>NW_004524581.1:28989932-28998026 GCF_000260255.1 Octodon degus
TGTGTGTGTGTGTGTGTGTGTGTGTGTGTGGCCAGCTCAGCCCACCAGGGGGCAGCGCTGGCTGGCATGTGGTGCTGGGGGATTGAACCGCGGTCCTTGTGCTTTGCCAAGCTTGTTCTAAGTAGGTGCTTTAGACCACTGAGCCATCCCACCAGCCCCAGCAGTTAATTTCTAAGCCACACTTTGTAGCGAAATGGTTAAATTAGATGTCTGGTATGCAGATTTATAAAAGTTCTTTCTTGGACTTGGTTTACTGTGTGGTGTCTTCCATTACCATTTGGCTTATTTCTGTGCTTTTCCTTTTACCATATTCTCTTCCTGACAGGTCCGCAATTCAGACCCCAGTGATCCAAACAGAGAAATGGTCGTTCAACTACTAGATGACTTTAAAATATCAGGAGTTAATGGAACACGTATCTTTTTGAGAACTTATCTTTCATAAGTCATGAAATCACTTTATTCCAGGGAAATCAACTAGCGTTGTACAGATAACATTGAACTTGAAGACTAATAAAGCCAAAAAACAAAGCAAAACAAAAAAACTACCTCTATGTCAGGGTTCATTGGTGGGACAGATTTGATATTTAAAGGATTTACAAAGTAAATACAGTAGGCACCTGCAGAGCACAGCTGGGAGCATGCACAATGCCCGTCCGCATGCTAAGGCACCAAAAGTCCAAAGCCTGGAGCTCAGGGCAGAGCATGGGGCTCTGTTAGAAAGCCAAAAGGTCTGTGCTGGGTGTCCAGAGGTGATGAGGAAGACCAGAACCCCTCTAGAGAAGCAAGTGTACAGCTGCTTTGCTTTTTATTTGGTCAGACCAAAAGCCTGTTGGTTGGTGCCAGCCACATCTAGGGTGAGTCCTCCCTCCTCTAAGTCTTACATGTCAGTCACTCACACACACCCTGCCTGGGCTCCCCAAGTTGTGGGTGTTTCTATTCAAGTGGGCGTCTCAACCATCATACCTTTTGTTGCATATTTCTGATGTGTTTTTTTGTTTTTTTTTTAACTTAAGCTGCCTTCATTCTAAGATGTCTTCAGTAGCAGTCACTGTAGCAATTCTTTGAAATACATATAATTTATAGAACAGTCTGTGGCGTAGCCTAGAATGATCTTGTGATGTATTTGGTACAGGGTCTCACTATGCAGCTTGAACTCGTAGTGATCCTCCTGTTTTCAGCCTCCCCAGCACTGGGATTACAGCGTGTGCCACCTTGCCTGGCCTCTGTGGCCCACTCAGTGCACCAGGAGGCACTATACAGCCTTGGTGCCAGGGATTGAACCCCAGTGCCTGCACTTGCTGAGCTGTCTCTCCAGCCCTGTTGCACATTTCTGAACGCGTCTGAATTTTTTTTTTTGAACCAGGGGTTGAACTCAGGCCCTTGTGCTTGCCAGGGAAGCACTTATTCCACTGAGCCAGCTCTCCAGCCCGCACTTCTGAATTTTGTGTGATATGCTTTTTTTAAGATACTGCTTTAGGTTCCCCTATCCTTATTCCCTTTTTAGGTGAATTAAAGTAAAATCAAAAACTCTTAGAAAATATCTTTATATTACTAATACAGGTTCTATGGACTTTATCAATTAGCACAGGAATTTTTTTGTTGCACATTTTTCTATTTTTGTTTTTGTTTTTCCAGACATGGTCTCCTTATAGTTCAGCCTGGCCTTGAACTCATTGTGTAGCCCAAGGTGGCCTCAAACTTAGGCAGTCCTCCCGCTTCAGCCTTCTCAGTCCTAGCGTTGCAGTCTTGCTTCATCACACCTGGCAGCACAGAAATTTTAAGAAAAATAATTTTTCCTTACAAAATAATGAAGAACTTAGGATATAGTTTTAGTTTTCACCTGGTATTTATATCAAAGAGGCTTATCAATCTAGATTTTATATATATACACACATATGTTATTTCTTTTTTTTAGAGACAAGGTTTTTCTATACGGTGCTGGCTGGACTTCGACAGTGATACTTCTGCATCAACCTCATGAATGCTGGAATTACTTGTTTACATTTTAACATAATGAAAAAAATTGGCTTGTTTTATGTTTTTAATCTGAACTTTTGGACTATTAGAGTTGGATGTTTTTTAGGGGGTTTTTTGGCGGAACCGGGGATTGAATTTAGGCCCTTGCACTTGCCAGGGAAACACTCATCCCATTGAGCCATCTCTCTGGCCCTCTAGAGTTGGATGTTTGAACCACAGTTCATTTTTTCCACAACTATCAGTGTTCTGCACAGATGCTTGATTGGAGAATCTAAAATTATTTGTTCATGAAAATGGATGTGGTGGTGCATGCCTGTAATCCCAGCATTTGGAGGCTGAAAGCAAGATTGCTTTGAGTTTGAGAACAGCCTGGGTTCAGCTTGAGGCCAGCCTGAACTGCATAGCAAGACCCTGTCTCAAAAAAAGAATAAAGGGGCTGGGGAGATGGCTCAGTAGAGTAAGGGCTTGCCTGGCAAGTGCAAGGGCCTGGGTTCAATCTCCGGTTCCACAAAATAAAAAAGAAAAAATTGATTCATAAACTATTTTTAGATGTATAAGGAAAGACATTTTATATGTTATCCTACTTTCCATGCCTCTTTAGCCTCTCTTAACACTGCTTTGTAATTGACATGGATTCCCTTCCCCCTCTAAAGAGTATGATATAAGGACCATAGTTTTGTGGAGACTATGGGAAGAAATTTGAATAGAGGGACAAAAAGTATGAGAAAGGAAATAAATGTGAGATTTATTCTGAAGTTCTAAGTCATGTCCTTAACAAAACAAAAATCACAAACTCCAGCTTGCTAAGGAAAAGTGTTATATCTATCTTGAAAGGTGAATCTCCTTTTTTTGGTGGAACCGAGGATTGAACTCAGGCCCTTGCGCTTGCCAGGGAAGCGCTTATTCCACTGAGCTGCCTTCCCGGCCCCACTTATACCTGGTGTGGACATTTCTCAGATGGTTTACTCTGTATGTGTACAGAGTAGTAAAAAAGCTAAAGAAGAAATGCCTGCACAGAATGACATAGTAGCCATTAGATTCTGTCTCCTATTTGAGTTGTAATGTTTATCATTATGCCAGACTTTTTTACTAGGAAAATTACAAATAATTATGCTATATACTCTTCCTCTCAATGCTGGGCACTTTTGACCCTAAGCCACTTTATTTTAACCATGAACTTAGAGTGAATTTCAAGTTCAAGATTAGTTTGTTTAGTCAGGATCTCACTATGCAGGTAGGCCAGGCTACTCTCACTGGAGATTCGTCCTCCTTCCTCAGCCTCCCAAGTGCTGGGATTACAGGTGTGCGCCTTCACACCCAGCTATGTTGCTTTCTACTATTGATATTTCTTTTGCAAGCTCCTCTTATTTATAATGTAGTCTAAGTATCGCTCTTATTCAGTAACATTTTTAGCCCTTTGTTTTCTTTATATGATCTCTAGGTTTGTTTTTTTTTTAATGTGTTAATTTCAGGTATTATTTAGTCTTCTGACTTTTGTCGTCTTTGACCCGAGGCCATTTGGCTCCTGTAGTTTTTCTGGTAATCTATTGATCTTTTTTATTTTTATGCTATTAAATGTCATTTTATATCACTGCTTACAAATTTAAATATTTGTGAAAGAAAATATTTTACTTCTCAACAAATAAAAGTTAAGGTGCATCTACAAACATTAAAAAAAAATACTTAAAAGTTCTGTGTTTAATTTATTTAATTTTTGTCTTTTTGAGACAGAGTCTGGCCAGAGGCTGGCTTTGAGCTCACTTGGTAGCCCAGGCTGGTCTCAGACAAAATAATCCTCCTGCCTCAGCTTCCCAAGTGCTGGGATTACAGGGGTGTGCCACCACGCCCAGCTTATATTTATTTTTTAAAAGCAGTCTTTGTTGGGGGGGAACCTTAGGTAAATTTGAAACATAAAAAGTTTCTGAGTAATCTGCTGGCATTTCTGCTGAGGATCTTACTTTCCTATGACAGATCTCGCGCTGTTTTCAAGGCCCATTGTCTTTTTCTTGTTTGATTATTATATGTCTTGGCATGGGTCTTCTTGCTGTCATCTTAGAGTTTACTGAGCATCTTGAATGTTTATATTCATGTCTTTTGTCAAACTTCTCTTGGTTTCAGCCATTATTTCTTCAGATACTCTTTCTGCCTCTTGGGTCTTTTCCGGGATTGCTACTTTGTGTGTTGGTCCACTAACATTCCTTTAGGCCCTGTGCTCTTTCTTTGTGTCAGTCACTTAATCTGTTTCTGTTTATTCCTCAGATTCAGCACATCACTTACATTTTCCAATCACGAAGTTTTGTTTCTCTCTCTCTCTCTCTCTCTCTCTCTCTCTCTCTCTCTCTCTCTCTCTGTCTGTCTCTCTGTCTGTCTCTCTGTCTCTCTGTCTCTCTCTGTCTCATTTTTTTTTCCTCTCGCAGTCCCCAGGGATTGAACGCAGAACCCTGCACTTGCCAGGCAGACACCTATTCTACTGAGCTATCTCCCCAGCCTCTCCAATCACCAAGTTTTTTTATCTGCTTTGGGATCACAGGAACTTTTCATTTCAGTAGTACTGAAAAGATTCAGCTCCAGAATTTTTTTTGGGGGGGGGGGTTGGTTTTAGTTTTTATTCTTTAGACTTAGTCCGCATTTTCTTTGAATATCTTTAGGACATTTGTTTTAACAGTTTTGTGTAGATTTGCCATCAGATCTTTTTTGGGAACAGTTTCTGTTGATGCATTTTCTTTCAATGCACTATACTTCACTCTTTCTTTGTATTCCTTGTAGATTTTGTTTTTAAAAACAGCGTTTGGGTTTAATATGATAACTGGAAACCAGATCCTGCTCCTTCCTCAGGGTTTGCTGTTTTTATTATTGTTTTGGTTATGCTTTTTGGTTTTTATTGATTTGATTTTTGTCATTTTGAGACAGGATTTTATTATGCAGATCAGGCTGGCCTTGAATTTACTTTGTAACCCAGGCTGGCCTTGAACAAAGTGATCCTTCTCCCTCAGCCTCCTGAGTGCAGGGATTACAGGTATATACCACTAACTTGTTAATATTATCCCTTAGTTATTTCGGACTGATCAGGCCCTCTGTCCCCCAAACAAGTGGACAGTGAAGGCTTAAATAAATGAGTCAAGTGGTATGATTTTAGGGCTCCAGGAGCATCAGAACCCTCTAACAGAATTTGACATTTTCTGGGATTAAGGCAAAGATCTTCTCTGGGCCACCATATTTATTCAGTTATGTCAAAGGAGGGGAATATTGAAGAAAGCAGGGGAATCTGAGCAGGCCCTTCCAAGGATCTTGGAAGTGTGCTCAAGGGCTTCTGCAAGTAAGACATTTTGTCAATTTAGGAAAACTACTTTATCTCTAGGAAGGTTTCTACCTAGGAGTGAAATGCCTGCAGCTATAGTCTTCTTGTTAATTGAGGTAGTCCTTTCAGGCAGCCAGGCTTCACACAGGCAGTGCAGGCCTCCGTTGGGATCAGTGACTCACAGAGGTTCGCTTACTAGGGAACCATTGCCCATCTCCAGACAAGGGGCCCATGCCTTGAACAGACTCACAAGTAAACATAGAAGCCCATTGGTTAGTGTAAATCCTGCTCAGAGCCACTACATAGTGGTCTCCATCACACCACCTCACCCAGCTTACTTTCCGTTGTTATAGACTCTGAGAAATTAACCCAGACCAAAGTGCTTGTCAGGTCTTTTCAGAGAATGTGTGCTTTTTTGTGTGCAGGAGTCATTTCCCCGTATGTGCAGTTGTTTTTGAACATTAAAGTCTATGTCTGGCTCATGGCCCTGAAAGTCGAGGTAGCAGAAGGCTTAAAACATTGAGGGGTGCAAAGTTACTTCTCTTTATATTGTACTTCTTTTCTATTGTACGATTGGACTTCTCTAAAGAAGGCATTTCTTCTCCTCCCTCATACCTATGAGCCATCAGTATGGAATCACTAATTAGTGTGTTGACACATAAGTTCGCTCCTTAAAATGCTCCCTACTTTGGCCAGAGGCCCTTTCTTTGAGCTGGCTCATGTTCTTCTTGACTTGTGTCCTTATTTGTTGACATAACAAGATATTCCAAGCACACCCTGCCTAGTTAGCCTTGGATAGAGACATTTTTCTAAGGAGCTCCAGCTTTTGTTTAGTAATGAATTTTATGTAACTAAAAAATCTGGGCAGTAGGTCATTGTGTACATCTTAGTATACATAAACACTTAAGTTTCCAGTGTGTGGAGATGCTTCTGCTGTGGAAGATAACAGCAAAACAGCTAACGCTGCAGTCCTTTGCACTCAGAGTAGTTGTTCTGCTGCGGTGTGACCGGATGTTTAGGCACAAAGAGAACACATGGTGGCACTAGTGAACTATAGCACATAGAGCAAGTCGGTTTTCTGGTTTTTTTAAATTTGGTGACTAGAAGTATAGCTAAATGGGAGAGCACTTACCTACGTGCATGAGGCCCCAAGTTCCATCCCTGTACCATAAAAGGTGTGGGGAAATGTTGACATTTTGTGCATTGTCCTCTTTTGCAAAAGAAGACTGCTAATCTCAGTGCTTGGCCAACCAAGGCAGGAGGATCCTGCGCATTTTGAGGCCATTCTGTTTTACAAAGTTGAGTTCAAGGCCAGCCTGAAGTTCAGAGTGTAACCCTGTCTCAAAAAGACAGGAAAAAAAAAAGATGATTTTTTTCCCCCCTACTTGGAGACAAAGAGAATGGAAATTACTACCCTGGACGTGAGGGAAGAAATTTCTTAGCCTGTGTCTAATCAACAGCTTGACCCTAGTGCTTGTACTATGCATGTACTGGTTTCATTTTTCTTTTTATCTCTACCTTAATGTGTATAATCTTTTCAGTGAACTAGCTTCCCCACAGTCTTCTGTTGTATGGATGCTTTCATTGCCTACAGTATTAGACCTAAGAGTTTTAGAATATTAATAGAAACATAGGATCTAGGATGATTTCATTGAGTTGGAGTCCACATCTTGTCTTGTCCCACTTTTCTCTTGTGTGTCTTTATGCTTCCTTAATGACCTCCAAGATATCTGCATGGTGTTTGAAGTTCTGGGGCATCACCTGCTCAAGTGGATCATCAAGTCCAACTATCAAGGGCTTCCGCTGCCTTGTGTCAAAAAAATTATCCAGCAAGTATGTATCTGTCTTTGCTACGGGTGACATTTTAATATTAAAGGATCAGGAGTTTCCTACTTCCAGTAGACTTTTATTCAGCCCACAGGGTATATTGTGTGCTTTCCGTTTTTAAATGTTTCAGTATTATGACATTGCCCCAGATTTATCTCCTTGTAATAATTACTAGAGGCAGAAGCTGTGTGAGGTGCCTGACTTTGGAAAATTGGGTATTTACATATATGTGAGATACAGAATTGCTTTGTCAACTTAGTATCATTTCTTTCTTTTTTTTTTTCTTCAAAGTTTTATTGATAAACAGATAGCAATGAGACAGTTTCAAATCCAACTGGAAGTACAGTTTCAACAAATAATACACTGCATATATTCTTCTTAGAGTATCATTTCTTTATACAGTCTTTTGTCAGCATTTTCTAAATAGCATTAGATAAACATAGAATTCAGTTTATTATCAGGAAAATATTATTTCAAGGGACAAATATTTTGGATAATACGTCATAGAAAAATCCACACTGGGAAACTAAGAGATTTTATGTCTTTATCAGTGAGGAAATTTGCACTAAAAGATACCTAGTTCTCTTTCCTCTCCTACCTTTGAGCATTTAAAGAGTATGTTTTATGTATTCACAGTCTTTGTGATACACCTAGTTAGAGAATATCTCCAGATAGAATTAGCTTTGGGAGCCTTGGAAGTTTATAATTAATCGTTGTGGGAAAGTTTCTTTGTATTTTCGTTTATTTGGTTTTTTGGGAAATGTGATTTCTTCCCCAGAAAAACTTTTATTTTGTGTTTCTAAGACTACTAATCTATTCCGTTAAGGTGTTACAGGGCCTGGACTATTTACACACCAAGTGCCGTATCATCCACACTGACATTAAACCGGAAAACATCTTGTTGTCGGTGAACGAGCAGTACATCCGGAGACTGGCAGCAGAAGCCACAGAATGGCAGCGATCCGGAGCCCCTCCACCTTCCGGGTCTGCAG
>NW_004524581.1:29000071-29006865 GCF_000260255.1 Octodon degus
GCAAAAAAGACCTAACAAGCAAGAAGAATCAGAGAGTCCTGTTGAAAGACCCTTGAAAGAGAACCCACCTAATAAAATGACCCAAGAGAAACTTGGTATAAATAGAGCATCTCAAAAATCACTTTATGACACACTTTAACATTAGTGGATTGTTGTTATAATGTAGTGGTCTCATACATACAGCACATCTCTGGGGGTGTCCTTATAGGAAGTCAGAGCTTGTTGTAGTATTAGGCAGGTAATAGTCAAATGTTATTTCTAACTTTTCTCAGGAAATGGAACGTAGACTTAATTTAGCCATTGGGTAAGGATGAGAAGATCTTTGTCCTTCCATAAGTAGGTTTTAGATGTTGAGTTGTGTTTTTATCAGTCATGTTCAGTATCAGTTCTAGAAAATGTTTTAATCTAGTGGGAGTTGTCCTGTTCTTTCACTCACACATACACATACATCTTTTTTGTTTGTTTGTTCCTTAGAAGAGTCAAGTTCCATTGGCCAGGATCAGACACTTATGGAGCGTGGTGTAGAGGGTGGTGCAGCAGAAATTAATTGCAATGGAGTAATTGAAGTCAGTAATTATACTGAGAACAGTAATAAAGAAACAATGAGGCTTGCAGAGGATCTCCATAATGCTAATGACTGTGATGTCCAAAATTTGAAGCAGGAACCTAGTTTCCTAAGCTCCCAAAATGGAGACAGCACATCTCAAGAAACAGACTCTTGCACACCTGCACCGCCAGAGGTGTCAGATACCATGGTGTGCCAGTCCTCAGCAACTGGAGACCAGTCATTCCGTGAGCAGCACATCAGCCAACTTCAGGAAAGCATCCGGGCAGAGATCCCTTGTGAAGAGGAGCACGAGGAAGGACAGAATGGGCCCCTGGACAACAAAGGTACTCGCGAGCCGTACTGCTCCAGCACTCACTCCCTGCGCAGCACATTTGTGCGTTTCTAGATGAACATACTGCTGTGCCAGCAGGGGACCACGCACCCTTCATGTGCAGACCCGTAGCTGACTTTCAGTGGTCTTCATCAGGGATGGGTACATAGCATTTCTCTGGGTCCTGTGAGCACAGGTATGTTTAATGCTAGAAACTGAGGGTGCTGCTGTATTCTCAGAAGTTTATTTTACATTGCCAACTGGGGGCCTACCTAGAACTCTCATCTTGGAGAACTTCATTACCCTTTGGGTATTTCTGTATTTATTGAACAGTTTTATTGATGGTACCTGTTGTCTGTAGGAAAATCCACTGCTGGAAATTTTCTTGTTAATCCCCTTGAGCCAAAAAATGCAGAAAAACTCAAAGTGAAGATTGCTGATCTTGGAAATGCCTGTTGGGTGGTAAGTTAAACTTGTCTCAGCCTGTTTTGAAGTCACTGTGCATGAGTGAAGATTTGGAGTTAGCTAAAGGGAAAACATCTGCAATTCTGTCTATATAGGGTTACTTAACATTTTAGTGAATTTTTTTCCTTCTTTTAAGCTTTTTGTATGGCAGAGTTGATGTATATTTTTGAAAGTAGGAAAAATTGTGTAGCCCAGAACTACCACTTACACATCACCCTGATTCAGCAATGTCATTTCAGGTCAATCTTATTTTATCTCTCTTTTATTTCACTTTCTTTTTTGTTTTTCTACCTGCGCAGCCCACCCTGAGGGGAGGGCCTGCCTGAGCTTTCCTAAGCAGGTGGTTTAGACCTCTGAGCTATCCAACTGGCCACCTCTTTCACTTTTATACTTCCATTTTATGTTCATATCCTCCCTTACCTCATTCCCAAAATTGACATCAAGCCTCAAAATTGTAACCACCTTTTAATTCACTCAGTATGTTTTAGACACTTGGTTATCAGGAATTTATATAAGATTCAGTTGATTATATATAATCTCTACACATTTTACAAATTTATTTCTTTAAGATATTGTTCACTGTATTGTATTTAATGAGTATATGTTACCTTTATCATTACTCAGGTATTGGAAGACTGAGTCCCACCAATCTCAGTCACAAATTTATTTATTTATTTATTTATTTATTTATTTATTTATTTATTTATTTATTGGTACCAGGAATCAAACTTGGTACCCTGAGCTTGCTAGATAAACGCTTATGCTGCTGAGCTACATCCCATTCTGTACACATTTTTTATTTATTTATTTATTCATTTATTTGTATTTTAGGGACAGGTCTACAGGGTGTTGGGGTGTTGAGGGTCTCACTACTAGTGATCCTCCCGTTTACAGCTTCCCAAGAGCTGGGATTACAGATCCGTACCACCACTCCCAGTCTCAATAGCCATCTCACTGTGCCCCGGGGGCGGGGCCCGCACAACAGTCCTGGGAATTGAGCCATCTGGCCGGCCCTGTACACATTTTTAATAGCTCTTTGTGATAAGACTCTTTGCTGTAGAATCTTTATGAAGTTGTCTTTAGATGCATCCTAGATACAGAATTATTGATCGAATTTTTTTTTTTTTTTTTTTTTTTTAGCTTTTTGATGTATAGTAACTTTTTTCTTTTTCATTTTCTTGAGATATGTCTTGATGAATTCCCAAGGCTGGCCTCAAACCCAAGATCTTCCCACCCCAGCCTGCCTGCTGAGTAGGTGGGATTACAGAAATGCATCACAGTGCTTGACTTGCTTATTTTTAACTATGTATAATTACATGTAATTACAAATAATTACACGTTACATGTTTTAGTGTTTAATGTCATATTTTCCCAAAAGAGTATATGAATTTTCTACCTTTAACAATTCTGAAAAGTATTTTTACTCTCCAGTCTTAAGGTTAAATAGTTGCAGTCTTCATTTTAATTGGCAAATTATGTTATTAATAGTTTCGCTTATGTACCTAGTTAGGAAAGTTTTGGGAGTTGTTTTTTTAAAGAAAGGTTTGCATATGAATGATTCTGCTCTGAGAACTCTGTAAAGTTGGAAATGGTCCAGACCTTAGTACAGACACATTTATTATGGAACCCTTTTCGCATGCTCTCTCGCTCTCTCACTCTCTCGCTCTCTCGCTCTCACTGTGTAGTTCGGGCTAGCCTTGAACTCTCTATGTAGGCCAGACTGGTCTCCATTTAGCTGTAATCCTCCTCTCCTACCTTCTGAGCGCTGGGATTACAGGCGTGCATCGCCCTGCCTGGCTCTTTACTGGGGAATGTTATGAGCAGCTCTTAGGAGACAGTGATGAGTGTCCATCCCCTCCACTAGCTTCCAGGCCTGGCCACAGAGGCTTCCCTGGATGGCTGTAGTTGTCTCTTCACTTTTCCCTTCTGCTGAAGCCCCCTGTGGACTGTCTATAGATGAGTAAGTCAGATGTTCTCTAGTCCTTGTAGTGACGCCCCCCTAAAAAGGAGTACCAGAGTGCTACCATGGCCCAAGCACCACCGAGCAGAGAGTACTTTCTGCTCCTCCTCTTGGCATCTTCTTCCCAAAATACTGTGCTCAGCTTTAATTTAAAAGTCACCTTACAATACTCTGGTTTCTCTTTAAATCGTATAAATCTTTCGCCTTTTTAAAAGTCACCTTACAGGGAAATCTCTCCTGAAACCCAGTACAATGGAACTTGTTGTAAACATATACCTTTATTATCTTTGTGTGTTTGCTTTCTCTTCCTCTCCACTCACAAAACACAATCTGATATTGTTTAATATCTCAGGAATGTGCATATCATATATGTGTTTTTTTTTCAAAGTTTTATTGATAAACAGCAATGAGACAGTTTCAAATCAAATCGGAAGTACAGTTTCAACAAATATTACACTGCATATATTCTTCTTAGTGGTTAATTGCTGTACAAGATGCAGACTTGTGATCCTATTTACAAGAATTTATTACTATTTTTTTTTTTTTTGCTCCTTGAATGCCTTCAGGGCAGGTTTCGCTGGCTGGAGTGTTGTGGGGATCGAACTACAGCAACCTGAGGTGCCAGCATTGTGGAAGCAGCCACTTAAAGAAGGGAGCTAAGGCCAGGGCCCCAAAAATGGAATAAGGGTTTTTTCTTTTTTTGGTTCCTCGAATGCCTTCAGGGCACTTTTGGCCAGCGGGAGAGTTGTGAGGTTCGAACTCCAGCAACCTGAGGCTGACAGCTTTGTGGAAGCAGCCACTTAAAGGCCTGAGCTAGGGCCAGGCCCCCCTTTATATGTGTTTTTTTTACTAAGTATCTGTGGTACTTAGAGCAGTGCCTCGTACATAGTAGATACTCAGGTAAATGAATTGGGGAGAAAAGCACAGAGTGTACTTAGTGCTCCGGCTAAGCCCATCACCCTGTAGTGTACTCTTCTTTATTCTGGTAAATCTTTCCTTTCCCGTTTACTATAGCAAGGGTAATCTCTCTTCAGCTATTACATGCATGTCCGTCTCCATCTCTCTGTTAAAATGACACTCATTCTTTTTTTTTTTTAATTTAAAAAGTTTGACATTTCTTCAGAAATTTTACATTTTTCACAGACGTTAACAACCAATTCTTTTTGACACTCATTCTTAACCCACTCATTCGTTCAGCAAACATACTGGCAATTCCTGACCTGGGTATGAGGATATCTCCACTAGTTAGATCCTGGTCTTATTTTACTTTCTAGTGGTCTTTTCAGCATTTGGCATTCAGTAATAGACTTGAACATAATTTTCAAAAAGTTTGATTTTTTTTTTAAAGATACTATACAATTTTTTTAAAGATACTATACTTCTTTTGCTATCAATTATACATGTAAGTAGTTCAGAGATAGTTGTACAGATTTTTTTTAAACTTTTATTTATTTTTGACTCCTGATTTTATTATTCAATTTTCTTTTTTCTATTTAAAGTAGTCTTAAGTGACTGGGAATCCTGTCCTCCCAAAACCAGAGTCAGTGGAGCTGGTTGTTGGTGAAGAGGGAATGGGCTTGGGGCTGGGAAGGGTAGGGAGACCCTGTTCTCCTGGCGATCCTGGGTGGAGAAGTCAGACTGCACTTCATAGACCCTGGGTGTAGTGGGAAGGGACGAGGCAGGAGCAGCAAGCTGGGGTTATGTACAGATTTTAATTTTTTTTGTTTGTTTTTATGGAACCAGGGATTGAACTCAGGCCCTTGTGCTTGCCAGGCAAGTGCTTTTTCTACTGAGCCATCTCTCCAGCCCCAAGATTTTAATTTTTAAAAAATGCCCCTCCTTTGCCAATTTTTCATTCCCCATGACTGCATTTGCCATTATATTAGTAATACTAGGTAGGATAAAAAAATATAGAGGAGTGGTCTGGTGAGATAGCACAGTAGAATAAGCACTTGCCTGGCAAGCTCAAGGTCCTGAGTTCAGTCCCTGGTACCACAAACAAAACAAAAAATATAGAGGATAGGACCTGCCTGCTAGCTCAGTGGACTAAAGCACCTGCTTAGGCAGAGCGCAGTGGCCAGTGTTGGATCCCTGACCCCGCCCCCTCTGGGGGGGGGGGGCTGAGATGCCAGTTGAGACTGGGTGTGGTGGCATGTGCCTGTAATCCCAGCACTTGGGAGACTGAAAACAGGAAAGTCACGATGAGTCTGATCTATGTAGTGAGACCCTGAACACCCTATAGACCCTGCCCTAAATACAAAAATATATATAGAGAGAGAATGTTTACCTTTTTAAAAACGATTTTAAGACCGTTAAAAAACACACTGCCTTTAATTGCCCTTAAAATACTTGCTTGGAAGACACTTTGACCATTGTCCTTGCCACTTTCCTGAGTATGTTTTCCTGAGTGTCTTTAGTTACATGTGAGAGCTGCCTCACTGTTCTGAATTGATTCAAAATGCTTACCTTCATGGTCATTTTGCTTTGGGGAGAAGCCCGAAGCCGCACAGTGCCAGGTGCAGTAAGGTGGGTGGGGAGCCCTGTGGTGGTTTTCCAGGCCTGCTGTTCTGTTGGATGGCCGTTGGCAGCAGATCCTCATAAAGACATGCTGAGTATTTCTTCCTGGAAAACTGCACTTAGCTGCTTACCGCTGCACCAATCACCTGTATTTCAAATGTCATACTTTTAACTAGCCAATATTTCATGTTCGTATTATTGTGATGTTCATGCTGTCCTCAGTTGAACTGAATATATATTTAATTTCTTTTCCTTTCTGCATAACACTGTTTGGTTTGATTAGTTTCTTTATAGTATTTTTCACTTATTTCAGTCCCATACTTTCACTCAGCGATATAAGTACATCTTTCTTCCCCCCCACACTGGAGATCAAACCTGAGAACTCAGACGTGCTAGAGCTATAAGCCAGAGTCTGTTCTGATTCTGGATATTTTATGAAACCTTTCCATGTTGTATGAGTCAGTAGGATCCTCATTTCACAGTTTTGTGCCCCAAGAAGTCTGTTTCCCACCCTGTGCTAAGATCTTTCAGTATTGAAACTGGTTCTTAAGATCTCTACTTCTGAAATCCCATTACTCAAAGGTCAGACCTTCCATACAGATCTTTTCTTAAGTTTCTCACTATTTTCCATCATTTGCTTCTTGCTGTATTTTCTGGACAAATTTCTCAACTTTGCCTTAGTTGACTTCATTGTTTAGCTTCACTGTTTCTCACTTCTCTTATTTTATTTTCTTTCTTTTTTTTTTTTTAATTTTATTTATTTATGTGTGTGAGTGTGTGTGTGGCCAGCTCAGCCCACCAGGGGGCGGGGCTGACTGGCATGTGGTGCTGGGGGATTGAACCGTGGTCCCTTTGTTTTTGCTAAGCTTGTTCTAAGTAGGTGCTTTAAACCACTGAGCCATCTCACCAGCCCCTCTTATTTTATTTTCACTTTCTAAGAATTTTCTTTTCCTAGAAACTTTTTTTTTTTTTTT
>NW_004524581.1:29006965-29023100 GCF_000260255.1 Octodon degus
CAGGGCCCAAAGTTCAGAAGGTGTTTTTTTTTTTTTTTCTGCTTAGGACCACTAAACAGATTATTTGACTGAATGAAGTAGGCCTTATAAATTGATATTCACTGTAAACAATTCTTGGAAGTGGGCATAGTGGTGCACACCTGTAATCCCAGCACTCCAGAAGCTGAGGCAGGAGGATTACCAGAAGTTTAAAGCCAGCCTGAGCAAGACTGTCTCAAAAAAAAACCACAAAAAACAAGTGTTTGGGCTGTTGGATTGCTTCCTCACATGTCAAGATGTTTGGCTCCTTTTTTCTTTGTTGGTTATATTCCCTACCCAAGATTTATAATCTGTATATCTTATACCCAAAGAGTTATTGCCTGGCTACTAGTGTTCTGGGAGTTGAGTTAAACAAAAAGATACTTCAGCATATTTAATTTTCTAGTTTTTAAAGTAGTACTCTCCCTTTGGCTGTAGGCATCCTCTAGGATCCTTGTTAGTTCCATTCCAGAGAATAAACCAGGTAGTCATTGGGCCAGGAAAGGGAGTGTTAGACAACGTCACATACTTCCTTCCCCCCCTCCCCAGCTCTGTTCCTTAAAAAGATGTTTTAGACTCCTGCCTGGGCTGATTCCCACCCTCAGCCCCACCTCAGAGACAAGCAGATTCCACCTCATTTGGAGCATTGTGAGGAGGAGTAATGTGGTGTAAAAAAACAAAACACATACAGTGGCTTTTTTGGGTCAAAAGAGATACTTAACCTGTTGTCCCAGTTTTCCAGCTTATAAATTTTATTGCTTTTACTTTGCTATTCTCTGTGTCAGATTAAGTCATTTCAGGCTCATTGTCTGCCTGACCCCCACTGAAAAAACTACTTTCCTCTCTGGGTTACCCATCTCAGCTAGCTCTAAGTCTCTGGATCAAAGTTCTTTCAGCTTTCTTTAATCTTTTGGTCTCCCCCATGTAACCACAGAATTTTTAAATTCTGCTTATTCTTTTAGTGAATGTCCTCTGACTTAATTCTTCCCCACAACCATTGTTCAGATTTCCAGTGCTATCTTTAAATCTGGCCACAAGATCACTGCAGCGATGCCCTCAGCTATCGTGCAGTCTCACGGTCCTGTTCACAAGTGTGCAGTAGCGCGCTCCCCTGTGTCTGGCAGAGGGAGTCGGCTTGGTAGTTTGGTGTTTGTTGCTCTTTCTGTTAAACTTTCTACCTGAAGCTCTCTTCCTAATTTTTCCTTTCTGTAATACAATGTTTGTTGTTTTTTTTTTAATTTCAACAAGATTAGAGATTGTTAAATAAAAAAGACTGTTATCATGACTTTCCTGTACAGATTTTTGGTATTTTCCTTTGTATAATTTATATAAAGCTTTTTCATTATTCATTTTTTTGCTTGTCATGGAAAATTTCAGACGTACACAGAAAACTTCTGTGAATAGCACACTCCCGCACCTCTGTGCTCGTGTCACCCACCCATTGTCAGCGCTTGCCAGTCTGCTTTCATCTGTATCTCCTTTTTGTTTTCTGTTTCTTGAAAGTTTCCCTTTGTAGTTCAGGTGTAGCCTCCGTTGGCCTCCAGACTCTTGGCACACCTCCTGCTCGTCATCTCTGCACACTGGGGTTTGCATCTGTATCTCAGCCTTACCACGTTTCTTGGATGGTTGGAAGTATTTCCCAGATATCTTAGTTCACTTGTAAATATGGTTTTTTGAGAGATTATTCTTTTTGGTAACTTGACACCATTGTCACACCTGGGAAAAAAGGATACAATTTAGTTTCCATAGTTCCCCTATACAAATTCTTTTAACTTTGTGTTTGAAACAGGATCCAAACAAAATCCACACATACAAAATTATGTTCTCTCTTAGCTTACCTTTTGTTTGTTCTTTTTTTTTGAGACAGAGCTCAGTGTGTAGTTGAGGCTGGCTTTGAACTTTTGAACTTCCAATAGTCCTCTTATCTCAGCCTCCCAAGTGCTAGGATTAGAGTGTGGGTCACCATGCCCAGGTTTCAATGACTTTGACTTTAAAAGTTTCTCCATTTGATCCATTTTATTCATGAAACACCCAACAGGTGTTTGTTTGTTTTTTTGTTTGTTTTTTGGTTTTTTTAACTGCCTGTTCACAGCTTAATGTTTTCTGTTTTTCTAAGATTAGTGTGTTTAATTGTTGAGGTACAATTTACTAATTGTAGGCAAATGAGCAACATAATTTTTGGATTTTTTCCCCCCTGCAAACTGGGGATTGAACTCAGGCCCTTGCGCTTGCCAGGGAAGCACTTACTCTACTGAGCCATCTTCCCGGCCCCAAGCAACATAATTTTTGTTTGAGGTAATTTTTCATTTTCTGTGCAACTGTTGCTCACTAAATTATGCATCAAACTAAATATGTATCAATATTAAATTTGGATTCATCTGTTGGCAAAGATAATATAGAGGCAGTGAGTATGGCAAAGGAATATTTCAAGCTAACATCAATGACATTTGAGAAATTAGCTGATTGGAAGTTTTAGGGGGAAATCTAGTCATTTTATTCCATTATTAAGCAGTCCTAACTTGTTACTTCTTAGATTATGAATTTTTAAATGCTGTTTCCTTTTCCATTTGCTCAGCACAAACACTTCACTGAAGATATTCAAACAAGGCAGTATCGCTCCCTGGAAGTTCTGATAGGATCTGGCTATAATACCCCAGCTGACATCTGGAGCACGGCATGCATGGTAATGTCTGGTCACCCTTGGCCTTCACTTGTCATGTGGTAATTTCAGACCCTTGTCTGTCTGCTAATTTCAGTAGACCAACATGTTAGCAAGCAGAAAAAGAACTGATAGGTGACTTAGCACAGAAACTAAATCCTTTGTCCAGAGAAGTCTGAATTGAAAGCAGTTGCTATGAGGCATTGTTGGCTTGGATTGGAAAGGAAAGTACTTACACTGTTTAGCATTGATCTCTTTGCAGAATTGAGTATCTCCACATTTTTACAACTCATAAGGTATAAAGCACAGTCGTTCATGGATTCATAAATTGCTTCTTTTTCCCTAATGAGTAACTACAGAGGTAGTCAACATTTAGTTGATGCTAAATGATTTCACAAGTAGCTTTACATTGAAATGTGGTGTAGCGTTTCCTGAAATGGAGTATATGCCTCATGATCCTCCCTCCTTTACCAGTCTGTCTTGTACATTTGTTTACTTGTTTCTCTCCCATAAGTTTATAGCATTGTACCAGCAGGAATCTTCTCTAGGTTTGGCTGGCATGTTTTGAGTAGGAACTTGCAGTACATTTCTAATGCTAACCCAGAGTGTTTGCAGAGCTGATGGATTAGGGTATAGTTTCCCACAAGAATGCCTTTGTTTTCAACTCTGGCCTTCAGTTTCGGAATCCACAAGCTGCAGCACTTCTGAGCAGCTAGCTATAAATTTAGAAGTTTCTGCTACCCTTTCTGAAAGTACTAGGTTTACAGTTTCATTATAAAGATTACAAAACAAGATGAGATACATAGGGTGAGTCTGAGAGAGTACCAGATGGGAAGCTGCCGTGCATTCAGGATACAGAGATACTGGTATGTGTCACCTGCAAAGGAAGTTCACTCAGCCTCCGATACTGAGATTTCATTAGCTAGAGATGTTCCAACTTACTGGCCATGTGACTGTGCTCATTGTGCAGCCCCTTTCCCTGGAGATTGGGAGGCCAGAAAACCCCAACCTTCTAATCAATACTTGGTCTTGATCTTCTCACCATTTATCTAGGGGTCCTGCCATCTGGCGTCTTGATAATGTAGAGGTTCTGTCCAAGAGTCAATAACATTCTGAATGACTCTGAACTCTTGGAAATTCCAAGGGTCTAAAGGCTTCCAGGAAACAGGGATAAAGATCGAACATTATATTTATATGACAGTAGGTAATAAGTACTAACAACCAATCAAATGAATTAACAGAAGTGTACAGTAAGCCCTCAATTAATATTTAGTATTCTGGGGGAAAAGTGAGAAAAAGGACAAATTGGCAACTCCAAACTATTTTAGCATATATGTGCTACTGAAGCAAGCAAGTCTCCAAACTGTTTTAAAACCTTTTGTCTTTAAATGTAGTAAAGGCCATGTTGTTGACGTGGTAGGGCCATATAAAGTACATCCTTGTGTATACCTCTAAAGATAAAGGTCTGCCTGAAGTTAGGTAAGTTTGGGTAAATAAAGCACCATGCAAAGACCCCGAGTTCAACCCCAATATTGTAAAAGGAAACAGAGAGGCTTTATGCAAATAAGGTTCTTAGTAATGAATTATTTGCTGCAAGAAAGTGAAAACTTTGGTTTCTTTTTTACATTCACATTCCTGTTTTGTTTGAGGACAGGCAGCCCTGCTTGTTAGTTTTCAGTGTTAGGTAAGGCAAGATGATAAAGCAGAAAATAGCCTTACCCCATAGTTCACATGGAATTTTCTTGAGCAAGGGGTAGAAAGCACTTACCTGACATGAGATAATACCATGGAAAACTTGAGCCCTATTCTTAAATTTCTCTCATTCTGCCAGTAAACATGGAAAACATTGCTTTAATTTTGGTCAGAAATAAACCCTGGCCTATCAGAAACGCCCAGAAGGATGGATCATCCTACATCCAGTGCAGGTAGTTGTCAGAAAGGTTAGGACCCTTTCTGAGATGTAGAGGCAAGTTGAGAGGTTACTTACCAAGTAGGAAGGCATTAAAAATTAAACATCGCCATCTCCAAACACTGGCCTGGGTACAAAGCACCTAACTGACAGGATGAGATCATCTTCCCTTTTACTGGCCTTTTCTCTCCTGCAGTGGGAAAAACACATACTGTTCCCAGTTCTCTACCTTCTGTAACTACTTTTTTGTAGTAATTATATTCTGGGTCCTTTCCTTCTCATTTTTTATTTTTTCATCTCTAAAATTCAGGACAGTGATTGCCTAACAAGCTGGAAGCCCTGGGTTCGGTCCTTGGCACCAAAAACAAAAAATAAACCTCCTCTAAAATTCAGGATGGGCTGGGGAGATGGCTCAGTGGAATAAGCGCTTCTCTGGCAAGCACAAGGGCCTGAGTTCAATCCCTGGTTCCGCAAAAAAAAAGCTTAAAATTCAGGACAGGAGCCGGGGAGATGGCTCAGTAAGCGCTTCCATGGCAAGCACGAGGGCCCGAGTTCAATCCCCAGTTCTGCCAAAAAAATTAAAATAAATTTAGGACAGGATTTGTGGGGAGTTCAGTGGATGCAGCTATACATATTTAGAAGATAGAGCAAAGTACATCTTTTTATTATTGCTGAGTGACAATAGTAAAAAACTAGAGTACAGTTTTCATTTTTACTCAAGTATTTGGAGCAATGGAAGTGTAACAGATGGGCGCAAAGGGGATTTATCCTATTTCATCTGTCTAGAACTTGAAAGGCCGTTGAAAGGCTGAAAACTGTCAGAATTTATAATTTGACCCTTTTGCTTCACCATCGCCAATCCCAGATTAGTTGCCTGAAAGGCAGAAAAGTCTGTATGATACAGTAGCTGTTTTGAAACTTCCATTATCATATTGAGCTCACTTACTGGGCCGGCCAGATGGCTCAGCAGACCAAGCACCTGCTTAGGCAGGGTGCACTAGCTGGGGTTCGGTCCCCAGCAGGCTGTAAGCCCAGGGCTTGGGAGGCTGAAAATCCCAGTTCTCTAGGAGAATCACTACAAGCCCAGTCTATGTAGTGAGACCCAGTAGATCCTGTAATACATAAAATAAAAATAAAAATGATTATCATATTGAACTCTACTTATAAGAGATTTTGAAAAAGTTAAATAAAAGTTAAGATCTCTTCTGGTGTGCTTCTGCTTCATAATGAGCTGAACAACATAAAATAAGCTCTACTGCCCAAGAAACCGTAGCCTCCCTGGCATTTAGAGACAAGTGTTTGGTTCCTGAAGTTCTGGCAGCGTGGCCTCGCTCTGGGCCGTGGTACAGGCAGGCAAGCAGTACGGTTTAGAGAAAGGCTACCTTGTCATGAATGCACCTCCCCTTCTTGGGATGATCTGGAGTATGACCATAACAGCACTTTCATATTAATGGGACTTTTTTGTTTGTTTGGTCTTGGTTTCGTTTTTGTCATTTGTTGCAATATTAGTCCTAGAGATTCAACCCAGGAACTGTAGACTGAGCTACGTCCCTCAGCCCTTTTGCTCACTTTTTCATTTTGAGACTGAGTAGGAGTAAGTTGTCAGAGTAAATGTCCAACCAGAGCTCAAACTCTTGATCCTCCTGTCTCAGCCTTCCAGATGCTAGAGTTACAGGGATGCTCTACCATGCCTGGCTAATAAGGCCATTTGTTTGGGTTTTTTTGAAAATCCACTTATAATCAGTGAGAAATTGTTGTGCTTACTATCTAGATGCTGTCCTTTCCATACTTCTTGACACTTATTCCAAAAGAAATCACCTAAAGCCCCCTGGAACACTATCTAGTATGCAAGAGGTTTTCGTGTCTTTCTTGTCCTGGCTGTGATGGTACTGACCTGGTACGAGGGCTGAACTGCCCTGGGGGTCTGTTGTTAGCGTGGGGTTTTCTGATTGACATGTAATAACAGCATACAGAGAGTAGAGCGGCTTTTCAGCAAACATATGCAGTGTATAGTGATCACATTTGAGTTGTTACTGTGTGCGTGACTATACCATGGACGTCATTTCTTTGTGGTTAAAACGTTCAAAATTCTCTCCTTGCTATTTTGAAATATACAAAGTGTTACTTACTCTTCTGGGCCTCAGAGCACTAGAACTTAGATGTATGTATTGCTTTGTACCCATTGTCTAATCTCTTCTTGTTCTCTGCTAGGTTGTTTAGGTTTTATTATTGTAACTTGTTCTTTCCCCACAGAGTGACACACACATTGGTAAAAAGTGAGTTTTTTTCCTTTTTGTTTTAGAGGTTTTTTTTTTTCCATTTTATTAAAATACAGATGTGAAGGAAAGTTCTTTCTTTTCTTTTAATGTATTTAGCACAAGGTCTACAGGGTCTCACTACACAGATCAGACTCGTAGTGATCCTCCTGTTTTCAGCCTCCCAAGCTCTGGGATTACAGGCATGTGCCACCATGCCCAGCTTGCTCCGGGGCAGAGCCAGCACAGCAGGCAGGGGATTGAACCTACCCCTTCCTCTGCTAAAGCAGGTGCTTTAATCTGCTGAGCTGTCTGGCAGGCCCGGAAAATTCTTCAGTGATAAACTTTTTTTAAAAATGGTCACCTATAGGTTTTTTTCAAGGAAAAAGAAATGTGATACTGAGTCAGATTTTGGAAGGCTTTGGGTTTTTTTATACTTTTGTATATTTTCTTTTTTTTTTTTTTGTAGGCCTTTGAATTGGCTACTGGTGATTATTTATTTGAGCCTCATTCAGGAGAAGAGTACACCCGAGATGAAGGTGAGTCCCCTCGATTATGTCTGTGTGTGGCTAACATCATTTACTCATCATGCGCCCGATAAACACACGCCCTTCTCCTTCCCAAATTCCGTGTCACCTATACCAGATAGCTCTTAGAAAATACTACAGAGCTCTCATACTCTCATACAAGGTTAGACAGAGTCACGAATTGCTTAAGCTCTAAGACAGAGATTCAGTCTTTACCTAGCTTGAATTTACCTTATCATCAACTTCTTGCTCATTTGTGCTTCCAACTTTATTTGGAGCTCAGTAATTATAATCTGTGAACACTAGTTGAGTGCAGAGGCTGTGTTAATATAAATCATGTAACACCAGGATTTTCATTTTTCGTTTTATTTTTTTTTTTTTTATTGTAGGACAGGGTGGACGGGGTCTCACTGTGTAGATTGGACTTTAGTGATCTGCCTGTTTACAAGCCTCTCAAGAGCTGGGATTGCAGGCGTATGCCACCATGCCCAGTATCAATCGCCCGTCTCAGTGAACCTTGGGGCAGGCCCAGGGATCGAGCTCCTGGTGCCTGCATCTGCCTAAGCAGGTGCATTAATCCACTGAGCTATTTGGCCGGCCCTCTTTTAAAATGTTACTGATAATTAGAATTCCACTTAAAAACAAAATATAATGGGTGACATTTTGTGGTACCCTGTGGGAAGAGCCAGGCTGTCAGGCTGCTCCATCTGAGAGGCCCTGGGAGCAGACAGCTGGGTCTCATTTTCCTTTGTGAGCCATCCATGTAACTACTGGAGTTAATGTGAATGAGGGGAAAAAAATGGTTAGAGAAATGTTTGATCATTTTATGCTGTATGGGGAACATTTGTCTTGCTTACAGGCATAAGGAGGGTCTCTGTGCGGGAGCAGAAGCGCAGTCCAGTGAAGAACATGTGCTTCCTGAGCTCCCGCCAGGCACACTCTGCTCCTCAACATGCCCCCTCGAGTATTCATAGGAATGTTAGAGTAGGTTAGCTGCTAATGTGCCCCAAACTGTTGTTTGGGAGACATTGAGCTAATTCCCGTAGCTAAGTGCCTATTTTGGTAGGTATGGTTTGGACATGTTCATATCTGTGTGTGATATTTATGCATGCCTCTTCTTAGAAGGTACTGTAATTACTACCCTTATGCATACTTGGTTCCCCCCCTTTCTTTGTGTGGGGGTCGTCCCCCCCCCCCCCCCGGTTATAAGTTTAGAGTTACGTGTTGATAGTGTTTTTTAAATGCCCTGACATCTGTTTGGGAGGAGCAGTTCATTTCTTTTCTCTTACTACCCCTGGTTATAAATATTAATGTATGTAGCAGTATACACATACTAGCTAGAATTAGATTGACTAGGACCCAAAATTAAATTATATATTTAAAAAATCCCAAGAACGAAACAGGGCCAGGTATATAGCTCAGCACCTTCCCTAGATATTTAGATCCTAATGTTTCCTTCCTTCATTAATCAGTATTGGTAATCAGTAGATCAAATCCCTTTGTAATATTTTACTTCAATTTAACTTACAAGTGCAGGCTTGATATAGGAAAATTTTAAAAGAATCATTACTAATATACAAGCTTAGCTGACCAGTGAGATAGCTCAGCAGACTAAGTGCCTGCTTTGGCAAACACAGGGACCAGGGTTCAATCGTGGTCCCTCATGCCGCGATGGCCTTGTGCCAGGGCACAAGTCCGGGTGTGGTGACGAATGCCTGTATTCCCAGCACTGGGGAGGCTGAAAACAGGAGGATCACTACAAGTCTGAGCTACATAGTGAGACCTTGTACCAAATACATTTTTTTTAATTGAAATATAGAAGCTTACAGTAAAAGAAACTATAGTCTTAATTAGTCCTTAGTATTCTCATCTTGGTTATTGTTAATGTTAATTTGTGCAAAGACATTTATCTTCAGGTCTTGCCTAACATCAAAAATATCTTGGCAGCCATGTACTTGTAACCAAACATAAATTCAATCAATACTCATAGATTATAGTGAATTTATCGAGCCCTTTTAAAATAACACCACTGAATGCTTTGAGAGAGAGAGAGCCAGTGTCTGTCTGTCTGCGTCTGTGTCTGTGTCTGTGTCTCTGTCTATCTCTCAATGATTTTATAACTATAGGATTATAGATGTTTATAGGGGCCGGGGAGATGGCTCAGTAGAATAAACACTTCCCTGGCTAGTGTAAGGGCCTGAGTTCAATCCCTGGTTCCGCCCTCCCCACCAAACAAACAACAACAGTGTTTATAAAAAGCTCTTGTCTGACTGTGAGGTATTGCTTTTTCAAAACCTCTTCGTATGCTTACTTTCTGTCACCTGAAGCATAAAAGGAGCAGAGCTGCTTTGAGGTTTGAGTGCTGGCTGGGAGCAGGCTCTCCCTCGCTGTCTGCCCACATCCCTGGCAGTCCTTGCAGTCCATATGCATGCTTGGACAGCTACATAAGTCGCTTGGACTTGGAAGTGTGAGTGGCCTACAGTCAATTTGTGCTGACTTCTAATTTGTTAAGAACTGTGATGGGTGGGGACCTCTGGGTTGAACACAGTTAGGTATGGGTTATCATTTGAGTTCCAGCATTTAGTCCTAAAGCTTTAGTAGGCCATTTCATTTTTCTGAAGTTACATTTTTCGCATCTTTAAAATAAGGTACAGAATGGCTGTAAAAACTTAGTCGTATGTGAGTTAACTATGTCAAACTGTGACTTTGTCATGAGCGCTCCTGAGTGCAGTGATGTATTACCCCTTGAAGCCTAGAACAGTGTTATAAATTAGTAACAGTTCTAAAGCTCCTACAGCACGTTGGCACTCCTTACCTTAAAACTCACCTGAATATATAAACACAATAAAAGCAAAGTTAGACATAGACCTCAAACCCAGAGTGCAGCCTGCTCGCTGTGAGCGGGTGCCAGCCACCTGAAATAATCCCTGGCTTTCCCAGGCTCCCCTTGCGTATCCTTGGTTTTATTTGAGTAACTTTTACACAGCTGGTTCTTGAAAAAACTATTCATAAGCAAAGCTCTTTTCAGCTTGTCCTTGGTCTTGTTCTTCTTGTCCTTCCATTTTAGACCACATTGTGCACATTGTAGAGCTGATAGGCAGAATTCCAGGACACTGCTCTCAGAGAGATAGTCATAGGACTTCACGGAGGTAGAATTGCTAGCCTGAGTTTCCCTCTAGACTCCAGGGATGCAGCTTCAGGAAACTGAGCATCACTCAAGTCCTCAAATTTTTATCTTATTTTATTTTATTATTATTATTATTTTTTTTTTTTTTTGAGTCAGTGTTAGATGGGTATAGTCCACTTCTTCCCATTTAGGATAGAAAGTAAGCCTAGAATGCCTTACAAAGAGGTGTGTGTGTTATTCTTTCTCTTGAATGTCTAGAGCTGCGTTTTTTACTCTTGTTATCTATTCTTTTTTCTCCCCTCTTGAAATGTCTGAAACATGCAGATCACATTGCGTTGATCATAGAACTTCTGGGAAAGGTGCCTCGCAAGCTCATTGTGGCAGGAAAATATTCCAAGGAATTTTTCACCAAAAAAGGTAAAACAAATGTGTGTGTTTCCAGACACTGAGGGGGCAAAAGCGTTTCAGAATGAAAAGGTAGGTACAAACGGGTACGTCTTCCAAATATCCTAAGAAAGGTGAGCTTACCATGATGAATGCTGAAGTGTGATGTAACAGAAAGATGTACAAGGGCGTGGTCAGGGGGACAGAGGCTGGTGGCGGCGCCAGATCCTAGCTGCTGCGCTTCCGCACTGTGTATCCGTGTGCTGGTTTCTCAGTGCAAACAAAAATGTATCTTTGTTTTCAGTTAGTACTGTTGGTGCCTGAGACATAGCCAGTTGCTCACTCTTGCTACAACACTTCTGGAAAATGGACAGATCTGGGCTGGCATCTGATCTAAGAGCTGTCCCTACGGAAGGGAACGGAGTCTAGTTTAAGCTCCTTATGTCAGGAACTACATCTTACCTTTGTATCCTGTCGCCTAACAGAATCACTCTTGACACATGAGTCATATAATGACTTAGCACTTTTCGGTTTTGTAAAATTATCTGATTACATGTTAATGAAAGAAACAATAAAACTCAACTTTGAGTTTTTGAATTGATAATATATTTCTTATGCATTCCAAGTAAAATACATACAGAAACATATCCTAGATGATCTAGAATACCATTGGCCTTTTTTCTCCATTGTGTCATGATTCCCCTTTTCCTTCCCACCTCTGCATGAGTGCTTAGAAAAATGATTTTTCTCAACCCTGGACAGAGGCATCCTCAGAAACATTCATTACTCTTCCCTAAACTTTTTGGATAGGAAAATGGTGACATGCTTCAAAGAATTCTTCCTTATGTGCAAAAGTCAGGTTAAGGGGGGTGTGGGTGTGGGTGTGGGCGTGTGGGTGCGCGCGCGCCAAGTAGGTGATTAAAGAGCTATTTACTGCTCTCAGAAGAGTCCAAATAAATGTCATATGTGAAAAGGTTCTCGGCAGCATTTATTTTAATAGTCATTAATAATTGACCAACTTAGCCAGGCCTAGTGGCTGGCACACACCTGTAATCCCAGCACTGGGAGTCTGAGGCAAAAGGATCACAGGTTTGATCTGGCCTAGGCAACTTAGTAACTTGTTAAACCTAGTTTCAAAATTTAAAAAAGAATGGGAGATATGGCTCAGTGCAAAGGCCCTGGGTTTACTCCCCAAGATTACCAAAAAAGAGACTGTCTTAAAAACTTACCACTTCAGCCGGGCACAACAGTGCATGCTTGTAGTGTCAAGCTAATCAGAAGGCTGAAGTAGGAGGACCACCTGAGCCCAAGAGTTTTTGACCACTTTACAACATTGCAAGACCCTGTCTCCCCTAAGTGTCACCTCAGGGCTGGAGTGTAGAAGTGGAGGACTTGCATGGCATTCACAAGGCCCCGAGTTCAGTCTGCAGCTCAAATCACTTAAGAAGCAGTTACGTTGATGTTTCTGTGTATGATGCTACTATATCTGAAATCCATATAGGGTTCTTTTGATCTTGTTACTTTTATTCATGTTGACCTGGTGTTACCTATTTTTTAATCACTGCCTCATTTTGAAGCAACTTTACTAGATTACTGAGGCCTCCCTGCAAAAAAAAAGCACAAGCAAAGTACGGTTTGGGGATTTGTTTGTGGTGCTGGGGATGAACCCAGGGCCTCATACAAGCCACACAAATGCTCTACTGCGTGACTATATTCCTGGCCCTTTTCATTTTTCTTTGATATGGGGTCTTGCCATATTGCCCAGGCTGGCCGTGAATTTGCAATCCTCCTGCTTCTGCTCTCTGAGTAGCTGACATTACAGGGCAAATTCTTAATATATGAAATAGCCTAGCTGTGACATCATGTCAGACCATGTACAGACCTTGTATATGAGGATGTAGGCATTTAGTATTTACTGTAGTAAATAACTAGCTCCTGATTTCCAGGCATACCCTCATTGAATTGGGACCAGAAAATTCTGGAATAGAGGGAAAAAACATTGCAAGTTTTTAGGACTGTATGAAAAATGAGGCATTTCTTAAGATTAGAGAAGTGTTTCATGAATGGAACATTAGATTCTGGTCGCAATCTTTATAGACTGCCGGGTTAGTTCCTGGATTTCCAAAGAGAATCTTACCACTTGTTGGTCAGTTTCTTTTGTACTGTCTTCACCACAGGTGACCTGAAACATATCACGAAGCTGAAACCCTGGGGCCTTTTTGAGGTTCTGGTGGAGAAGTATGAGTGGTCTCAGGAAGAGGCGGCTGGCTTCACAGACTTCTTACTGCCCATGTTGGAGCTCATCCCCGAGAAGAGAGCCACCGCTGCCGAGTGTCTCCGGCATCCTTGGCTCAACTCCTAAGCCCCAGCCCAGGCCCACAGCAGCAGAGATCACTACACTGACTGTCCACTCTCATCTCCAGGCATTTTCCAATTTTCAGGGTGAAGCCCTTTCTTCAAGGGTTTCTAGATTTCTTTTTTCTTAATCCAGTATGTTTATTTGGGTTTGCATACTTGACCCCAACTGCCTTTGGGTGTCCCCGGTGAATTTGGCCTTGGTGGGGCTTGCCAAAGACTAATGGACTAAAAATGTACAACAGTCTCTTACCCTCTGCCCTTGCCTTTCCATCAGGGTATCCTGTAAACTATAAGTATCCTCTTTAAAAAGAGCTATGAAGGGGTATGGGCCCATCCTTTTATTCACTGACTCTGAGAGTCAAACTTTCTAGCATATATACTATTGCCAGCATAAGGATGAGGAAGGAGGGGAATGGGTGTCAATTCTGTGTACAACAGAGACATTAAACTTGCTGTATCCAGGCTATGTCAGGTTCCTGGATTGTTTCTGTTGTTCTCTGTTTTTGGTTTTTCCTGCAACTTGTGTAAACACCAAGTTTGAGCACCAGCTTATCAAGTTCAAAGCACTCTCGTATTCCTTTCATCCTTTAGTAACTCTTAAGACTCAGATCTTAAGTCTGACTTTTAATGTAAAGAGAAATGGAACCATTGAATACTCATTTTTTGAGAACCTCAGGTGTTCAAACACTCCTTTCCTATGTGTCTTCAATTACCCTAAAAGCAAGAGGTAATTTAATTGGCCAGCCAGGGATATAGATCAGTGGCACAAGTGCCTGCCTAGCAAATGCAAGGTCCTGAGTTCAATTCCCAGTACAATTTTTTTCTTTCTTTCTTTCTTTCTTTCTTTTTTTTTTTTTTAAATTTTGTTTTTTAAATCCCTGGCTGGCACTTGGGTTTATTGCCCCATAATTAAAAAATCAGAACAACTCCAAATGGAGGTCTTGATTTCAGAGCTGCCCACCGAAGGAGAAAATGTTGTAGAGGTCTGATTCTTTTCCAATCCGTTTTCTGCTTTTATCTACAGCTTTTCATGTTGCCCCAGACTATGATTTTCAGCAGTTTCCCTCTGGGCTTTATTCTCATTTTTTCAGTCTTGGAGTCTTGAATGAAACCCTAGATAAAAGAACCAAGAAGAAGGGTGGGATGGCACTTTTTCCATTGGCTGTTTTTGCCCACTGACTCTAAAGGTTAGCCTTTCTCTGCTGCTATTCCTTATATAATGTAAGTTTATAACTGCAATTTGGAGATGATTGATATGTACTTGAGGCTTTTTCCCCCCTTAATGCAAAAAGGCTTTGTGAATTTCATATTAGGATTGGCCTCTCATAGACTTACCCTGCCATGACATGCTCCTTGGATAATATTGGGCAGTAAAAGAAGGGCAGGACTGGGGTCATAGCCACTTACTCGCATGGATCAAGTGGGCCTTGGAGATTACAGCATTCTCTGGAAGCAGCTCTGGAAATCTTTGCAGAAAGCCAAGAAGGGGCAATGTGAGGCTCTGCTGGCAAGCTACCAGTGAGACTGTCAGATAGCCAACTTCCTGTATGGGAGATTGGAATCCATTTCTGTCACCACCACCAATGACAAGGTAAAAGTGGTGGTGTGGACTCCTTATGCAGTCTTAACTCTTAAATATATTACTCCAAGGAACTGGCAAACCATTCATCGGATCCTTGATTGGTTACTCCTGAAATCAGACGTGTTCCTGTAGGAAGAATTTTAAGTCAGGCTATCTATGCACCTATCAAGAATAGAAAGAACAGATGATCTCAACGGCAGGGAAATTCTTCAACAATCCTAATCTACTCTGGTTTGTCAACTGTATTCACACCTAAAGCAATAGCAGACTTAACTGCAATCTCTCCTACTTTGTAAAATCCCAAATGTGGAATTACAGAATTCTGATGATGATAATTAATGTGAAATAACCAAAAGATGTAAACGAACAGAAGGCTCTATTTTAACAATTGACGTGACAGGAATTTTTAATAGGAGAGAACACCTACAACTTCCTTTTGGAAATTTTTCCCACTAGATAAGGGCTTTGCCCCCTGTTAATTAAGGAGCCCTGTAAATTAGAAGACCTAAAAGGAGGCAAACTGGAGACCTCGATCTTCTGTGCACTCCACAAACCTTTTTTGAGCTCAATCATAACACTGTCAAATTACCATGATCTCACTAAAGGATTTCTATTTGCTGTCAGTTAAAAAATAAAGCCCTGATACATTTTTATTCTTTCTACTGAGTGCACTGTCTGTTTTCTTTACAAATGCAGCACAATAAACAAAGTGTTTAATAACTTACTTGTTTCCAGAAATTTGTTTATTTTTCCCAAATTAATCTGACCCAAAGCAGTTAGAAGAAATTAGTTGAATATTAAATAGGACACTTGTGGGATGTGTGCATGTATGTTTCAAAGTACTAACAGCATAACTTAACGCAAACTGTTCCTAAAGTATTGAGCTGATTAATATTGTATAGATTTTCATACACTTGTCTAATTTACTTCTTAAATTGCTCATGGATCTGCTAGACCAGAGTAAGCATATTTCTAAGGCTTATGATAAGCCTGCCCAGAGAGTTCATGGACTTGCACCAGCAGTGTTGGGAGAGGCCATGTGATTTCATTTTATTCCTGATTACTTTTTCCCTCCCCCGCAAAGAGTACCTTGTTTTCGGTTGCATGTTAGATTGCTAGTGAGGCAAAAATTTTGCTCTGTGGATTTTATTGCCTATATTTGAGTTACCTAAACTACCCAGATTTCTTTTGGAATTCTTCCTTATTTGATGACCTAAGATTTGTTCTTTATTAAAGGTAATGATTTTTGTCATTATTGCTCCATATAGGTTTCCAGGGTTTAATTTGCCTTTCTTTTTTTTTTTTTTTTTTTTTTT
>NW_004524581.1:29024640-29043629 GCF_000260255.1 Octodon degus
AAAAGGCATAAAGAATTATATACTTCTTATGTTTACACATAAGTCCAAAAATCTAACCATATACAACCTTGAAGCAGGATAGTCCCACAGCATTTCATTTCCTATCTTTTGCCTTCATTCATCACCCCCTTTTTGAGCAATCATCTACCCAAGAGACAGCACAGCAGCAACTGGCATGTCATGACAAGCAGCCTGTATTCAGAAGACCAGAATGACAGGCACTCCAAGCATGAACCTACTATTACAGATTACCATCTGCAGTGCAGTTGCTTAGTTCACAGGTATCAGTATATATAGTCAGTCAGGGTGAGAATCTTTCCAATTAACTGCTAGATTCAAAAATCTGGAGATCCTCAGGATCATTGCCTTGCCCACCTTCTACATATAACTGTATGGCTTGTCACTGTCATGTTTCCTAGGAATTTCATTCTTATATGTGGTATTTTTAGTGTTTTCTTAGTGCTTTACTACCTATCCCTGAACTCCATAAACTGTTGTAGTAAATGTTTGAGTTGTGCCTTCTTGAGATACCAGTATGTTCATGGTGGTGGCCAGAGTATAATCTGTTGCGATTGTCCTTAGTGTTTACCAGACTGACAAAAACAAGATGATGTCTCCGAAGTTGTATGAACATAGAGCTCTTGGGGCTTTTCACGTGTTCCTGACAGCAGAGAAGCTTGAATGCTCATTGCCTTGGTAGTTGGTAGGAGCACTGGGCGCTGTGCTTCAGGATATTACTACAGGAAGATGGCTGTAAACCTAGAGGTCTACTGTGAAGGTCTATTTCTTTTGTCACTAAAAATGTTTTTATTTTTTAAATTTAAAAAAAATTATTGTTTGATATAGGGTCTTGTTGCACAACTTGGACTTATAGCGATCCACCTGTCTCAACCTCCCCAGTGCTGGGATTACCGGCGTGCGCCACCACGCCCAGTTACATTGGCCAGCACAGCACACCTGGCATGCAGTAACAGGGATCAGACCTTAATCCTTGTGCTTGCCAGGCAGGTACTTGGGCCGCCGAGCTATCTCCCCAGCCCTATTGTATTTATTTTTGGTACCAGAATCAGACTTGGGACCTGAGTCTGCCAGGCAGTTGCTGTGCCACTGAGCTGTATCTCCAGCTCATAAAGATGTTTTTAACAGTCTGAATCAGTTCCATGTGTGATAGCATTTATCTTTATGTTGTTACAGAATTATTAACCTCAATATCCCAATTAAGAATCTAGAAATTTTGAGATTGTGTTAAATATTTAGAAATTTTAGCCAAGGAATTAAGTTTATCTTGGTGTGTAGTACTGTTTGCTGACTATACCATTTCTTATTTTCTGTGTGTCTGATATTGGGGATTGAACTCAAGACCTTAGGCAAGCACTCTTAGCACTGAGCTACATCCCCAGCCCCTACACCGTTTCTTCTGAGAAGGGTTTCTTTTCTTTTTTGTGGCCTCAGGATACATTCCAGGAAGCTCTGGTTTGGCTTCTGGATCTGGGGATCGAACCACAGCATCCTAAGTCTCACTGCTTTGTTTCAGCAGGCAACTTAAACCACTGACCTAATGGGCAGGCCCCCAGAGAAGGGTTTCTAACACTATATGTAGATGGACAGTTTGACTTTATAGCTGCCACCTTAGATTTTTGTCATGCTCTTTCCTGTTGTTCTGATATGCCCTTTTTAATACAGTACAGGCCTTATGCTGTACATGACACTGGGCTACTTACAGAAGTGCTATTCAGGGTTGTCCACTGGCACATAGTTTGCACCGCTAGCTTTGGGTTACTTGATAGAGAAGGCAGTGGTTGGTGTCGGAGGTACATGAGTCCTACCAGAAGTGTGAGCTAGCGTGAAGTATTGAAGTTCTGCTTTTGAAGCATTGGTGTACTACAAAACAGGACTGTTGGCATGAAGGCTATTAGAGTAAACTTTGTGCCAATAAACCTTGCTGTTAAGTGCTCACTTCACCAAGAAATTGGCTGAATAACTGAAAACAACTTAAAAGGGCCCTAGTGATCCCCACTGCCTGGTTTTCCTGCCTTGTGTCTTCTGCTGTGTGGTGTGTGGGGCTGTGCATTTTGACTGTCCTAACACAGTAAGCTGAAAATGGGATAACATTTCTGATAAAACTAGGTTACTAGCAGGTTGTGGATTTTGTTCCCTTGTCTGTTTTTGTTTTTGTTTTGAGACAGGATATTGCTCTCCAGTCCAGACTGGCCTTGAGTTCATAGCAGTCTTCTGAGTGCCACAACCTCCCGAGTTACATTCTCTTTTGGAACTTTTGTTCTGAGGAAGCAGCTGCCAATGCGAGTGCCCTCAGAGAGGCGGCCAGCCAGCAAAGAACGGAGACTCTCAGTGCCAGCAACCATGCAGACAACCCCTGAGTTTGGGGTTGGCTCCATCAGAATTACAGCCTTATGAGAAACCAGGAAGCCAAGATACTTAGCCAAGGTTTGCTAGAATTCCTCACTCACCTACAGAAGTTGTGAGATAGGTGCAATAAGCCGCTGAGTTCTGTAGCAGTTGGTCAGCACTAGGTAACTCATACAGAGCTGTGATACAGTAAAAGCATTTAGGATTTCTTTTGTGTTCCCACTTGAGCTGAAAGTGATGATCCTTTTGAACCTGCCTTCTCGGCCTGTGGCAGCCAGGCAAGGCAGAAGCGAGGGAAGAATCAGACCACTCAGTGAGGAGATGCCAGTTTCATTGATTTTTATTCTATATACTTCCAAAGAGGAGATTCAAAGTACCCTTGAAAACTTAATCTAAAAAAAAAAAAAAAAGAAGACCAAACTTATCTAAAAGTAAAGCCACTTGAAAAGAACTGGTAAAATATCTGAACCAAAACTATTGTTACCAGGTTGAATTTCCTTTTTTCTTAAGAGGTGATATGCAGGGCCATGTGACTCAGGTCCTCCCCCAGCATGGGCTCCTGATTATAAACAGCTTCTGTTTGGGTGGAATCCACTTTTCTGGCAAGGGTAACATGGGCAGTAGGCAGATGCACCCTAACCACCGCCTCTCAGAGCTTCTGTGGACCAGTTGCCTTGTAAATCACCTGCTAGGGACAAAGTGACAGTCATTCCACCATAGTCATTCTCATTGCTGTTTCATTGGCCCAGCACTGGAGCATTTGTTCGTAGCCCACTTGAACTGAACAGGGAACAGCATGATTGTTGAGGTACACTGTGTGCCCAGCAGCCAAGGATAAACTCCCATACAACTTGATGAAGCAGCAAGGTTCCCTGTAGTTCTCTCCAGCATTTACTCTGTCTTCACCTCTGAGAAACTAGATTACCCAGTAGATTTTTACAAAGGCCAGATCCTGTTCCTCAGGCCCATGTGCCAATTGTAATCAACAAAACCACACTCTTGAGGCAGGGCATTTGCGTAGTGAGGTGAGACCTAAATGGACAGTGGCAGGAAATTCTTTTTTTTTTCTTTCTTTTTTTTTTTTTTTAATGTATTTGGTACAGGGTCTCACTGTGCAGCTCAGACTCGTGATCTTCCTAGCTTAACCTCCCTATCACTGGGATTACAGGTTATGCCCGAGGGTGGGCCGGCTTGGCATGTGGTGCTGTGGATCAAACCGTGGTCCCTGTGCTTGCTTAAGCAGGCGCTTAGTCTGCTGAGCTAGCTTGCTGGCCCTAGGAGATTCATTTCTGGATCTGGTTGGGTTAGGATCGACTTTGGGATAAACTGATTTATTGCTAAGAGTGGGGTTCCCAAATTAGTGTCAAGAAGGGTTTGGTTTGGTGTGGTTTCTGGGGTTGTGTATGGTGCTGAGATGGAATCCAGGCCCTCAGCCCTGCCTGGCAAGCACCCCTCTGATCTACACCCGAGCCCCCGGGGTTCTAAGGCCCTGCATTTACCTGACGTTCCTTAGACTTCCTGATGGATGTTAAAGGGCTCCAGTTCTGGTGCGCTCTCCTTTTCTGAGCAGCAGTAAAGAAAAGGGGAGGAGCAAAGGGCGCCCGAAGTGACCCAGTGCACTCTCACCGCCTCCTCTTCAGAAGCCCTTTTTTGAGCAGCTGGTGCGTGTGTCTTCAGAAGAATGCGTAAGGCCCTGAGGGAAGAGGGTGGCCGCCCAGCCGCCCAGCCACCGCGTAGCTCTGGGGAGCCCTGCAGTTGTTCACCGAAGTGCCCTACGGGCAGCGGCCCTTCCTTCAGGAGACTTGAGCCCTAGGCACGGGGTGAGAGGCTTTGGGTCCCGGGCCTGTGGTAGCCAGGGACGAGAAAACTGGATGGAAAGAATGTCTGTTTCTGAAGAATTAGAGTCCTGATTTTCCTCTGGGAGATAGATGATCTGTGAGGTGAGAAAAACAAGATTTGCAGCGTTAAAATGACATTTTTAAAAGCCAACTTGAAAGTGTTTGCTCGCATTTTAACTTCCGCTCGACTGAGACTCGGGAGTGGCCTCGTGTGTACCAGCGTGAGCGCAGCCCCTCTGGGCTTTCCTAACAGGACTGTGGTGTAGATACATAGTTACCCTTTGACTCCAGATTGTACTTAAAATGCAACAGCAGCAAAACGTTGTTACCCACAGTGGCAACCCCACGTCTAATGATGAAGGTCTGGTTTAGAAAACTCGTATAGCAGTGCTGTGGAATTTGTGGCTTTATAGAGCTTTATTAATGAATGTAAAAAAAAAAAAAAACATGAAGAAAAAGAAATTTCAGATGTTCTAATATAGTACTTTACTTCTCAAAGTATGTTCCGTATCCCCGGAAGCTCTCTGCAACCCCCTTGAGCCGCTGAAACAGAATCCACATTTAATAAGCCCCACAGGTGACTGCCTGCACACTGGTTTGAGAATTATGTTGTAATGGAATGACAGTGCTGTGCATAATTATTATTATTTGGGAGGGGGGCAGAACCAGGGATTGAACTCAGACCCTTGTGCTTGCCAGGGAAGCACTTGGTCTCCTGAGCCATCTCCCCAGCCCCAATAATTATTTATAATTTGGTACTTCGCAAAATAAAAATAATTGAAGTGATAATCCCCCCCCACACACACACACACACACTCAGCTCTACCTGGCCTGCTGCAGGCCTGTAGTCCCCTGTTAGGGGATACTAATTGCTTGCCCCTTCCATCCATCCATCCATCCATCCATCCATCCATCCATCCATCCTTCCATCCTTTGTACCTTTCTTTTCTTCCCTTCTCCCTCCCTTCCTCCTCTCTCATGCTAAAGCCACAAAATACTGGAAAGTAAAAGACAAATATGCGTTGCTTCCTTTTTAAATCAGATATTAAAACTGGTTAATTCATTGTTTTTCTCATTGCCTCAGCTACCAAGATGCTAAATTTAATACTCAGTATAGTAATCCTGTTAGCCTAGCTTTGTTCAATATTTCACTCTGTCTGACCTATTTTATTAGGTTTTCTAGTATATTTATTATAAATCACTTAAAATTCTTTCTGAAAATGAGCCTATGTGATACAATTTCTAAAAATATTAATGCCCAACTTAAAAGTGCTCAATAAGTGATAAAAGAGGTCCATTATCCTTGAATCAAAGCCACTGAGGCCAGCTGTTTCAGAATGCATGTGCAGGACTGGGTGAGGGCGTGTGGTGTGGGTTCTGAGACCATGTGGTGTCGCCTTCCCAGGAGGGCAGAGGGGTGGCTGGGACTCACTCCTGGCAGGCAGAAGGCTCACGGCTATTTCCTGCACTCCCCTGCATTTGCTGAAGTTAGTTTGGTACTTGCCCTGCTTGCCTCGTTCTGACCAAGAGCTGGCACTTTTCCCTGGCAGCCTGGCCCAAGACAGTGAGTCCCAGCCAACCAAGGCTGCTAAGTGACTGCGGAACACTGTCCCCCTCCCTCGTGCTACATGTAACGTTCTGCAGTTTTCAGTTTCAGCAGCACAAACTCATCCAAGTGATCCTGATTTTTTTCAGAGTATGGAAATGCACAATAAATAGGATAATGACCATAAAAGTCGCTGTGTCTATTCAGGCCAAGCTTTGTGGCCAAGTGAGTGCTGCAAAATAAAAAAACAAAGCTTTAGTTTGCAGCACTCTTTGGACTTCAGATCATACATAAAGGAGTGTGGACCTGCAAAAACGGGCACACACACATCTCACAAATACTCAGTTTGATTTTTCTACTGTAACCTCAAAACTTAGCCTGGCTCTACATGTTTACACCACCTGCCCTCCAAGATTAGTCTCCCTTCTCAGCTACTGCCAGCTCTGGTATTACTGTTCTTGGCTACGCAAGTTTACACCCAAGTTCTTGCTCCTTTCCTTCCTTTCTCCCCTCAGACGGCAAGTTTTGACTCCCACTTGAAGGACCTCCAGTATGAAACTCCGCTTCCCGTTGTTTCTGACGTCCTGTTGGTCACCTGGCTTCCAGAGCCACCTCTACGCCTCAGCTTCCCTGCAGCCCATTCTACATTCCTCTGCCTCTTCCAAGATAGGTCTTCCTCACTCAGGAGTAATTAGTGATGCCTGTGGAATAAAATCCAAGCTCCCTGTCATTGGAAGCCTCTGAAATTTAGGCTCATTGTTTACCTAAATGTCTCACACCTTTTGCTTCTCCTGGAGCCCCTCCTCGCCAGCCAGACCAGTGCTCACCTTGTGTTCTGCAACACAGTTCACACGTCCACTCCTCGTCCAGAGGCCTTTTGAATATTTTGTTTTCTGACCTAGAGTGCCACCCTTCCTCATCCCCAACTGACTAACCTTTTACACATCCTTCCCAGCCTCGCCCAGGTGCCACCTCCACTGAAGTGACTCCCTAGTGCCCTGGGATCAAACTTAACACCTTTTACTCACCTGGTTTTCTGCAACACTCACATTTTGGGCCATACAGTGAATTAGGTACAATCACACCCTACCATAATCTCCTGTGTGTGTATTCTCTTCCTGTATAAGAATGTGTAATTCTTGGGGTACAAGGAACACCCATCTAAGAAGGTTGGCCATAGGCATACTATTGAACTGAACGAAGAGATGCCACCGAGGCTGCGAAACAAAGTTTTGAAACTGTTCAGGAAGGTTCTTGTTCTGCCAAAGGCCTCAGCCATCGCCTTCCTTAGCCTGTCTCTGATGTGTATTACTCCCTCTTCTCTTATATTTGTCATATAAAAGAACTTGGATAGCTTTTTAGAACTGCAGTCCTTTTGCCAGACAGTAAATCAATAAAAGAAAAAGAAAAGGACAGAATAATACCTGCCAGGCTCCACCTAATAATGAGCTTATGAAACTAACCCCTGCCTGTTTTCAGTTCTGCCTTTCTCTCCCTGTTCTTCTTCCGCACCTCGGAACACACAGGCTGGGTGTGGCCATGCCTTGCTGTAATCCCAGCGCTCGGGAAATGAGGAAACTTGCTTGTTGAGAACACTTTATATATAAATGGAATCGTGTGTATTTCCAAGCAGACGCTGCTCTTCGGCGTTGGGCTTCTTTAACATGATGCGTTCAAGGTTCATCCACAGCATTTATCACTACTTCTGTTTCGTGGCTGGTTAATATTTCATTGTCAGGATAAATGCATTTAGGTGTGTGCTAGGTTCACCACAAGTTCGAGGCCAGCCAGAGCTACACCATGAAACCTTGTCTCAAAATAAAAGAAACCGGGCCAGGGAAATGGCTCAGTAGAATAAGCGCTTGCCTGGCAAGCACAAGGGCCTGAGTTCAATCCCAACCTCTGCAAAAAAAAAAAAAAAAAAAGAAAGAAAGAAAAGAAAAGAAAAGGAACCCCCCACCCCGCCCATACACCTAAAAAAGACTTTCTGCTTGCCCCGCCCCACCCTGTGTAGGTCTGATGCCAAATGACTCCCACCAGGGGGTCATGGGTCCTCTCTCCCAGGCCGAGTGGAAGCCCCTCCAGTGCAGCCCATTAGTCATTCTGCCTGAGTCACAAAGGAAGCGGCAGGCCCCAGTCCTCCCAAGAGTATGCTGACCACCGTTCAATGGAAATACTCACCAGCGCTCCAGCGGCTTCAGACTTCCTCTGTAATACAGAACAATAGGTGTTTATAGCCAAGCCTTGTTTTTAGAGCCAGTGCCAGAGCACTCCTCCCTCCAACATAGATTCCTCGACTGAAGAAAGCCAGCCTTTTACTCCTCCCACTTACCAGCTCCTAATTCTGCATTGCATGGCTGTCTCCCTTACCAGGCTGGAAGCTCTAGCTTGGGCTTCTTCACTCACCCCTGCACCCCCGGGGCCTAAAGGTCTGCCCAAGGGAAGCACAGTGTTTGCTATTGATTGGATATAAAAAGAAGTACTGCCAAGAGAGAACTAACTTATTAATCAGCTGTAATGTGCTAGTGCTTTGTGATAGGTTTTTAGGCTTCCTGAAAAAGAGTAAAGAGATGGAAAAGATAAAAAAAAAAAGCCTTTATTAACTCGAAGGACAGGATCGAGGGCGGATGGGTCAGGTAGATCCTCTGGCCTGAGACAAAGAAAGCTGAGGCTTTTAAGGACTTTTGTTAGGGGTGGGGCTTGAGGGGGATGTTTAGGAATCTCTGAGGAGTTGATTGGGGTCTTCCCTGAGGCGGCGGGAAAGGTGAAAGGAAATTGCAGCCTGGGTGAGCTGGAGGAGAAGCTGGAGGTGGTCTCTGGGAAGGTGAGCTGCTGTCGCAAGGGCTTCAGCCATACTAGATGACCACCATAATAGCTCAGCATTCAAGCAGGGCCGGAACCTCTCACTCTGCTATCCTCAGCACAGCCAGTTTATTCATGTAATTCACTAACAAAATTCACTGAAGTACACAACGCAGTGGTTTTTCATATATTTGCTAGATTGGGCCACCATTACTACTATTCCAAGATGTTTTCATCACCCCTGGGAGAAATGCTGTGTTCATCAGTAGCAACTCAGTTCTGCCCCCTTCTCTGCCCCACTAAGCTGCTAATCCAGCTCCAGATTTGCCTGCTAAGAATACTTTATATAAATGGAATTGTGCGCTCACTTCGGCGCATGTGCACAGAATGGTGTGTACCAAGCGGAAGCCGGTCTTTACCACAGTGCTTTCAAGGCTGCTGCGCACCGCGGCAGTTCCCAGGACTTCATTCTGCTTCGTGGCTGCTTAGTATTTCACTGTGGGGATAAATGCATTAGGGTGGGTTTTCACTTGCTGATGACAACTTGCAAATATTTTCTCCCAGCCTCCAGCTCCTCCTCCTCCTCCTCCTCCTCCTCCTCCTCCTTCTTTCTTCTTCTTCTTCTTTTTTTGCGGAACTGCGAATTGAACTCAGCCCCTTGCACTTGCCAGGGAAGCGCTTATTCCACTAAGCCATCTCTCCGGCCCCTTCCTTTTTTTTTTAATTGGTGTCCTTTGAATCCCAAGTTTAATTTTTTTTTTTTTTCCGGTACTGGGGATTGAACTCTGGACCCTGAGCTTGCCAGGCAAGTTTTTTTGTCTTTTTGAAATAGAGTATCGCAATAAGCGCTTCCCTGGCAAGCGCAAGGGCCTGAGTTCAATCCCTGGTTCGGCCAAAAATAAATAAAATACTTAAACTAACATTTAGGGGCTGGGGAAATGGCTCAGTGGAATAAGCGCTTCCCTGAAATAGAGTATGGCTATGTAGTTCAGGCTCCCCTTGAACTCACTTTGTAGGCCAGGCTGGCCTCAGACTGGTAATGATCCTTCTGCATCGGCCTCCCACCTGCTAGGATTATAGCACTCAATGAAAATGAAGCCCAATTTATTTTCTCCCTATTGGTTACACATGCATAAGTATTATACCTAAGGAACCATTGCCTCAGCTGGGCTGGGATTACACACCTGTAATCCCAGCACTTGGAGGCTGAGGCAGGAGGACCACCATGAGTTTGGGGACAGCCTGGGCTACATAAGGGAGTTCAAGGCCAGGCTGAACTACATGAGACCCTGGCTCAAAAAACAAAAACAAAACCACTGCCTAAGCCAAGTTGATGAAGATATATGCCTATGATTTTCTCTAAGATTTTTATAGTTTTACATGTAGGCCTTTGATCCATTTTGAGTTAATTTTCTATGTGCAGGTACGGGACCAACTTCACGCTTGCACTTGCATGAGCACCACTTATTGGAAAGCCTTATCTCCCCACTCAATAGTCTTGGCGGGGCTGGTGAGATGGCTCAGTGGTCTAAAGCACTTACTTAGAACAAGCTCAGCAAAGCACAGGGACCGCGGTTCAATCCCCCAGCACCACATGCCAGCCAGCCCGCCCCCTGGTGGGCTGAGCTGGTCACACACACACATAAATAAATAAATAAATAATTTTTTAAAAAAATTAAAAAAAAAATAGTCTTGGTGTCTTTGTTGAAAATTAGCCATAAGTGCTTGGGTTTATTTGCAGTGTGTTGTGTTCCGAGGAACAAGCCTATCTTTGTGCCCCTGGTATTTCACCATCTTGACAACTGTAACTGTAGTAGATTCTTAAATTGAAATGTGCGAGTCTTCTTCCAGTTTTGTTGTTGTTCTGCATTATTTTGACTTCTGAGTTCCGTGAATTACCATAGGAGTTTTAGGCTTGAGTTGCCAATTTCTGCAAAAGTCCAGATGAGATTTAGGCAGGGACGGCAAAGCATCTGTAGATCAGTTCAGGCGGCATTGACATCTGAGACAGGGTCTAACTGTACAGTTCAGGCTGGCCTCAAACTCATAGCAATCCTCCTGCCTCAGCCTCCTCATGCTGGGGTAATGGGCGTGCGCCACCACACCCAGTGCGTATTGCCATCTTGATCCTATTGTCTTCCCATACATGAACACGAGATGTCCTCCCATTTATTTAAACATTTCATTTTTCTATTTTATTTTATTTTTATATACTTAGTACAGGGTCTCCAGGGTCTCACTATGTAAATTGGACTCTTAGTGATCGCCTGCTTTCAGCCTCCCAAGCGCTGGGATTACAGGCACGCGCCACCACGCCCAGTCTTAGACATTTCATTTAGCAATGCTTTCTGATTTTCATCCTCCAGTTTTGCACTTCTTTCATTAGCCTTATCCCTAAAAACTTTGTGCCTTTTGACGCGATTTTAATAAACTTAATTTCATTTTCAGATTGGTCCTAGCTTGGGTATACAAACACAATAGATTTTGGTGTATTAGTCTTGGGTACTGCAGCTTTGCTGAGCTTGAGTCTCATCTGTAGTAGTTTTTAGTGGATTGTGTAGGATCTTTCAGACAGAAGATCATCTCTCGGCAAATAGGTGTGTGTCATTATTTTAAATTTTCCTTTCCAAATGGATTTTTAGTTTCTTGCCCATCCTGGCTATAGTGTCCAGTACAATGTTAACTAGAAGTGACAAAAGCAGATGTCCTCATCTTGTTTATGGTGTAATCTTTAGGCTGTGTGTGTGTGTCTGTGTGTGTGTGTGTGTGTCTGTGTGTGTGTGTCTGTGAGTGTGAGTGTGAGTGAGTAAAGAAGGACCCTCTCCCTGTTTACATTAAGCTCCAGTGAGGAAACTGAGGCTCAGAAGCTACACAGCTCCTGCAGGGCTCAGCTAAGCTCACGCTCCACCTTCTCTGTGCCCGTGTCCACTCTCCTTTGCCTCCTGACACCCCGAGGCGTGGACAGCTTCCCCTTTGAGCATGGCTTCAGACCACTTTCATTGTCCCAGCCCACACAGGGAAGTGGCGGAGCAGGGCTGCTGTTCTCCTTCCTGGAGAGTCATGGTGCTGGTGAAGCGGCAAAGTGGCTCAGAGCTAGCAACCACCCTGACTCCCGCTGCCAGCTGTGTGCTTTGAAGGAAGAACCGAAGATCTCCAGGAGGTACTAAGTGTACTCCGAGAGGCCACACAGCTGCTTCTGCTTTGCTTTCTTTTTTCTTTTTTTTGGCGGAACCGGGGATTGAACTCAGATCCTTGTGTTTGCCAGTCAAGCACTTATCCTACTGAGCCATCTCCCCAGCCCTGCTTTGCTTTCTATAAGCAAAAAGAATAAGGCAAGCATTCTTCTGTGTGTTTTATGATAGTGAAGAACTAAAATGTGGGGAGGAGAGCGAGACGGGTGGGATCTGAGGGTCCAGGGAGGAGAGGAAGGGGCGCTGACAGTCGGACTGGGAAGGAGAGTGGCAAATTGCTAACCGTCTCCAAGAAAGAACCTGAAAGGGGATTTACACAGAATCTCTTGTGCAGAAGAAAGGAAGTATAGGGTAAGGATGCCTCTGTGTGTTCAGGTGGGCTGGAGGGAGACAGCACCCAACTGCAGCACTGCCTCGGGACGCCTGTGTGTGGAAAGAGGCTCCTAAATAGCAGCCTCTCTGCCCCTCCCAACAGGGCTCTCAAGGAAAGGCAGGAGGTAGCCAAGGGACAGGCTGAGAAGAAGGAGCTGGCCCACCGTGGAGCCCACTTTCTGGACTTGATATGAGGCAGAAGGTAGCCAAGAAAACAGCTAGGGGAGAAGTGGAGGGCCAACCTAGAGTCTGCTTTCTGGGACTAAACCACCTTCTGAGTAGTCCAGGACCAAGTGTCCAGGTCTAAAGATAATGGGAAAAAAGTATGCAGGCAACTTAGCTCATACACAGTGAGTCCCTGGGCATGTGGGGCTGGAGGCCTGCCACGCTTGCTGACCCGACCCTAATTGTGTCTTTGCATAGATTTGCCACAAACCCCCTCTGGACTTTGGACACTATGATGATAGTCCCTTTAAAGGCCCTAAGAGGTCAAAAATAGCCAGGTGTGGAGATGCACGCCTATAATCACAACTCTCAGGAGGCTAAGGCAAGAGGATCCCTGGGAGTTTGAGGCCAGCCTGAACTACATAATGAGATCCTGTCTAATAAAATAAAATAGCAAACATCTCCGTGGTCCTGCATGGAGACCATTCTGGGGACAGAGACTTGAGGAGCACCAGGGCCCTGCTGCAAGGAGGCATTTCAGGGTCCCTGGGGTTGAGACAGGCCTTGCCCTGGAACAAGGAGGTGACTCCCCTGCTTTGAAGACAGCGCAGTGCCCCTAGGAAGGAGGGGCTGGCGGGGAGCAGCTTAGGAAGAACCCGTTCCCAAGGGCCCTTCTGGCTGGTGCGTGGGATGTGGCTGAGACAGACCTGAAACGGGATGGATATGAGGAGAATGGCATGCTGCCCTAACCCAAGGGAGCCTGGGGACCTTCTGTACCTCAGGCACTGTCACTTCAGACAGCGCACTTCCTGGGTGGCTTGCCAGGCGTCCCCAGCATTGTCTCCTCTCCCTCTCTGACAACACACCTCTTCTGCTTCTGTCCTTTGTCTCCCTACCTAGGGGACATCTGCTTAGCTCCTTGGCCTGTGCCAGTATTCTCCCTCTAGATGCTGGGGGCACCTTGTCACAGCCTCTGCCCCACAGGGCTTGCCTGCAGCCTTCCACAGGCCTTCGCCCGAGGGAGCTCAAGGGCAGCATCTGCTTAATCTCAGTGTCCTCAGCCCAGGAATCAAGACCCAGGAGGCTGGCTGGGATGCCGTCTCACAGAGGTAACGTCTCACACGTTACCTTTTCCGTCTGCCTTGTAGTCATCAGGGAGGAGCTTGTCCTGCCGGTAGCCCAGCACAAAGGCCAAGAAGGAGAGGATGAGGGCATCGCCGATGCTGAGGATGGCCAGCATGAAGGCCCAGCGGATGGTGCAGTGGCCCAGCGTGTACTTGCCCGTCTGCTCCCCGCACATGCGCCGCACCTCGCTGGAGTCCCAACCGTCCGGGTAGACCAGGCAGCCGATCATTAGACCTGTGGCTGAAGGGACGAGAGAGAGGGTGGCATCAGGCCGGTGGGCGGGCCAGCTGCCTTCCACCGTGAGCTGCCCTCGTTATCTCCTGTGAGTGAGCCTGGGGTGGTGTCAGGAGCAGCTTCTGCCATCCTTATAGTGTACACATGCAAAGCCTGAGGTTCCGAAAGCTAAAACAGGGGCCCCCAGGGTGCACAGTCCAGGGACAGCTGAGCGCCTCACCCCAGGGAGAGCCGAGCACCTCACCAGGCACCAGGTGGTCCCACCAGTACCCGTGGGCCCTCTCCCTGGGTTTGGAGAGGCACCCAAAATCTGACCCCAGCCCACAGCACTTGGTGTTCACATTGCAGCATCTCTGAAATAACTGGAATAAGAAAGCACCGGGCCACAGCTTTCATTAGCCACTTTTCCACTTTACTGTCCACAGCACGATGACGTGAGCTATGCCTCGGGCTCTTCAATTGGGTGATCACCGGCAGCGTCCTAGCCCCACCCTGACAGCCCCCTTCTTGAGCCTTCCACAAGCGCATGTCAGCCAGCGCACCCGCCCTTGGCCCCTCAGCTTCAGAATCCGCTGGAACGTTCATTTCACATGCTGCCCCCCAGGTCAGGGTTGGCTCCGGAACCCTGTTTGGAAAATGCTCTTCCAGGCCCTTCTCAGTAGGAAATGTGGGGAACCCCAGGCCACATGGCCTGGATGTCAAGCCCGGCTCTTTGTGGACTAGCTGTGCGACCCGAGTTTCCTCCTCTATAAAATGAAGACAACACTACCTACTTGGGGCTGCAATGACTTCAAGTGAGTTAAGACGTGAAAGGTGCCTGGAACGGTGCCAGGCACACACCTAGGCACTAGGACGCACCTAGGCACGCTCTGCACGGCACCCCATGTCTCCACTGCATGGGGCTGGAAATGCCACTCTGCCTGCCTTCACCCGTGGCTCCAGCCCCCTCCCATGAGCCACGCCCCAGCCTTGGTTTCACTAAGGGAAAGCACAAACAGAGGCATAGGCCAGGGCTATGACCCCACGCCCAGCTGCCGTGCGAGCGCTCTCCGTCCTTGTCCCTTCCCAGCCCTCTTTCCACAGCCGCAGCAGCTCTGTAGTTCAAGGCTGCGCTCTAACCTGCAGCCCCCAGGAAGTGCCTCAAGCACCTTTGAGACCCAAAGCTACAATGACTGAGCCGGGCTTGTCCTCGCAAGGAAGCCCAGAAGATCAAACAAAAACCAAAAATATCAAGACCAGGGTGCCACCTCCCTGCCTGAGTGGCTTCCCTTGATTTTTGTGGACGCTAGCTTGCGTGGTCCCCTCAGAGGCCACAGTCAGCTCATGCACATCCTGACTCCGGCCAAAGTTCTGTGGAGCAGGCCAAATGCTCGTGTTGTCATCCTACTGATGCTGAGAACTGAGTCTCAGAGAAGCCAGGAGCTCACCTGCCAGTCATCCAGCCATGCAGAGTCAAGAGCTGAATTTCTGTCTGTCTCACTCACTCTCCAAAGAGTTGAATGTATTTAGTGGGGCCATTTCACACTTGTGACAAATGAGGGACAGGACCCTGAGTTCAAGGGAAGGGATCACTTCTCCCACAGCAATCTGGTAAAGCCTGTGTATCTGGGCCCTTTCCCAGGTGGTGGATCCAGCCCTCCTGTGGCTGGCCCGATCCTTGGCTTAAGAAACACCCCACAAATGCTGAGTGCAGGAGTGAATGTGGGAAGGAGCTGCCCTCCAGATTTCTCATGCTCCCACCTCTCCTGTTGTCACTTCCTTTTCTAGAGCATCTCCCTACAGGTACTCTGGGAGCGAGCCAAGAGCCTCTGTCCTGGAAATAGGTGATTGTTGCTGCGGCCATCCCAGGCCCCCTCGTGCAGAGGCCAGCCTGGTGTTCACAGGGTGCTTACCCTTTCCAACTTCCATCCTTTCATCAGTAAAGTAGGCTGATACCTGAGTTACAGCAGGGACACAAGAATTAAGTGTGAACACATATGGAAAACACCTGTCACCCAGGGCTGGCACATGCTAAGTGGCCACTGAGTGTTGACCGTTGCTGTTGTTGGTGATGGAGTCAGACGGAAGCCACCTTGGAGGATGTGATGTAATCAGAGCTGCCCAGGTACAGGCATTCCAGGCACAAGCGGGGCTTGCACTTCGTACTTTGTGGCTCCCTCCCTTGAGGTTAGGCAGGGCTGCCTGAGGTCCTTTGGCCAATGAGAGGTGAGCGGGAACGCTGTGAGCACTTCTAGCCAGAGCCTTCAACTGCCAGTGGGAGACCTCCCCAGGCTGTCTTCCCCCGCGCAGTAACATCAGCCAGTGACAAGGAGCTCTGCCATCTTAGGTTCAGAAGGGGGAAGAGAACCCCCTACTAGTCCCCAGCGGGCATGCACCATAGGCAGAGACAAAGTTGGTGTCAACCCACAAGGCCTGGGAATTGGTAATACTGTGGCCTTACTTCCCGTCCTGATGGATGCTTTCCACATTACTGTGCAGGCATTAGGTCATCCCATCCTCTCAAGAGTCCCAAGGAAGGGGGACTATCATGGCAGCCTACAGGTGAGGTCCCATGGCCTGAATTTTTGGGTTCCCCAAAACCCATACAATGAAATCCTGACCCCAATGTGATGATATCAGAAGTGAGGCTCTGGAGAGGGAAGTAGGTCATGTGGGTGGAGCCCTCATGCAAGGGACCCCAGAGAGCCTTCTTGCCCCTCTTCTCATCCTTTATGGACACGGGAAACCAGCAGCCCATGACAGCCCCTGCCTCTCGCCAGGACTGAACTGCTGGCCTGATGGCAGATTTTTTGCCTCCAGAATTATGAGAAGCAGATTTGGGTTGTTTAACTCTCCTGGCCCCTCAGTCGCAGATCGCTTGAGAGCCTGCTAAATAGACCAAGACCTGGGTTTGCCAAGCCGTACAGGCGACAAGCAATGTGTCTGGCCATGTCTCGAGGAGCTGGCACCAGGCTCAGCCCCCCTGTGGCCTCCAGAAGGTCAGCTAACTCCCCCAGCTGCAGCCCACCCTGCTGTAGCACCAGTCCTCTGCTCCCCTCTTTGTGGGCAGGGTTAGGCCTCCTAGTTTAGGGCTCCCTAAGTGGATGTATCTCCCAGCTGCTCACGGGGGGACATGGCTGCACCTCAGCCCTCCCTCGGGCTCACCCTCCCCTCCCCCATACAGCAGAATGGGAACACGATGCCAGCTTCACCCTCCCCAGCATCCATGTTTCATGGGCTGCCACCTGGCCACCTCTGCTATCAGTTTTTCCAGCTCTGACCCAGATAAGGTCTGACTCAAATGACCAGGGGATGCCTCCCCCAGCCAGGCCTTGCTGCCACTGCCCAATTAGCGAGCAGCACCTGTCACAGGACACCAAGGTAGGGGGGAGCACAAGAATGAGAGAGGCGTCCATCCTCCTCCTCTCCCACCCAGAACTGCTAGGCCTTCAGGCTACCCTCCGTCTTTCTTCCTATTGCCCACCGAGACGTGCATGTGGGGAGACTATAGAGGCAGGGATACGGGAAGGGGATGGCTGGGTGCTTAGGAGCCAGGTTAGTGGCCTGGAACAAGACTGAGAACTGAGCACCTGTCTCCCACCCACTGTACCCAAAGACAAGTTCCCACTAACAGCCTTCTCTGTGACCGAGGAACACTCCCCTGCTGAGTGGCGATGAGGCCCTTCTAGCTGGGATATGTTCAGCCATTGTGTGAGTCATTTTACTTATGTCGATGTGGGCCTCAACAAAAACGTTTCTAGAACACATCTAGTTCCTCGGGACCTGCTGCCTTAGTTCTGCTAGGTCCCCAGTTGCCAGCTGATGGGCAGTTCTTGGCCAAATCTGACTCCTCTTCTAAGTTGAGGGTGGGGTTCTGCTCCCAGGAGGCCTCCTGACTCTGCAGTTCCATTTCTGTGTTTTGTGTTCTGAGATGTAGTGTCCTGTTCCTTTCCCCTAAGATAGCACCACCCACCTTGGGTGGGCTGGACCAAGGGCGAACAGCTGCAGATGAAGATGAGATCTTATCTGTCTGTTCCTTGGGCCAGGGACAGGACAAGGGCAGGGAAGGCCTGGCCTCGGGACACCACCCATTGCGCAGCTTTACAGGACCCTTGGCAGCTCCCCCAACCTCATGTAACACTGCTCTAGTTGCTGCCTCAAGTGTAGAACCTCCAGCTTGAGGAACAAAGGCTTCGCTCCCCAGTAAGAGGAGCCTTGAGACGCACGTTTCTAAGAAGAGACCACACCCAGGGTGACAGTTATGCTCCAGAATCGACACTGACCTTGAAACCATCAGGGGGAGAGGTTTGAGGCAAGAGGGACAGAGGAAGGTCAGAGGGCATCGGGTGCCATGAAAAGTGGAGGAACAGCGCCCAGCAGAGGGGGCCAGGTCGGCTAGGAAGTAGGGCACTAGAACTGGCATCCCTATGTGGCAAGGGTCAGGGCCTATTCTGACAAGGATGACAGCAGATGCTCCCTTCTTTCTCTGTCCAGAACTGCAACCTCTGCCACGGTGGCCTGGGAGGGCCGGAACACCTGATTTCTTCTCCCAGGGCTGTGTGCCCCTGGAAGTCACCTCTCTCTGGGCTACCCCAAGAGAGTCCACCCCCGAAAAGGAAAAGGTGGAGCACTGAACAGTGCGGCCTCTGAAGGTCCTTTGTGCCCCACCCGTCTTGTCAGAGCATGAGACCCAGAGGCTCCTCGGAGCTTCGGTCTGTGGCGACGGGGCCTCCCCCGCCCGCCGCTCACCTGCCGCCAGCTGCATCCACGCACAGATCTTGTACACCGTGGCCGTGTTGCACACGAAGAACAGGCTGAAGCAGATAATGGAGCCGATGATGAGGAACATGGCCAGGGCTACGAAGAACATGGCCGTCTTGAAGGCCCTGGAGGGGATGGAGCCGAAGTCGAGGGGGCCGCCTTTGCAGATGAGCTCGGATGACAGCACGTTGCCCACACAGTAGGAGAAGAGGCCGAAGTAGCCGGCCTGCGGTGTGCTCACACTGTCGCCGATCCAGTAGGGCTGGATGAAGAGGGCCATGACCAGAACCGAGAAGCAGATGGTGAGCGTGCCCCACATCACGCCCACGGCGCGCGCGTTCCGCACGTAGTTGGTGTGGTAGATCCTGGCCGCCTCCTGCGCGGGCAGCAGCTTCACCATGGCGAGGGCCGCGGTCGCGCTCCCCGGCCAGGACCGGGGGGAGGCTGAGGCAGGACACTGGGAGAGGCCCCTGCGGGCGGGAGAAGACGCTGAGCGGGCCAAGGCCGACCTCGGTTTCCTCGGGGCAGCTTGCAGGGCGCCGGCCCGCGCCGCCCGCCGGCCCTCTAGACGCCGACCCTCCGGGCCTCGGCCGCCTCTTTCTCCGCCGC
>NW_004524581.1:29043729-29054571 GCF_000260255.1 Octodon degus
CGCCCGCCCCTGCGCCGGTTCAGCACCGCGGACAGCGCCCCGGCCCAGCAGCCGCGCCGACCGCCAGCCAGGCCCCGCCACGCGTGACCGCGACCGTCCTCACGCTCCCGAGCGAGGCGACAAGAGCTAGGAGGTTGGCCCTGAGGACCCCGGCCGCAGGAGAAGCGCCGACCGCATCTCACCCGGCCCGTCCTCGGCCCCCACCCCCACCCCCTGGCCAGCCAGCCCTTCCAAGGAGTGCTTTCTGGTCCCTGTCGCTCACTCAGGTGCTAGGAGCATGTGTGCCAAGTCCGTGTTGCAGGGTGTCTTCTCAGCAAGAGCCCCAGAAGTGATCATGATCAAAAGACAGACACTGGCCAGCCTGCTGGACGCCTGGCCCACCGTAGCTGCTCGCCCACCACAGGCCCCAAGCTGGGCAGTGTGGCATGCCAGCCTGCGTGGAGAGGTCCCCACGGCTGGCCCTGAGCCCCATTCCCCAGGAGGTGTGCGGTGTGCATTTGTGCAATTTATCATGGTGACGGATACATGACAATGAAGCACAGCTAAGAACACGTCGCGAGCCTTCTCGCCTTCACATGCACTTAGTTCATTCTAGCGCCTTCTTGCCCTTGTTTAAAGTGTTGTTGCAGATATTTCCTTTTTCAAAACATGTATCTCTCCTGATTCATTAGGCGCTCACTAACCGCCTGACTAGTGTAGAAAACTAAGAAATTTCAGGAAAGTGAACATAAAAGAATTAAAATCCTTCCTAGCGCCCACATAGGAACTAAGGAAAGAGAAGATGATCTTAAGACTGGATTCCACTGTAGAGAGACCTGAACTCAAGCCGGTCACTAGCAAAACTAGGGGTAATAAAGGGTTAAGGGATATCTGTACAATGTTCAGCCTGACATGTCACATACGAAAGCATTCAGAAACGCAGCTGGGTGTGGCGAAGTGCCTGGGATCCCAGCACTCTGGAGGCTGAGGCAGGAGGATCGCAAGTTAGAGCACAACCTGGGTAAGTTAGCAGCTTAATGGTACTTTGAGTCAAAAATAAACCAAAGCAAAGTGTAAGAAGGGATGGGGAGGGCCAGGGAGATAGCTCAGTGGTCTAAGCGCCTGTCTGGCGAGTGCAAGAACCCAGGTTTGCTCCCTGGTGCAGCATGCTGTGCCAGCCCCACCCTGGGCCCTCTGAGCCAGCCACTGAAACCGGGTGTGGTGGCACACGCCTATAATCCCAGCGCTGGGGCGGCTGAAACAGAAGGATCACTATAAGTCCAAGCTGCATAGTGAGATCCTGTACCAAATACATTAAAATACAAAATAAATATACAAATATGGACGGGGATGTAGCTCAGCACGGAGGCCTGGGTTTGATCTCCAGTACCATCCCCCCGCCCCCCAAGTGGTTCTGATGGTGTAATATTTCTTTCTGTTAACATCTTGGCACATTTGCCTCCTACAATTACTTAACACAGCTGGGTATACAATTTATATAAACTTTCTACTTAGCATTGCAACATTAATATTTTCCCTCAAACATTACTTTAATACTTTGTCATGGTGCAGAGTTATGCAGGAGCCGTAATTATTTAATCATTTCCCCTTCAGTGTGTTTTGGCAGTTTCTACTTCACTGTTCAAACAACTCTGCCTTGAATACATTTGCACTGTTTCCTGTACGTTTCCTCTTCCTCTCAGATATCTTCTTTGGGTCTGCGGCCACCTGCAGCAGGGAAGGGAAGGTCATGGAGGGACTCCTGGCATCTCCAGCACATGAGGTTCCCATGGCAGGGCTGGGTTGGTCCTCAGGCTTGGGCCATACTTGGGAGCTTGTGGAGACCCTTCCTTGGCCAGCCAGGGGACCTGCCCACCTCTCCTGCCTCCTGAGGTTCAGTTGGGACATCCAGTCACATGGGGCACACAGACCCTGGGGACAGGCCTGAATGGGTGTGCCAATCTATGCCATCAGATCTTCTGAGAGACCTGAGTTGTTTGTGGGTTGACACCAGGGGGAGAAATCATCGCTGCTGAGTTGGCCTTGGCAACATCCCCAAGAAATAACCCATGAACTCTTGAAGAGTCACCCTGATTCCTGTGTCAGCTCAGTTCCTTCACACCCAGGGTCATTCCACTTCATTTCACTTTCATTAGCCAGCCTAGGGTTCTGACCAATGACATCCAGGAGCCCCAGTTGATCCAAGTATTGGTACCAGAAAGAACTAGTGCCAGTAGCCTCAAGCCTAGGAAAAAGGCCCTGAGACTTCACATTTGGAACTGGGAAACCACAGGCCACTGGGAAACCACAGGCCACTGGGAAACCACAGGCCACTGGGAAACCACAGGCCTTGGCGCATGGAAAAGAGACAGCTCACTGATTAGCTGTGAGCGCCAGGAAGGTGTGCTCTGGGCATCAGCTTCTGGAGAGCTGAACCGCCTCATCTGTAGATGGATCAGACAGAAATGATGGGATTAGGAACATGAATGAGCTGTCTGTTTGATGGCTTTGGGTAATGGCAAGCTCAACGAGCTCAAATGACTTGATTTTTTACCCCTGAGATAGGGTTTCCCTATGCAGCTCAGGCTGGCCTTGAACTTACTTTGTAGCCCAGGCTGGCCTTGGCCTCTCAGCAATCCTCCCAGGCTTAAGGGTATGCCACAGCGAAGCAGTTCACTGATTGGTTTGGCATGGCCCTGATCCCAGCAGTCTGGATAAGACACCAGGGCAGGAGGGCGCTGTTCAGCCCCCTTGCTTGCTTGCTTTTGCTGCCTTCTAGCACCACCATGAGCTGCTTCTCTTCTGCGGCTCCCCTCTGCCGAGCCACCCTGCCTTGGAGCCAGGCAATCATGGACTGGAACTCTGCCTACTGTGAGCTGAATAAACTGCTTTTTTTTTTTTTCTTCCTTTTTTGCAGTGCCGGGGATTGAACTCAGAGCCTTGCACTTGCCAGGCAAGCACTTATTCTGCTGAGTTATCTCCCTGGCCCTAGCTGAATAAACTATTCCTCCATTAGCTTTGGGAGTCTGGCATTTTGTCTAAGCAACAAGAGAAAAGTAACTAAGACCCCCTGCCAAAAAATTAGAATAAAAAAAGACAGGAGTGGTGACTCCTGTGTCCAGTGGACATCTGTCGCATAGTGTAGCCTTGCCCTTGTCTGACCTGCATCTTAGCCCCCTGATTTTGTGGGGTGATCCTTACTGAGTGAAAATGCTGGGAGGGCATCTTCTTAAGCAGTGGAAGCCAAACAGGCCAGGTTCCCCTTTTCCTGCCAGCTCTAGAGAGAACACTGCAGACTTCTGTGGCATGACAGCCCCTCAGGGTGGCCTCAGGAGTTCGGGGGGGCAAAACATTATGGAAGGCAGAACTTCAAGCCCTGCAACTACCTGCACCCAAAAGGTCCACATCCTAACCCCAAAACCTGTGAATGTTATCTTATTTGGGAAAAAAAGTGCTTGGCAGATGTAACTCTTAAGAATCTCTGGGTTGGCCAGATAGTTTAGCGGATTAAAGCACCTGCTTAAGCAGATGCAGGGACCAGGGTTCAATCCCAGCTTGCATTGCCATGTCGGCCCCACCCCCAGGGCATGCTGAGACAGCAGCTGAGACTGGGCGAGGTGGTGCGCACCTGTAATCCCAGTGCTTGGAAAGCTGAAAACAAGAGGATCTCTATGGGTCCGATCTGTGTAGTCAGACCCTGTAGACCCCGTACTAAATACATTAAAAAAAAAAATAGAATCTCTCAGTGGACATCCTACAAGGTAACCTGGGTGTGTCCTGAATCCAGTGACAAGTGTCCCTGTAAGAGACGCAGAGGAGAGAGGTGGGGACTTGTCCACTCCATTCAAGGCAGCCAAGAAGGGAATGGAGAGGTCCCCAAACCTCCCTCTGCTTGGAGAAGAGTGCCTCCCCATCCACAGGGCACAAAGGAGGCAAGGAGGAGGTGTCGTAGGAATCTAGGGGAGTGTCAGGGACTCTGCGAGCAGGATTGCAGGCAGCTGTGCAGATTGTGTGTGTGTGTGTGTGTGTGTGTGTGTGTGTGTGTGTGTGTGAGGCGCTCCTGTCTGACTGAAGCAGCCACCTTCCTTCCTGCCACGACCTGCTACCACAGCACCCACAGAACTTTCTTCCAGGGCTCCCCTTCTTCCTCCTTGAGGACCAGGTTGGAGGCAGCCCCAGGACGCAGGTCTACATTCCGGGACAGGGCCTGTGTCCCACGTCACTCCCTTCGCAGTCCTTTGTGGCTGGGCTCAACGGTGTCTCCTCCGCCAGCACAGCTGCTGGGGGCTCGCCCTGGGCATCAGGCAGATGGTGAGGAAGGCAGCGGGCAGACACAGGAGCTGGGGGGACGCGATGCCACGTCGATGCCCACCCCTGCAGCACTGGCATGTGACCAGGAAGGATCGTGCCTTTTGCTTTTGAGATACATAGTGACACAGATACAGGGACGTCTCAAATCTTAAGTGTACGTGTTATAATACCCAGACCAAGAGCCAGGGATGCATCTCAGTGGCACAAGTGCCTGCCTGGCAAGTACAACCTGAGTTCGATTCCCTGTACCAAAAGGAAAAAAAAAAAAAAAAAAAAACATTCTAACTCTCGATGTCCAGAACAAGATTGCAAACAGTCACAGCAAGATTAGTTTTGCCTCCCTAATGTGCAGGTGTACAGAACCACGGTCTCCACTTTGTGGCTGTGGCTGTGTTCACTCAGCATTATGCCTGTGAGATTGTCCCCGGTGACTGTGTGGTGATGTTTTTGATGGGAAAATTCCAAAGCAAGCACTCTTTAGATTGAGAAAGGAGTGACGTATGTATGTATTTATTTATTTATTTTATTTATTTTTGCGGAACCAAGACTTGAACTCAGGCCCTTGAACTTGCCAGGTAAGCACTTATTCTACTGAGCTATCTCCCCAGCCCCTAAGTACTTATTTGCAGTTCTGGAGATGGAACCCAGGGTCATTGCACCAAGCTACATCCCCAGCCTTTTAGTGATTATTTTATTTTATTTTATTTTGAGACAGGACCTTACTGAGGTCTGCTGTCCCAGCCTCCCAGAGTTACAGGATTGCAGGTGTGCACTACCACGCCACGGAGGGGGATGGTGGTTAGACCTCTCGGCTCTCTGTCACACTCTGTATTTGCAATGGGCAACACCGGAAAGTGGCCTGTGACCCTTTAGGGACAACCTGGGTGCACACTCACAGCTCTACTCATCCTTATGGTAGGTCTCCAGGGCCAGGCAAGTCGGCACACTCAGGAGTTTGAGGCAGGAGGATCACAGGAAGTTTGAAGCCAGCCGAGGCTAGGCCACATAGTGAGGCCTTGTCTCCTGAACACCTGCTAGCCTTCAGTCTTTGTATGATTTTTGATTTTTTTTGAATTTTAAAAAATCATTTATTTATTTATTTATTTACTTGGTACAGGGTCTCGCTCTGCAGCCTGGACTCATAGTGATCCTCCTGCCTCAGCCTCCCCAGTGCTGGGATTGCAGGCATGCTCCACCATGCCTGGTTTCAGTGGCTGGCAAGTATGCTGGGGACAGCACTGGGGACTGAACCTGGGTCCTTGTGCTTGCCTAGGCAGGCGCTTAGACCACTGAGCTATCTCTGCAGCCCTGTACTGGTATATCTTGTTTCTTCTTTTCTGTACCTCTCTCATCAATCCCTCTTCCCCTCCTATTTATGAAAGCTTTGTTTCCACTTTTCCTATTTATCTTTCCCTTCTTTCTTTTCCTTGTTCCCCCTCTTTGTTTCCCCCTGCATGTCTTCCCTCTTAGTTGAACATTTTCTTCTCATTTTCCAATGTTTGTTAGACATTTTAGTCCTTATTTACGCTTTTGGTTTCTCACAGCAGAGAAACAACTTAGTATCTAAACATGCATATCTGATTTACTTCACTTAAGAGTTTGGTCTGGGGTTGGGGGGGAGCTGGTGGGCTAGCTCAGTTGTCTAAAGCACCTGCTTGGGCAAACTCACTCAGGTGCAGGGGACCACAGTTTCATCCCCAGCACCACATGCCTCACCAGACCAGCCCTTAAGGTAGGCCTAGCCAGCCAGGAAAAAAAAGGGCCAGCCAGATAGCTCAATGGACTAAAGCGCCTGCTTAGGCAGAGCGCAGCGGCTGTGGTTTGATCCCTGGCACCCCATGCTAGCCCCACTCCCCAGGGTGCTCTTAGATGGCGATTGAGACCGGGCGTGGTGGTGCACGCCTATAATCCCCAGCTCTTGGGAGGCTGAACACAGGTGGATCACTACGAGTCTGATTTACGTGGTAAGACCCTGCAGACCCTATACTAAATACAAACCCCCCCCAAAAAAAACAAAAACAAAAACAAAAACAAAAAAACAAAACAGTTTGGTCTCAGGGTGTATCCATTTAGCTAGAAATATCTTGGGCCAGGGAGATAGCTCAGCAGCATAAGTGCCTGCCTGGTAAGCACAAGGCCCTAAGTTTGATCTCTGGTACTAAAAATAAAAATAAAGAAGAGCAATGTCTCAACTTATTGTTCTTTATGGTTCTACTGTATTATAAAACGACATCTTCTTTACCATAATGGGAATTTGGGCTTTTCCTCATTTAGCTATTATAAACTGTAGGGGCCGGGGAGATGGCTCAGTAGAATATGCACTTGCTTGGCAAGCACAAGGGCCTGAATTCAAGCCCCGGTTCCGCAAAATAAATAAATAAATAAATAAATAAATAAATAGTATGAACTGTACTGCTATAAGCATGGTGGTGCACATTTATCACTGGGGTATGACACTTTTAGCTCTTTGGGGAAGATACCAGGAAGGGGACTAGGTGGGTCGAATGGTTTTCTGAGGCATCTCCACACTGATCCACAGGGGCTGCTCAGTGTGCACTCCCCGCAACAGGAGAGAAGGGCTCCTTGCCCGCATCCCCAGTAGCACTTGTCATTGTTTGATTTCTTGATGATAGCTATTCCCTCTGGAGTGAGATGGAATCTCAGTGCTGTTTTAATTTGTGTCTCTCAGATGACCAGTGGCGCTGAACATTTTTTTTATATATTTATTTGCCATTTCTACTTCTTCGTCTGAGAAGTATGTATTCATTTCAGATGCCCATTTGGATTGGGTCTTTAAGTTTGAGAGAGGTCTGATCTTTCATTTATTTATTTATTTATTTTTGAGGTTTTTTTTGTTTTTTTTTTTCAGTACTGGGGATTGAACTCAAGACCCTGCACTTGCCAGGCAAATGCTTATTCTACTGAGCTATCTCCCCAGGCCCTTGAGTTTTTTATATATTCTAGATATTAGTTCTTTGTCTGAGGAACAACTAGATACAATTTTTCCCCACTCTGTGGGTTGTGCTTCACTGTGTTGATGGTTTCTTTTGCTGTGAAAAACCTTTTTCATAAGATGAGATCCCAGTTGTCGATTCTTTGTGATATTTCCTATACAATCAGGTTTTGTTCATTAAATCTTTGCCTATAAAAGTGTCTTCAAGGGGCTAGAGAGATAACTCCGAGACATAAGCACCTACCTAGCAAGCTCAAGGACCCGAGTTCGATTCCCAGTCCCACAAGCTGTGTGGTCTTGGCCTGGATCCCTGGGCGTGTCGTCTCAGCCCTGGATACCCGCTGTCTCGCCCCAGACGCAGCCATCCACTATGCAGCCCCAGAGCTGGGCGTGGTGGCGCAGCCTGTCATCCCAACCTCCAGGTTGAGCCAGGAGGATCTCTGTGAATTTGAGACAAGCGTGGGGGCTACAGACGTGAGTGCAAGGCCAGCCCCGACTGCAGAGTGAGAACCTGCCTCAGAACACAAAGTCTTCAAGATTTCTCCCTATTTTATCTTCTAGCTGATTTAGGGTTTTCTGTTTCAATATTAGTTTAGTTCATGATGAAAGTTTTAGCCTTTGGCATGTAGAAAGCCAGTTTTTCCAGCACCATTTACTAGAGGTTATCTTTCTCCCAGTGAAGGTATTATTTTTCTTCCAGTGACAAGTCCTTTGTCAAAGATAAGGTGGCTGAGTGTACTTGGCGCTGTTTCCGCATTTCCTGATCTGTTGCATTGCTCCTCGGTTCTGTGTTTTTTTTTTTTTTTTAAATATTCCCTTTTTCTTTTATTTATTTATGCGTGTGTGTGTGTGTGTGTGTGTGTGTGTGTAGACCACCAGGGGGCGGGGCTGGCTGGCATGTGGTGCTGGGGGATTGAACCGCGGTCCCTGTGCTTTGCTAAGTTTGTTCTAAGTAGGTGCTTTAGACCACTGAGCCATCTCACCAGCCCTCGGTTCTGTTTTTGTTTGCCAGTACCATGCTGGGTTTTTCTGTTTTGTTTTGTTTTTGTTTTTGATCGTAGTAGTTCTCTGCATTGCCTTTGTTGCCCAGAATTGCTTCTGCTAGTCTAGGTCTCTTCTGATTCCAGGGAATTTTAGGATTGTTTTTTCTAATTCTGTGAGGTACGCTATTGGTATTTTCATCAGGATTGCATTCAATCTGTATAAACAACTTTGGAATATGGTCACTTTCACTGTATTAGCTCTTCCTACCAAAGAGCAAGGGATATCTTTCCATTTTCTGATATTCTCTTTGATCGCCTTTTTCAGAGTACTATAGCTTTTGATGTAAAGGTCTTTTAGTTTGCTAGATTGAGCCCCAGGTACTTTTTTTTTGGATGCTATTGTGAAAGATGTAGATCCCCTAATTTCACTCTCAGGGGGTTTGTTATTTGTGCATAGGAATGCTATTGAGTTTTGAGTGTTGACTTTGTATCCAGCTTTTCTACTAAATTTGGTTATTGAATCTAGATGTCTCTTGATGAATAAAAGTTTTAGGGCCTTTTATATAGGGTACCATGTCATCTACAAATAATGATATTTTGACTCTTGCTTTCCTATCATTATTCCTTTTATTTCTTTCTCTTGTCTAATTGCTCTGGCTAATGTGTCTAGAATTATATTGAATAAGAGGGGTGACAGTAGACATTTGTCTCTGTTACTTTTCTTTTCTTGCTGGGACACAATACCTGACACCAAAATTAAAGAAGAAAGGTTTATTTAGCTCACAGTTGGTGAAAGTTTCAGTCCATACTCGGCTGGCTCCAAGGCGGAGCGGCACCTGGCAGAGGGCCGCAGTTCATGGTGGTAGAAATCAGAGAAGGAAAGGTTTATTTAGCTCACAGTTGGTGAAAGTTTCAGTCCATACTCAGCTGGCTCCAAGGCAGAGTGGCGCACGGCAGAGGGCCGCAGTTCGTGGTGGTAGAAATCAGCAAAACAGCAAGAGAAAAAAGGGAGAAGCAGTAGGAGCACGCCTCTTTCCCTCTCTTGTATAGTATACAGAAGATTAAAATTATAGTTTTTCTCTACTTCTGTAAGGTATCCTTGGTATTTTGATCAGGATTGCATTGAATCTGTACGACAACTTTGGAACACGGCCATTTTCACTATATTATCTCAGTAAAGCAATCTATTCTTTGTGTATGTGTGTGTGTGTGTGTGTGTGTGTGTGTGTGAGTGTGAGTGTGCGTGCGTGTGTGTGGCCAGGGATTGAACTCAGGCCCTTGCACTTGCCAGGCAAGTGCTTATTCAACTGAGCTATCTCCCCGGCCCCTGTCCATTTGTTCAAATTTGCCATAGATGGTTTTTATCTAATCAATTTTCTGTAGGGTTTAACTGTGAATGTGTCGGACTTTACCAAATACTTTTTCTGTATCTATTAAGATGATCATATTGTATTTTGTTCTTGTCACTGTTAATTGAGTGTATTACATTTATCAATTTACATATGTTGAGCCATCCCAGCTTCCCTGGGATGAATCGTACTTGGTCATGGTGTATAATCTTAATGATTTGCTCCATTTTGTTTGCCAGTATCTTTTTTTTGTGGAACTGGGGATTGAACTCAGAGCCTCAGGGACACGCTTATTCTACTGAGCCATCTCCTCGGCCCCCCTGCCAGTATCTTGTTAAGGATGTCTTCATCTACCTTCATGAGTGATATTGGCCTGAGTTTCTCTTCTTTGGTTGGACCACTGTCTTCTTTTGGTATCATGGTGATGGTTGCTTCCAGGAATGAATTTGAGAAGATTGCTTCCCTTTCAATTTCATTCAAGAGTTTGAGAAGTAGCAGCACCAGGTCTTCTCTAAATTTCTTGTAGAATTAAGTAGTGAATCCATCAGGGCCTGGACTTTCCTTTGCTAGTAGGTTTTTAATTACATCTTTGATTTCACTGACTGATTGGTTTCTTTAGAATTTTTATAGCTTTTTGATTTAGCTTTGGGAAGTTTGTATGTATCTAAGAATCTGCCCACTTCTTCTGCATTTTCCGTCTTATTAGTCTACAGGTTCTTGAAGTGGGCATTGATGACTTCTGCAGGCTCTGTTATGACTTCACCCTTTTCATTTCTAACTTCATGGATTTGAGTCTTTTCTTTCCTTTTTACAGTAAGGTTGGCTAAGGGTTTGTCATTTTATTTAATCTTTGATTCATTCATTCTTTGTATTGCTTTCTTCATCTCCACTGCATTAGTTTCTACTCTGATCTTTGCAATTTCCTCCTTGTGTGAGCTTTGGACTAGACTTGCTCTTCTTTCTCTAGATGCTTGACGTTCAACATTAGGTTGTTTACCTGAGCTCACTCTGTTTTTCTGATATGGGAATTCACTGCTATAAACTTTCTTCATAGACTGCTTTCACTGTGTCCCATACGTTTCACTATGTTGTACTGGTATTATTTTTTAATTGTAGAAACTAATTTCTTTTTTAATTTCCTCTGTGACACATTGCTTGTTCAGGAGGGTGCTATTTAACTTCTTCTTCTTCTTCTTCTTCTTCTTCTTCTTCTTCTTCTTCTTCTTCTTCTTCTTCTTCTTCTTCTTCTTCTTCTTCTTCTTCTTCT
>NW_004524581.1:29054671-29056362 GCF_000260255.1 Octodon degus
TTCTTCTTCTTCTTCTTCTTCTTCTTCTTCTTCTTCTTCTTCTTCTTCTTCTTCTTCTTCTTCTTCTTCTTCTTCTTCTTCTTCTTTTGTGGTACTGGGGATTGAGCTTGCGTCTTCCATAGCCCTGAGCTATCTCCCTGGCCCTTCCATATGTTTATGAAGCTATTGTGGTTTGTTTTACCACCAAGTTCCAATTTCATTGCACCATGCTCTGATAATATGCATGAGGTAATTTCAGTTGCATTTACTTAACCATGTTCTAGTACCTGGTCTGTTTTGGAGAATATACCTTGTGCAACTAAGAATGTGTATTCTGATGTTGTGAAGAGGAACACGGTACACATCTATTAAGACCATTTGTTCTAAAGTTTGATTAAAAAAAGTTTGATTCAGCTCTGATATTTCTTTGTTGATTTTTTTGTCTAGTTGATCTGTTTTTGATGGTATGGTGTTGAGGTCCCCCACTACAACTGTATTAGTGTGTATTTGATTTCTCATGCCCATTAATATATTTATTTATGTATTATTGAGACAGGGTCTCACTATGTAGTGTAGGCTGGCTTTGGACTCCCTTATGTACCCCAGGCTGGTCTCGAACTCACAGTGATCCTCCTGTCTCAGCCTTCTGCGTGCTGGGATTATAGGTGTGCACCACCGTGCCTGGATTAACACTTTTTATTCTTTTTTTTTTTTTTTTTTTTTGTGGAACTGGGGATTGAACTCAGATCCTTGCGTTTGTCAGTCAAGCGCTTATCCTACTGAGCCATCTCCCCGGCCCCAACACTTTTTATTCTAAAGAGAATTTAGAAAACAATGTAGGGGCTGGGGAGATGACTCAGTAGAATAAACCCTTGCCTGGCAAGCACAAGGGCTTGAGTTCAATCCCTGGTTCTGCCAAAAAAAAACCAAAACAAAACAAACAACCAAAACCCACCATTAAAAAAAGCAATATAAATGATACAGAATTTCAAAACAATATGATAGGAAATTAACAATGGACATTATATTGTCATCTTAAAAGTATTTACTCAGAGTACTAGATATAGTCGTGTAAAATTGATCAAACGATATAAGCACTATCCTTTCAGTGAAGTAATAGAAATTAGTGCAATTATCTTAGCTATAGTGTGTGTGCGTGCGTGCGTGCGTGTGTGTGTGTGTGTGTTCCCGCTTCCTTCTTTTCTCCTTTCCCCCATCCCAGTTGCTCTTTCCATTTGAGCAGTTTCTGGCCCTTTCACAATATCTGTTGTACCTTTTGGGTCTTATTTATTCTTTCAGTTTGTTACATTAGGGAGACAATGAGATATTCACACATGCAAGTCTTAATATTTGTTTTATATCATTAACAGCACTAGTATTTGATGTGTATGTATCTATGACTGTTATCTCTTCCTCTTGGATTGCTCCTTTACAAGGATGTAGTGGCCTTCTTTGTCTCTTTTAATCAGTCTTGGCTTGAAATCCACTTTGTCTGCAAATAAAATAGCTACCTCTGCTTTTTCTGGATTCTGATCACATGGAGTACTGTTTTCCATCCTTTTATTTTCAGTCTATGAATTTCTTTTTGAATTAAATGTGCTTTGTGTATGCAGCATACTGTTGGATCTTGCTTCTTGATCTGTTCTGTCAGCCTATTTCTTTTATTTTATTTATTTATTTTTTAATTTTTATTTATTTGTGTGTGTGTGTGT
>NW_004524581.1:29057979-29059977 GCF_000260255.1 Octodon degus
AAAAATAAATAAATATTTAAAAAAATAAAAATAAATAAATAAAACCCTGCACTCCTTGACCTGAGTGTTTGGGTTGGGCAGTCTGTGATTTTACTGAGCTCTCCTTTACATGTGATATCTTTTTCTTTTCTTGCAGTCTTTACTATTCTGTTCTTATGTTGAATTTGGGGTTTTGTCTTTCTGAGCCAGGGTCTCACTGTGCAGTTCAGACTGGCCTTGAGCTCACGTGGTAGCCCAGGCTGGTCTAGAGCTCACAGCGTTCTGCCTGCCTCAGCCTCCCAAGCACTGGGATGACAGGTGTGCACCACCACTCCTAGCTTGTGTCAAAATTTTGGAATCTTAACTATTATATGCCTTAGGGCAAACTTTTTTGATCATAGCTAATTGGAGTTCTACATCCCTCACTTACTGTGTGTCAGATTCCTTTTCCCTATTTGGGATGCTTTCTGCCATCATTTCTATGAAGAGGTTTTTTATGTCATTTGTGCTAACTCCTGATTTTTTCATTGACTCTCGTCAGTCTAATGTGATTATTATTTGCATTGTCTAATAGCTATTAGATCGAGTTTTCACTGTCCCTTACTGTTTTTAAGCAGCCTTTCTTTTTGTGATTTGACATTCCGCTTTCACACTGGCTCACTGTGCTGTGCATATCTTCAGGGGAGTCTTTAGTCTCCTGGATATGTGTTTGAACGCATTCACTGATTCTGGTTCCTTCCTATGTTTGGTGTACATGGTTTTCATCATTTTCCTAAGCACCTCTGTTTTGTTTTTTTTTTAATCTGTATCTGCTCTAGATCAGATAAATGGTTTCTACCATTTCTGTAACTATCTGAGAGATTCTTTCTTTTTCTTTTTTTTCTTTCTTTTTTTATTTTTTTTTTTTTTTTTGCCACAGGGTCTCGCTACACAGCTTGGACTCATAGTGATCCTCCTGTTCTAGCCTCCCCAGCACATTACAGGCATGTGCCACCACACCTGGTTTCTGTGGTTGGCACAGTGTGCCTGGGCTTCAAGGGCCCGCACAGCATGCGGTACTGGGGATCGAACCTGGGTACTTGTGCTTGCCAAGCAGGCACTTAGACCACCCAGCTGTCTTCCCAGCCCCTGAGAGATTATTTCTCATTTGATTTTTTTTTCTAGAGCCGCATTCATCTGCCTTGTTACTTCTACGGTTAGCACTTCAGAGTCCAGGTGCATGACTCCACATCGTCCTATCTCATTACGCCCTGGGCTTGCCTTTGGTAAGCTAGAAGTCTGAAGTTGCGTTTTAAGTATCTTTACATGTTCTTTTTTGTTTGTTTGTTTAATTCTTGGATTGATGATTATAAATTGCAGGTAGCTTTATTGCTAGCTTTGAGACCCTTTTGGAAACAATTCTTCTCAGAGATGTCTTCTAGGTAGAGCTGGCTTTTGGGTTTGAGTCTGTTGCAAGTTCCTACCTCCTTGATTTACTGGGGATTAGAAGTTGCTGCCTATTTGACCCAGCCCCTGGTTTCTTGACAATGGTCTATAGTATTTTTTATGACCCTTACGCAATCTCAATCTTGCCATACTAGGAAGAAACACTGATTAGAACAGTTACCTTGGCTGAAGGAGTACAAGCAGCAGTAACAATAACCTCAAATTCAGTCCAGAGAAGGACAAACTGTGATAACTATTAATTTGCCACTTTTTTTTTTTTTTTTTTTTTTTGTGGAACCGGGGATTGAACTCAGGTCTTTGTGCTTGCCAGGAAAGCACTTATTCCACTAAGCCATCTCCCCGGCCCCTAATTTGCCACTTTAACCATATGAACTAGATTTGTGGTTATATAGCAAAATCTAAGACAATCCAGAAGATTGTATACAGCAAGTATCCCCTCTGCATGCTGATTTTATTCTCAGGGGAAAAAAAAGTTTTAAAAGGAATTAAGGGGGCTGGTGAGATGGCTCAGTGGTCTAAAGCACCTACTTAGAACAAGCTTAGCAAGGCACAGGGACCGCAGTTCAATCCCCC
>NW_004524581.1:29060077-29069904 GCF_000260255.1 Octodon degus
GTGGGCTGAGCTGGCCACACACACACACACACACACACATAAATAAATAAATTAAAAATTAAAAAAAAATAAAATAAAAGGAATTAAGGAGAAAAATAGAAGAAAAGAAAGAATAAAAGCAAGACGATAAAGGGACATTGTGGAAATTTTAGGAAACTGGTGAGAATGCAGGAGGGAAAGATAAAAAAAAAATAAAAACAAGAATGGAACAACAACAACAATAGCAGTAGCATCAAACTATGCAAGCCCAAACGTCGATTCATGGTGGGGTGGTGGATAACCCCAGCAAGCCTGCACCTTTAGAGCCACTGAAGTTCAGGCTGGTTTCCAGCTGTGAAGCTGGAACCTGATTTATTCTACCTACAACACTACATGTACCTCCAGCTGGCTTGAACTCGGCTCCTTGACCTTCTGCTGATTTGAACTAGGCTCTGCCTCACCCTTGCGCCATGAGCTGCTGGACAGAGTCAGCACACAGCTGCTCTGAGTTCTGAGCTCAGCTGGCTCCTCTTCAAGACGGCGACTGGCCAACTGCCCTTTCCTCAGGGACATCTGAACGCAGATAACTCATGGCCACGGCAGCCCACTGCATCCACTGCTCCATTCTGCCTGCGTCTTCTGGGGGTGCCAGTAGTCACCATGTGTCTGCAGGTTCCACACGGTGAGTCAGGGCACAGGAAGGCAGTGCTGCCTGCTACCTCCTCCTTCTTCATGGGAGGGTCTCTCTTTGCTCTCCCCATGGGCTTCCATTCTCACTTCAGACCCTTGCTGACTCCTAGCCACACATTTCCCTCCTTCTCTTCCTCACATTGCTGTATTTCAGTGTCTGGACACCAAATCTCAGAGATGCTCTTTCTCTGCTATTTACCACTCCACCATCTTCCCTGAAGTCACCCAGCTGCAGTCTTGACTTGGGAGAAGCACCCTGAGGACCTCCATGTGCCTTGGGCCCTGGGAACATGGGAGATAGAGTACAGCAGGGAGAGAGAATGAAAGGACCAGAATGAGCTCAAGTGAAACTTGTTTGAGGGAGAAGACAGAGCGAGGACAAATAAATAACCAGAAGCCATGGGACCAGAATTGAGAAACCAGGCAGAGCTAAGGCAATTATGTCAGCATATCAGAAAACCTATAGGTAAAGGTCACCCTGTTCCCCAGGACCCTCAGGCATGGGCAAACCCAGAAGGACATGGTCCTGGCCTGTGTCCAGCCTCATCTGCACTGATGAGTTCAACCTCCCATTCTACTCCCCCCCATGGCCTCTGAGGGCCATGACGCTCCCTCTACAAACCTTATGTAGTCAAACGCTCTCCCCCTGACAGTTGGGGCAGATCAGGTACGCTGCTGGGCCCTAACTCCTGTCAGTTTTTTTTTTTTTTTTGGTTTGTTGTTGTTGTTGTTGTTGGTTTGTGTGTGTGTGTGTGTGTGTGTGTGTGTGTGTGTATTTTTAGGGAAGGGTCTACAGGGTGTTTAGGGTCTCACTACTAGATCAGACTCATAGTGATCTGCCTGTTTACAGCCTCCCAAGAGCTGGGATTGCAGGCATGTGCCACCACGTCCAGTCTCAATTGCTGTCTCAGCACGCCCCAGGGGCAGGACCAGCATGGCAGGCCCGGGGATCAAACTCCCAGCCCCCGGGCCTGCTTGCAGGTGTTTAATCTGGTGAGCTATTTGGCCGGCCCTTGTTACTCCTTTTAAGTCTCATCCTTGCTGCTCTCTCTGAGCGTCCTGATCAATTGCTTTTCAGTGCACCAAGAGCCCAGAAACCATTTCCCTGAGACCCCCCACCGGATGACAGTTTCGAACGCTGAGTCCTGGAAAGTGAACGGCCAGTGCTCCCCGTGGCATTTCTGCGTCTCCGTGACCGTGTGCTGCTCTTATCTTATAGGCCCAGCGGTTCCCCAAGGTTGTCAGGGAGAGGGAAGTGGGTAGCTTGTGACAGTGTCTGCTATGTGCTGGACCCTTTTTTGGGATCATTCTGTGTCTTATTCAATCTTGGCCTTATAAAGTGGGAGCCATCACACCCCTTAGGTAGATAAAGAAATTGAGGCTTGAGGAATTTACAGAGTTTAAACAAGTTCTCCAAGGCCGTGTTGCTAGAAAGTGTTGAGTTTTGAGGCCAGGTTTGTCTGTGCTCCAAGCAGCCCAAGCTGAGCGGATGGGGGCGGGGGTCCGGTGACCCAACCGTCAGGGAAAGGCCTGTGTTTGTGCATCTGGGTGCACTTGGGCAGCTGTGCCCTTCCCAGCCTCCAGCCCTGGTCTGTCTGAGCCTCCCTGTCATCAGCCAGGACTGGGGACTGGTAGCCTTGGGGTGGGGGCCAGGGTGAGCCGGAGCCTTAGCTGAGACAGAGTCTTTGGCGCTGCAGTCTAGATGCTGAGTGGGTTGGGAAGGAAGGGGGAGCTCCTGAGGGCCTGATAGCTCCTGGGGACAGGCACCTGGGTAAGTGCAGAGCAGGGTGCCCAGGGGGAGAACCCACGCATGCTGGGGGGCTGCAGAGCTGGCCTGCCCCTACCTGGAGTACCCCAAGGGGCCTGGGTGGAAGGCAGGGCCTGGGGACCTGGTCCTTCCTCACTTGAGCCCCACTCTGCCCCTCACCTGGGCTTGGGTGGGGCCAAAGCAGAGCCTGGACCAGGGCAGGGAAGAGAGATGCGGGACACAAGCTGTGCCTTGGATTTGCTTCAGCTGCCACCGATCCTTCACTGTCCCACCCTTCTCAGAACAGTGAGGACGCTGGAGCCACTTCTGAGGGCCAGGATGGGTTCCAAGCGCTACACGTGTAGTCACATAGAATGAAAGACACTTCTAGAATTAGGTGGATGTATACACCACACATGTGAAGTCAACCTGCACAGGTCTTGGCAGTATCCTTGGCTGACAGATAAGGAGACTGAGCCAGGACAGGTAATTCATCCAGCAAATGACTTGGATAGCTGAGGGTTCAGAGTCCGCGCTTGTTTTTCCGAGCCAGGAGTGGAACCCAGGGCCTCGTACACTCGGTTACCCGGCCACACCCAGCCCCAGGGCCCTCACACCAGCCGCGCTGCACCACCACACACATGTGCACACGCGCACGTGCTCACCTCCCGCCTCCTTATCTGCACCCTCACCCCCAGACAGGCCACAGCTGTGCCTCTACTCACAGCAGGCCTTGGGCTGCAGAAGGCGGCTCACGTGTGGCCTTAAAAGGGGCCCGACCACCCCAGGGGCTGTGTGTTCTGCCACCTGACGTGCCAGCTGCCACCCACACCGGCGGTACCTCTCGCCATGGAGAAGGTCCTTGTCCTTGTGCTCCTCACCCTTGCTGTGGCTTACGCTGCTCCTGACCCCCGAGGAATCATAGTCAACCTGGTAAGGAGTCTCCCAGGGAGGAGCTGTCCCAGTCCCCAGCCTGGGTTTTGACCTCTGATATCCCCAGCGGGGCTAGCCAGGACATCTCTCCCCTTCCTGCTTGGCTCCACCTTGAGCTTCCTCCCAGCCCACTCCAAGAGGCCAGTGGTCGCCTCCAGCTTGGGTGCATTCAAGGCTTGTGGCACCAAGATGCAGCCCTGGCCTGGCATCCCGACCCCTAGGTTCTCCTGCTGGCTATGCTAGCAACTGCAGGGTGACCCCAGCCAGACCTCAGTATTCCATCCGGAGTATGAATAGGTGTCCCCAGAAAGGACTGCCAGCCTGCTCAGCTCCCACAGTCCTCTGAGGAGCCTCTGGATGTTGAGGACCATCCCCCTGTGAGACCCCTTCTTACACCTTTTCTTGTAGAATCCCAGGGGTGTCCCGGGCCCTCCCTGCCCATCCTCAGCCTGACTCCAAGCACCCCCACTGCCTCTGCCCTCAGTGAGACACCTCCTCACCTGACCAGCTCAAAACAGACCAAGCCCTGCATACCAGCCACCAGGGTAGAGGTGTTACTCTCTAAGGGACTCAGGGGGCAAGGGTCCCACATGCTCTTGCAGTTCTCTGGGAAAGAATGTGGGGGTCTCACAGGGAGAGGGGCCGCAACTTCCACAAATGACTCCTCAAAGAACTGTTGGAGGGAGTATGGGGGTATGGGCCTGTCACCCCAGGACTCTGGAAGGCTGAGGCAGGAGGATTACAAGTTTGAGCCAAGCCTGGGCAACTTAATGGCTTAGGGAGACCCTGTCTAAAAAAAAAAACCAAAAAACCCCCAAACAAACAAACAAAAAAAAGTCCTGGGAATTGTGGTTCAGTTTGGATACCCATTTTGAGGGTCATCTACGCATATTTCAGATGGAAACACCAAGGCCTAGGGAGGCTGTGCCTGTCCTGGTCACCCCAGGACTTGGTAGGACACCAGCATCTGATCAGGGTTGGGCCTGAGCCCAGTGCTGCTGGTCTCCCATCCTCTGTCATGTGCATGGGGTACAGAGGACCCCAGAAGCAGGATGGACTCTCCCGGCCACACCCCCACCGAGGAGGTTCTGGGGTGGGGGCGGGGGCCGGGCTGGGCTCAGCACTGACCCCCTGCAGGACAACGGCGAGCTCTGCATGAACAGCGCCCAGTGCAAGAGCAAGTGCTGCCAGCACGACAACCCCTTGGCCCTGGCCCGCTGCGCCGACAAAGCCAGTGAGAACAGCGGGTGCTCCCCCCAGGTGGGTGCCGGCCGTGGGCACAGGGGCACAGGGGTGGCAGGAGCCTGGGGCCCCTCCTGCACACTGGCTGTGGGGGGACCAAGAGAGGGGCCTCACGGGCATCAGAGCACTGTCCTGCCCCGCCTCTCTGTGCCCCCACCACTGGGATGGGAGGGCTAGGGTCTGTTGTTCCCACCGAGGAGTGAGTGAGGAGAGGCCCCTGGGGAGATGGAGCTCATGACAGTAGGTGAGTCAGAGGGGGGATCAGAACCCAGGTCTCCCAGGCCCACAGCACCCCCTAAATAAAACCACCTGTCTGCTGCTTCGGGAGCCTGAGCCTGAGCCCAGTAGGACCTAAATGATGCCCCAAGTAGCCTCACACAGGCTGTGACAGCGCTGGCCCTGTCTCTGCAGACCATCTATGGGATTTACTACGTGTGTCCCTGTGAGCGGGGCCTGACTTGTGAGGCAGACAAGACCATCATTGGCGCCATCACCAACACCAACTACGGCATCTGCCAGGATCCTAGCTCCAAGAAGTGAGGCCAGCACCCGCCGGCCCTGCCTCCTCCCCGCTCCAGCTGGCTGCCACCCCCTCCAGCACTTCTGTCATCTAGCTGGGCTCTGGGCCATTAAAGTCACCTGCAACCTCCACCTCCTTCATGCTCTTCCTGGGCAGCCCCTCCTGATGCCATCAAGCCTCGCCCACCAGGGTGGGCATCTGCTGGGCCAGAAGAGCACAGGAGGGGTTCAGATGACAGACTGGGTAGGGCCTGGGGACAGATGGTAGAGCAGGGCCTTGGCCATTTCTGGGAACAGTTGTTCCTCCCCAGGGCACCCTCCTCATTCCTCCTGTTGGAGGGAGTGTGGGGGTACGGGCCTGTCACCCTGGCACTCTGGGAGGCTGAGCAGGAGGATTACAAGTTCGAGCCCAGCCAGGGCAACTTAATGTCTCCCAGAGTGGCAGACATGCACAGCAAGCCCTCTGCTGGGGCACTAGAGCAGCCTGCAGTCACTCGCCCATTACCCTGCATCACAGTTCACTGGTGCCCTGAGGTGGGTCCAGTCTCTCCTCTGGGCCCAGCTGTCAGGAGTGACAGCTCCCTGACATCAACCATGTGGTAAGGAGTCAGACCGCTAGCGCATTCCTCCCCCGCAGCAGATCTTCACAGTGGTCCAGGAAGGGAGGATTGGTCATCTCCACGTCATGGACAAAGGCTGAGTTTCAGAGAGGTTAAGGAACTTGCTCAGTGTCTCACAATTAGAAAAGGGCCAGCTGGTTGTAACAATGCACACCTGCAATCCTAGCACTCTGGGAGGCTGAAGCAAGAGGATTATAAGTTTGAGCCCAGCACGGGCCACTTACAAAACCATGTCTCATAAAAAAAAAAAAAAAAAAAAAAAAAAAAAAAAAAAAAAAAAAAAAAAAAAAAAAAAAAAAAGCTGGGCATATAGATCAGTGTAAAAACTCTGAATTCAATCCCCAGTACTGCCAAAACAGAGAAAAGGCACTATACCAAACCAATGCCACCTGCTATTCTTTTTTTTTTTTTTTTTACTGGTGAACAAACTCAGGATCTTGTACTTGCCAGGCAGGTGCTTAAGCCACTGAGCAATCTCCCCCACCCACTTCCTACTCTTCTAGGCTTTGCTGTTCTTTCTCAATATTCACACCAAGAGACTTAATTTTTGCTTATTTAAAAATCTTCTACCTTTACACCTACACACACTGTTGCCTTCAGCAATAGTGAGGTCTCCGTCATCATGGTGTGCACGTGGAAGCTGATGAACCCTGGGGCTTAATCTCTCTCTCCTGGGACAACATACCTGACACCTGACATTTATGGTGGAAGGGTCTGGTGGAAGAGAGCCAGCCACTTATGCCCTGGTAGCCAGGAATTAGAGAGAAGCCAGAGAAAGAGAAACCCTTCCCAGTCATTCCCCCAATACCCTACCTCTTCCGACCAGGCTTGATGTCAGACAACAAGCCTGCTGCACACCTCCAAATCAAATCATCTTGCAAATACATAAGGCTTTGGGCATCCTGTTAGGTTGCAGCCATAACAAGGGTGAACCACATGAAGTTGAGCTGCAGCAGCCCCTGGGCTCATACTCTTAAGCCACGTGCTCAGGTAGGAAGCACAGCAGGGGGAAGTGGCAATAGGGTAGGGAGCAGAGCAGCTCTCCTTGCTTCCTTTGTATGTTTCCCAAAAGCTTCCAGACTTCTCTTTATTTCACAGTGGTCCGAGCCTGGTCACCTGACTGATTCTAGCTGCAAGGGAGTCAGGGACAGCACCAGGAAGGGGTTGTGGTGACTGACTAATCATCTTCTCTGTTCTGGGCATGATGCTGCCAAAGCAATACTGGGGTCCCATCATCAAAGGAGGGGACAATAGAGTCAGGAAACCAAGTGACAGTGTTCACTGCACATGAGCTGGCTAGTGCTCAACAAGAGAGATTTTTCACTATCTTACTCTAGGGGCCTCAGCCCAGAGGCAGAGGTACAGGTCACACTCCTTGGTGCCAGACTCAGCACACAGATAGGTCCCCCATCATGTCTTCTCTGTGTGTCTACAGGGTGCCCATAGGGCCGACAACAGTGTTTCAGACCATGAGGATACAATATGAACACTCCTGGTTTCCAGGGGTGAATAAGAAACTGGGATCTGCAGGAGCAAGCAGCTAAGAACCTTAGTCTCTACTACCCTACCCTCTGTTAAACCCTTCCTGCCTAAAACAGCCGGAGTGGTCCGTGTTTATCTGCACAGACCTTCTGCCTGGACACAAGGGAGCACGCTATCGCTGTGGCTGCTTGAAACCACCGTCCTCTCACAGGTCTGCAGCAGAGAAGTCTCCTCTCCTAATTCCCTTACAATGTCCCTAAGTGTAGCTTTGCTACTGGCGCTGTGCTCCTAAACGTCCTAGCCCCAGCAGCTTCCCAGCCTGTGGTAAGCTCCATCTAGATCCGCTAGGCAGTCACTGCAGGAGAGAGATGTTTGCAGCCTTGGCTTGCAAAATTCCTTAATGCCAGCCCCAGAGACCCACACTGTCTGGGGGTGGCTGTCACCCAGCCACAGGTGGCTGCTGAACACCTCAAACGCAGCTTGTCTGAGTGGAGAAAGAGAGGCTTAAGGTACCAACTGGGCGTTGATGAGTTATTACCCACCAAAGAATGTAAAGCATCTCAGATAATGTTGAAATGATGACACCTTCCAAGCTAAAAATGCTTCTTAAGGGACAGCAAAGACAACTTAAATTTTTTCAAAGACAAATTATGTTCCTCTCAGATGAAAGCACTCAATATTGCAAAGAAACTAAAACTTGCCCAATGTAATATTTTTAAAAGTATACGTTTAAGGTATAGGGCTAGCACATGATGTTTTGAGACAGTTATCCTACTGTCTCTAACCACGGTATGGGGCTGGAGAGATGGCTCAGTGGTCTAAAGCACCTACTTGGAACAAGCTTGGCAAAGCACAGGGACCACGGTTCGATCCCCCAACACCACATGCCAGCCAGCTGCGCCCCCTGGTGGGCTGAGCTGGCCACACACACACACACACACACACACACACACACAATAAATAAATTAACCACGGTATGTCACATTGTAGCCGTCAGCTTTCGCGGCTGTTTCTTTCTCTTTCCTTGTAGAGCACCTCAAGTCTATCTGCTGGGTGAATGACTGCACAGTGCCACTAACTCTGGGCCTTGGGTCGCAACCAGGTGTCAGGCTCAGGGGCTGGGGATATAGCTCAGTGCATAAGTGCCTGCCTGGCGAGGTCCCAAGTTCAATCTCCAGTCCCCACTGCCACTGTGCACTTTTACATTTTCTGTAAAAGTTTGTTTCCCTACAGATTCCACATGTAGCTGGCTTCTTTCTCTTTCCATACTGTCTTCTGGGTTTATCCCTATTGTTGCAAATGACAGAGGTGTCTCCCCTGTTTTGTCTTTCTTTCTTTTTCTTTTCTTTTCTTTTTTTTTTTTTTAATAAGATCTTGGGGCTGAGGAGATAGCTCAATGGGTCTAAGCGAACTGCCTGGTAAGTGCAAGGGCCCAGGATCGATCCCCAGTACTGCATGCTGAGCCAGTCCCGGGGCACGCTGAACCAGGCATGGTGGTGCATACCTATAATCCCAGTGCTGGGGAGGCTGAGACAAGAGGATCACTATGAGTTTGAGCTGCATAGCAAGACCCTGTACCAGATAAACAAATCAACAAAAGTTCTTTAAAAATAAAAATAAGATCTCGAAGAGCTGGGTGTAGTGCTGCATACCTGTAACCCCAGCACTCAGGAGGCTGAGGCAGGAGGATCCCTGCAAGTTCAAGACCAGCCTGAACTGCATAGAGAAACTCTGACTCAAAAAGATCAAAATGGGGCTGGGGAGATGGAAGTGGAATAATCCCCAGTTCCAAAAAAGACCATCTTCTTGCTTCAGCCTCCAGGTTCTAGGTGTGCCCCGCCATGCCTGGCTAGGATGTTTTTGTAAGGCTGGATGATGACCGCTGTGTAAATGTATCACACTCTATTTATCTGTGTGTGGACTCTGGTTTTTGGCCTCGATGGACTACTGTAGGAAATGCTGCCACACCCCTGGCAGCGCCGCCACCTACAGGAGGCAGTGAATCCCGCGGGGATGGCCAGGTCACGTGACAGTCCACGGCTCCATGCTTTCCACAATGGTGGCCCCTGTCTGCGTCCCCACCCAAGGCACACAAACGTCCTCTTTCCTCCTCCAGAGCACCCACACTTGTTCCTCTGAGACGAGCCACTCTCAGTGGAGTGCGACAGGATCGCGTCATTCCCATTCACATTTCTCGGATGACTAATGGCGCTGAACACGTTGTCATGAGCCTGCGGGCCATGTTTACATCTTCTGTTTGCCTATTTTTAATCAAGCCCTTTACTTTTTGGCTGCTGAGTTGTGTGAGCTCCTGATATGTGGCAGGTGTGAACCCCTTACCAGGGCCTAACATTTTCTCCTAATCTCTAGGCCAACTTGTCACTTTGTTATCCCCTGTCTGAGCAGAAGCTTTTCCATTGGATGCAGCGCCACTTGTTTATTTTTGCTTTTGTCTCCTGTGCATGTGGTGTCCCATCCCGCACAGCAAGACTTCCTGGGGCTGGAGAGATGGCTCGGTGGTCTAAAGCACCTACTTAGAACAAGCTTAGCAAAAGCATCAGGGACCGCAGTTCAATCCCCCAGCACCACATGCCAGCCAGCCCTGCCCCCTGGTG
>NW_004524581.1:29070004-29128740 GCF_000260255.1 Octodon degus
AAATAAATAAATAAATAAATAAATAAAAAAATTAAAAAAAAAAAGACTTCCTGGCCCTCTCAGGACCTGAGCCTGTTCCACCTTGTTGTGATCCTCCTGCCTCAGCCTCCCTGAGTGCTGGGGTCAGAGGCGAGCAGGACTTGGCTATTCTTCCTTCTCTTCCCTCCCTGCCTCCTGAAAGATCGGGTTCCATCACTTTCCAACTTGTGACCTTACACAAGTGTCCCAATCCCTCTTGGCTTTCCAATGGCTAAGAGAGGTCAGCTGTCAGGCAGGTTTGTAGAGGATGGAGCAGGTGGAAGGCACAGAGGGGTTGGGTTGGGGGGAAGCTGAGGTTTCCTCTGGGGCTTTTGTTCAGGCAAATAAGAGACCCCAAGGCCAAAGGGGCACCTCCTACTTCCTCCCCCATCCGGCTCTAGCCTCCAGCTGGACCCACCAGCTCCAAAGCAGCAAAACAGGGAGCCCCTCATTTCTGTGGGGGGCACAGCATGCCCCTCTCCTCCCGGCTGGGTGCTGGGGTGGGGCAGGAACACGCAGTCCAGGGCAGGAGGCAGCAGCTGCCCAAGAATGTGTTCTCAGGTGGCGTCCTGTTTTCATTTCTGACCACAGCTGAAGGTGGTTTTAAGCGATTTCCAAGTCTTTGGAGATACAAAAGTCGGGATCGATGTGTGGGAACTCTGGGACAGGCAGGGCTGTGACTTTGACTCTGGGCAGTTCCCAGCCCAGTTCAGTGGCTCCTAGACCCTCTGGTCCCTTGCTCAGAGCACAAAGCCGGGGTCCCTTGCCCCGCTGCTCCCAGAGCCGCTGCTGCAGGGCAACATTGGCAGCACTGTGCAGTACCTGTTCGAGTCTCCTCCAAGCCCCAACGGGGACTGCCAAGGCCCCTTCTGCCAGGAGCACCTGGGGCCTTGGGGATGCCAGGGATGGGTGAAGGAGCGAGGGTGCGGGGCAGGTCCCATGCTTGGGGGGTTGTCTCCTGTGCACAGGGTCTTGCTGAATGGGACCTGGAGGATGGGAACCCACGTTAGAAAGTGGCACCTCATCCAAGAGTCCAGGATCCCAGGCTTGCGAGTGCCGCCCCCCTCAGGTGGGTCCCCAAGGGCTCCAGACAGGAGGTCGGGTCCTTTGGAGCATTCTCAACCCTTTCTCCCCCTGGGTTCTCCTTGCCTCCAGGTGCTGCCACCCACCTGCATGGGCCACTTCCTACCCTCAGCCCCCCAGGGGCCCAGTGTGACCACAAGGTGTCAGGTGCCCCTGAAACACCGCCCTTATCTCTCTCCCTCTGGTGGCAGAGCTCCAGGTCGCAGGCAGGAGCCCAGGCATCTGAGAGACCAGCTGCAGTGGGCAACCGCCACTCCTGCATGGCCCCAATGCCTGGTATACCACAGAAAGATGGGGATCTGGGGACATCTCTGAGGGGGAAGTTTTTAAAGGCTCTTCCTCAGTGGCCCCCAAGCAGGCCTCTTCCTGCACACACCAGTCCCAGGCCCTGCAGTGTCTGCTGCTACCTCCTCGGCCACCACTGCCACCCTTGAGCCCTCTCAGCCCCACGTTATTGCGCCTGCTGTCCCCCTCCAGTTCGGGTACCACATGTTAATGGCCCCCTGGGTCTGGGCTTGGGACACCGCCTGGCCCATCGCCGCCACCCACCACTGCTGCGGACAATTTCAGTGCCATTCAGAAAACAAATATTGTTGGTTGTGGGCTGCACACCTGTAATTCCAGCACTCTGGGAGGCAGAGGCAGGAGGATCACAAGTCTGAGCCCAGCTTGGGCCAATGACTCATAGTGACTTAGTGAGATCCTGTCTTGAAATAAACATAAAAAAAAAAAAAAATGCTGGGGATGCAGCTCAGTGTGAAGGTGCCGGATTCAATCCCTAGAACCAGCACCCCCACTGCCCCAAACCTCCAAATATTGATCATCTTCACCGGGCTACTCCCAGGCCCGCCCCTCACATACCACCCTCCACCTGGATAGCTGCCACTCCAGAACCCAGCCTGGCCCCATTCCCACCCTGCAGTCCCAGCACCTCCACCCCACACCCCACACCCCAGGCCTCCCAGGAGGGCCCAGTGGGAAACCACAGACGGAGGCCTGAGCCAGGAAGGGACTGGAATGGCTCAAGAGTTAGGAGGCCTAGCACAGGCGGGGCCCTGGAGGGTGGGGTCCTGTACAGCCTACACTGCCTCCAAGCCCAGGGGCACCAGCAGGCTCATGCCAGGTCCACAGGCGCATGCGTCAAGCCTGCCGGCTGACGGGGGCACATGATGCTGAGGGAACCCTTGGTCAGCGGGAAGGGAGCAAGTGTAAGAAGTGGGGGCAGGGCGAGGAGTTCTCACACTTCTGGAGAGCAGAAGACACTGCAAAAGTGCTGAGAGACAGACATGGAAGCTGTGTCACCAAGTCCCCAACGCCTGTTCAGAGCTCCAGTACTCAGTTTCCCCTCTATCCAAATGGGAATAATGACAGTAGCTCAACTCATGGATGGTTTTGTGGACTGAGATGAAATAGGTTGAGGGCCCCTGAGGCTACCTCGCCTAACCAGTCAGGGTCAGGCTACCACAGGGGTCCACTGGCTTCTCTGGGCATTGGCAGGTCCCCTAGGGAGCGCTGGGCTCAGGGCCACATGGGCAGGACAAGGCATTCTGTGCTTGCACTTCCTCAGCTAGTGACAGCCTCACTTGACAGGACACTGACTCGCTGGAACCAGGGGCTCTCCCCAGCAACCCCATGGCGAAGGGGCATACGCTCCACTTGACAGATGAAGAAACTAAGGCTCAAAGAGCGAAGGAAGCCTGTTTGAGGTCACAAAAACACGAGGTGGACAGGCCAGGATTTAAGCACCAGTCCAACTCCACAGCTGTGACCCTACACCTCTCAACAAAATAGGTCACCAAGGAAGGGAGATGCTGATTGGGAGGAAAGGTCTCTTCCTGCCTGCCTTGCCTCAGAGATATTAGGGTAGAGATTTCATTCATTCATTCATTCATTCATTCAACAAACATTTGTTGAGTACCTACTATGTGAAGGCTTCTCAGAGGTGGCCAGTAGTGTATTGCAGGATGAATCATGCGCCAAGAGGAGAAGAGGGAGGGCATTCCAAGGGTGTCATTGTGGTTTTTCTTTTAACCTCCCTGCTTCTACCCACTGTCCAGAAGGAGCTGCCCACCCTAGAGCCTCACCTGGGCAAGCATGCCATCTGTCCCCCAGCGAGGAGGCACACAAGGCCCCCAAGCTCCAAGGGCATGAAGCACAGCCACTAGCACTGAGCATGATGGGAACACTTGTCCCCGTGGTCCTGTGGGCACAGGCAGCAGACCTGCCAGGCTGGAGGCGGCCCTCGGCATCAGCTCTTTGGCTGTGTGGCAGGATGGGGAGCGTTTCCAGTGTCACCAAAGGACCCAAGGTCCAGGAGGAGAAGCCGCAAAGTCATCACCTCCAAGTCCCAGCCCCACTCACACCATCCTCTGAAAAGCAGGACTTGAGGGAGCAGAAGAGGGGAAGTGAGGGTCAGCACTTTGCATCCTCACCTGAGCTGGGGACTGGGACAGTCCCCGGATCACTGGTGGCAGTGAGTGGAAAGCAGGGGGAGGGGGGAGGGCAGCTTATGTGCCTCCATCCCCGGCACTGAGGTTCTTGGCAGATTCTTGCCAATACATCCTGCAAGACGCTCCTAGCCACCTCCTCTGAGAAGCCTTCACATAGTAGGTGCTCAACTGATGTTTGGTGAATGAATGAATACATACATACATACATACATACATACATATATACATACAATATCTCCCCTAACATCACTGAGGGGAGGCCAGGACTGAGACAAGGTGCTCTGAGAACCTCCACCCACACCCCCAGCATTAGCCTCAGCATAAATCCCCGTGGGGAGTCTGACAGTCTCCTCCTCCCTCAACCTGGGGGTGCCCTTGGGTGCCTCTCACCTTGGTGGTCCCTCCAGGACATGTGGTGGCTCACTCACCTTTTTGTATCCCGACACCCACTCCCACAAGACAGCGGGACTCTCAGGAGCAATACCAGGGTGGTGGCCGTGGCCCAGGTAACCTGCGTCCCCAGAGGGCATGCATGTCACAGTCGCAAGCTGTCATGCCCCACTGCCCCACACACAGTGGCCTCCCGGCTCAGCTAAGCCTCTCTGCAGGGGACAGAAGAAGGCACCAGTGTTCAGGCAAGAGGGTTTCAGACCCTGGGGACAACAGCGACACCTGCTGGAAGTGTCAGCGGTGGGTGGTGGCGAAGTGGAGACCAGGCAGAGCTTGGCCTCTGAGCCAGGGGCACACACCGGGTGAGGCTGGGGCTGCCCCTGCACACCTGTGAGGACCCGAGGGTCTCCTGAGAGAGGGGGGGCCGGCGTGGCCTGAAGGCAAGCAGCCAACCCCAACTTCTGGTCACCCCTACCTACACCCACCTGACCTGGGGCAAGGCTCAAACCACACACCACAGCCAGGCATGGTGGTGCACACCTGTAATCCCAGTGTACTGGGAGGCTGAGGCAGGAGGATTGCAAATTCAAGCCCAACCTGGGCAATTTAGCAAGACTCTTTATAAAAGAAAAATAGAACTAGGGATGTAGTTCACTGCAAATCCCCTGGACTCAGTCCCCGGCACAAAAAGAACTTGTAGGGCAGGTGAGATAGCTCAGCAGTCTAAAGTGCCCACTTAGGCAAACTCAGGCAGGCTCAGGGGGCCGCAGTTTGATCCCCCGCACCACATGCCACGCCAGCCCTCCCTTAAGGGGGACTGAGCTGGCAAAAAAAAAAAAAAAAAAAAAAAAAAAATTTAAATCATTGCCTACCTCCACAACATTTGCTTTCAACTTCCCTCAAGCCCCCTCAGATCACGCCAGGACTGAGCGCGTGATGGGTGATACAGAAGTCCCATCTGGAGTCCTGTAGGAACATCTGTGCGACAAGTAGGCCAGGTGCTGCGGCTCAGCGCCTTCCCCACTGCTGGTCTTTGCCCTCCACTCTTCTAGTCCACCTTTCACACCAGCCCTAGGGCCGAGGAGATAGCTCGGTTGCGCAGTGCTTTCCTGGAAGGCGCAGTACCAAAAAAGAAAGAAAGAAAAAAGGGCTAGCCAAATAGCTCAGCAGATTAAAGCGCCTAGGCGCGAGCAGGGGCAGGGGCCTGCCGTGCCCGCCCGGCCCTCGGGGGGTGCGCTGAGACGACAACTGAGACTGGCCATGTAGTGCGCGCCTGTAATCCCAGCTCTTGGGAGGCTGAAAATAGGCTGGTCACCACCAGTTCAATCTAGTAGTGAGACCCTGAACACCCTGGAGACTCTTCCCTAAAATACAGAAGGAAAAAAAAAACAAAAAACAAAAACAACCCAGCAGCTGTGAGGCGTCTTCTTCGTGTCTTTTTGGACGCTCTCAAAACAGAAATAGACCCAGGGCTGTGCGGCCACACAACCTGCACATCGTTGCTACGGGGTTCTTCTGAAAGGTACTGAAAATGGAAATATGCCAGTGCGAAAGCTTCTCTGTACTCTGAAAAAATTCGCATGTGCTAATTTTCTTTTCTCTCTTTTTTTTTTCTTTTTCTTTTTTTCTTTTTCTTCTTCTTCTTCTTTTTTTTTTTTTTTTGCGGAACCGGGGATTGAACTCAGGCCCTTGTGCTTGCCAGGCAAGCGCTTATTCTGCTGAGCCATCTCCTCAGCCCCTAATTTTTTATACATTTTTAGATTTTTTTTTTCAGTACTGAGCGTGGAACTCAGGGCCTTCACACTGAGCTCTATCCCCAGCCCTTTATTTTTACTTATTTGTTTGTGACAGAGTCTGGCTCAATTGCCCAGGCTGTCCTCAAACTTGCAATCCTACCTCTGCCTCCAAAGTAGCTAGGATTACAGGTATGGTGTGCTGGCACACTCTGCTAAGTTATTTAATTAAAAGAAAGAAAAGGAGGAGGAGAAGGAGGAGGAGGGGGAAGGTTTAGGAGGAGGAGGAAGAGGAGGAGGAGGAGGGGGAAGGTTTAGAAGGAGGAGGAGGAGGAGGAGGAGGAGGAGGAGGAGGAGTTGGAAGAAAAGGCCCCGCCATCAGTGGCTGCTCTCCCTGGGTGACTCACCGTGGTGGGCTCCGCTGCTGTGGCCCATGTGTGTGTTGTGGGACGGGGCTGGATCACACAGCGTTTTCCGGGTTCTTATTTGTCCCTGCCCAGGAATCACTCAGCACAATCGGTGGATGTGAAAGATTCCCGTTTATATTAGAGCAGAAATAAGAAAAGAACCAGGAAAAGAAGCACAACAGAAGCCCTCGGGGAGAAAAGGGTGCATCAGAGGACAAAGCGGACACATGCTGCTGCAGGGCTGCCCCTGGAAGTTGGGAGACTGGCACTGGCTACGACAGGGCTGGGTGAGGCTGGCTGTGCCCTGGCCAACGAGTGTCCCCGGCGGGGGGCGTGCCCAGCCGCTGCAGCCACGTCATCACGCCAGGGCTCTCCCGCATCCTTCCAGCCATGCAGCGAGGCCTCCTGCCAGCAGCCAGCACCAGCCTGCCAGCCGTCGGGAAGCCAGCACCCCCGCTCCTTCAGAAGGGAGCAGTCCTGGGCAACGGCGGGCTGGCTGCAGCTCGAGGGGACCAGAACCTCCAGCCAAATCTCCCACATAATAATGAATGTGTAAGTGGTATTTTTAATTACAGTACTGGGTTGCTTAACGATGGGGGGGGCTATGTCCTGAGGAATGTGTTCTTAGGCAACCTGCTGGGTGTGAGAGGACCACGGCGTGGACGTGCAGGACCTTGGTGGGACAGCCCCCTGTGCACCCAGGTGCGTGGAACCTGTGGCTCCTGTACACCCCAGGGCATAGCTAGGAGGGGTCTGAGCTAGACCTGGGGCCCACCCCACTTCCAGATCCTGATTAGAGCCTAGTCACTGGGACAGACCTCTTGGGCTGACAATTGCTGTGAGTGTCCGGAGTAGGGAGTGGAAGAACCTTGTTTCCATATTCCTGGGGGGTTGCTGGAAGATTCCCAGGTGGATGACATGTTTTAGGAGCCCAGAAGTCTCTGTCACCAAGCAGTTGGATGGCTTGCTTGGAAAGTTCACCCATAAAGCATCTCAAGTGGGCTGAGATTAAGTCTGTACTTGGGTGTGACCCAATGGGAAGGCAATGGGAGGTGATCTAGGGGCTTCCTGGCACAGCTTTTCTAAGGTCCACTTGAATGCTTGGTTGGCTCAGCCTTCCCTTGAGAACTGGAGGGAAGAACTGTGGTGACTTCCAGGGCCTTGGTGACCACCTGTGTAATTTGAGAGAAAATTATTCTGCTCTGGACAGACCCAGGAAGCCCAAACCAAGGCATCATTTCCTTAAAAAGGACTTTTTTACCACCTGCAAGGCTCATTCTGACCTACTAGGAAAGCCCTCTACTCACCCAGTAAAGACATCTATGTGTAGCAAGGAGGCACGTGGGTGACGTCTATTTGCCGGTCTTCCCTAGGAGCAGTCCCTCAATGAGTGATTAAAGTGACAAGGTCGGTGGGTCTGTGGATTATGGAGGGGACAGACACGGTAGGCCTTGCAGACCTGGAATGCAAACAACATTTTGGTTTCCAGGACCTATAAAGTCTCTGGGATGCAGATGCGATCACTCCGACCCTAGGCAGAAGGCCTCCTGTGGGGACTTAGTGACTTTCTGTTATGCACGCTGTGGCAAGAACAGCAGGGATCCCACATACCACCACTGTCCTTCTGGACTCCTTCCACATCATGAAGCTCTTTCCTACAGTACCCTGGTTCCAAGTTAGGATTGTGGAATGGGACTTCAGGGAGACTTCTTAGTAGGCCAGGGTTATTTTAGGGTGCAGCTTCCTGGGCAGCCCAATCCACCTGGGAGACGGGGTTGGAGGAAGTTTATCACCATAGATAGCTGCTGCCTCACTCCGGAGATTCATAGCCCGGAGAAGGTTAAGGATCTCTGGCCCACGTTTAGTGGGTGACCAGTGGCTACTCGAAACTCTTTCTTTCCAGGTGGTAGTGTGTGTGTGTGTGTGTGTGTGTGTGTGTGTGTGTGTGTGCAAGAGCAGGAAAGGCACACTCGTGGGCAGGATGTGTACTGGCCCTCTTGCCCTGGCAATTTGAAGAGCCCAAGTGAGAAGTACAAGTTCTGCCTTTTGGGTCAAGATCCCAGGAGTGGGGCCGGGGAGATAGCTCAGTAGACTTAAGTGCTTGCCTGGCTAGCTCAAGGGTCTGAGTTCAATCCTTGGTTCCACACACACACACACACAAAAAAAAAAAAAGTCCCAGGAGGGAGTCCTCCTGCCTCAGTGACCTCGGCTAGGCTGACTGCAGCACCCGACACTCCTAACACCGTCCTTTCCACATGCCTGTCACCCTGTCAAAGGCTGGTCCCTCAGGCTGGGGCAGCTGGTGTAGTTTGGGCAAAGGCTTATTTGCACTCATGCTCTATCTGTCGATAAGCTGGGAGGAGCTCAGGTAGGCAGGCTGAAAACTGCCCAACACTGAAGAGTAACGTCTGGGCATCCCATCATGGTGGCCGGCTCTTTGGTGCGACTCCCTCTAGCCATCCACTGTTGTCCCTTGAGCTCCAGCAGGGTCCTAACCTGGTATGGCCTTACAGCTGAGAAGTTTTGACCCAGTTTTATTTGAGAAGCTTCCTGGACTAAGACTGCTATGCAGCAATGGCTTGCGGGCAGCTGGGCCTGCCCTGTGCGCCCCCCGGCTCGTTATTGAGAGAAGTAGACACTGGCTGGGCTTTAGGCCCTGGATGTGGGTTAGTGCTCTAGTCCCTACTGTCTGCTCTTTAGTCATAAAGAGAAAATAACCTTAGGTAGGCCTGGGATTCCTAATGCTGGGTCCTGCATCAGGGTCCACGCCAGGGCCTGAAAGGTTTTCTGGAAGGGGTCCACCCCAAGGGCTCTGCTTCTGGCCACCTAACTCTTTTGTGGACAGATTTGGCTATTGCTCCAAAATGGGGTGTCCACGAGTGGCAGAAGCCAGCCTTTCTCAAGATGCCTTAGGTATTGTTTGGACTCCGGATGATCCAGTCAGCAATCTGTTCAACCTGAGAACTGCTATCTCTGTCCTGGTGGTAAAACATACCCCAGACCGGCCACATTTCATTGGGAACTCTGAGCCTTTTGCTGGAACACTTTGTGGCTCTCTTTTGCTACAAGATTGGAGGTTTGAATGGTATTAACAGCTAGCTCCTTGGTGGGGCAACAGAGAAGAGTCACCCGCGTGTGGTAACTGAGGTCTCTCGGAAAGAGCTTCAGGTCTCTAAGGTCTCATGCCAAGGCTGAGCAAACATGTGGGAACAATCTCTAAACCCCACAGGCAGGACAGCCCAGGTACTCTGTGGGCTGAGCCCAGATTGGGGATTCTCCCATTCAAAGGCAGAGACTGAGAGTTAGGGTGCATGGGGATGGAAAAGACGGCATCTTTAAGATTGCAGACGAGGGCCAGTTAGTGCTTGCCAAGATCTATGCAAAGGAGGTGGGTGGTTTGCCACTGCGGGCGAGTAGGTACCATTGCTTCACTGGTGGTCCTGAGATCCCAGTGGCTTGCTTACTGGTCAGGTAGGTGTGTTGAATGGACCTGCCATGGCACCAGCAAGTCTGTGTCTGACTGCTTATCAATAATGAGTTTTCCTCCAGCCTGGCCTTTCTTTTTTTAAAAATTATTTATTTATTTATGTGTGTGTGTGTGTGTGTGTGTGTGTGTGTGTGTGTGGCCAGCTCAGCCCACCAGGGGGCGGGGCTGGCTGGCATGTGGTGCTGGGGGATTGAACCGCGGTCCCTGTGCTTTGCTAAGCTTGTTCTAAGTAGGTGCTTTAGACCACTGAGCCATCTCACCAGCCCTAGCCTGGCCTTTCTTGGAAGGAGGTACTGCCTTTTTGGAGGGCATATGTTTGGATTCTCGAGCTACATGATTCCCAGACCGACCCTGAGAGCCCATCCCAGGGTGTCATCCTGTCCTGCCTGGGGATCAACTCCTGGCAAGGAACTGTGCCCAGTGGGGCCAGCCCAGCCAGCTGTCTGGCAACTAGGACAAAAAGAGTTGCCAGAGCTTTGAGTGGCAGAATGGCTCAGAGCAGGAAGAGCGGATTTCTCTTCCAATTACTGGGATGGAGCCCTGTTGTATTACCATAAAAGCCGCTTGGACAAGGAAATTTCCCAACCAGCATTTCAGAGCAGGGGTGAAAAAGCTGATCAGTTCATTCCTTCAAGGCCCACACAACTGAGGAAACAGGATGATAATTTGCTCCACTCAGAGGTTAGGACTAAGAGGCCCCAGTGTCCAGAAGGAAAATCACGTACCTACCGGTGACAACCAGGGCCCTCGCAGCTCCTGCATGGTGGTGGGGATGTCCTTGTGTACAGGCCTCCTTGGGACTGTCATCCATCTCCAGGCACTCTTCCCTGGCCACTGTGGCCATGAGAGACCTCACCCCCCTCTGGGAACAAGGGCAGCCTCTTTCCAGCGCTGCAGGCCTCACCTCTATCGGCTTGCAGCAGGCAGACCTGTCTCCATCGCTCTTCTGGTTACCTCGGTTCCTTGCGGTGCTGCAGGCTTTCCTCTGAGCCTCGTCTGGGGGAGCCGTCTGGGTTTTAGCTGCCTTTTCCCCTTACTCAACTCCTGTTTATCCTCTCTTTGGTCACAGTTATTAAAGACTTAACCCTGTTTGTGGGCCTTTTGGAATTTCTGAGCATCCTCCTGATGGCTGCCACTGACTGCCTGATAAAGTGCTGGCCTGGGATGATCAGACCCTCTCCACACTCCGGGTTTAAATCAGTGTACTTGCCAAGCTCTTCTCTGAGCCAGTGCTGGGAAGCGGCTAGATTCTCATCAGTGCCTGACAGCTCTGAGCTTGTCATAATTTATGAGTTTGGGCATGCCCTGTGCGTACCTGCTAAGGCGGGCTGGAAGTGTGACCTTCCTTTCGTTTCTCCACCCCGAGCTGTAGTTCCACCTGGGCCTTTCTTGACAAGGTGGGGGGGGGGGCGAATAATGCATTGATCTGCTGATTATGGGTGGAACTGCAATGATCTCTCTCTCTCTCTCTCTCTCTCTCTCTCTCTCTCTCTCTCCCCCCTTCTCTCTCCCTCCCTCCCTCCCTCCTTCCCTTCCCCGTGCTACAAGAAACCAAAATAAACTGGACATCTTGCCAGGAAAGAGTAAAAGCCATTGTCAGGCTATGGAACACATCAGCAAGTTTCTCAGAGTCCTCAGGGAATTAGTTTCTCTTTGCATTGATATCGACGGCTGGAAAGGGGACCTGAACTCGGATGGTACCATCTGCACCAGCCACTTCCTAGAGGGTAAGAGGGAGCAGATTTAGATGTTGAGTTTCCTGAGTTCTGGCCCTATGGTAGACAGACCCAGACCCAGTAGAGGGCGGGCTCCAGCAGTCGTCCTGATCCCCTGGGTTGGTAAGGAAGGAACCCATTAGGCGAAGGGGTTGACAAGAGGGGCTGAAACTCCTCAGCATCAGTTTCTGAAGGATCAGTTCTATGGCAGGGTTGGCGAAGGTCAGGCTCAGAGTAGAGGGCAATGAAGTCTTGGACGCATGGCACCTCCAGCCGTTTTCCCTCTTACAGAAAAGGTCTTGTTGCAATATGGTGTTATACTTCAGCCAGCCATTAGGGGGCCACATTTCTTGGTCTCCAAGTTGGTACACAGGCCACGCCACATTACACTGGAATATAAGACATTGTTTTTTTTTTTTTTTTTTTTTACATTTATTTATTTGTGTGTGTGTGTGTGTGTGTGTGTGTGTGTGTGTGTGTGTGTGTGGCCAGCTCAGCCCACCAGGGGGCAGGGCTGGCAGGCATGTGGTGCTGGGGAATCGAACCGCGGTCCCTGTGCTTTGCCAAGCTTGTTCCAAGTAGGTGCTTTAGACCACTGAGCCATCTCACCAGCCCCAAGACATTGTTTTTTGTTGTTTTAATTTTATATATTTGTTACAGGGTCTTGCTATGCAGCTCAAACTCTAGTGATCCTCCTATTTCAGCCTCCCCAGCGCTGGGATTACAGGCGTGTGCCACCATGCCCTGGTCTCAGCACATCTGGGGACAAGGCCTGCACAGCATGTGGTACAGAGGATCGAGGACTGAACTCCAGTCCTTGGGTTTGCTGAGGCAGGTACCTAAACTGCTGAGCTATCTCTGGTCCAAGATATCCTTTACTTGAAGGTCTGAGGTTCAATTTTACCCCAGTATCTGAGGAGCCATCCAAACAGAGTCAGAATAGATGAGGAACTCCCCACAATGGCTCATGGGAAGAGGTAGGCTGTAGGAACCACATGGAGTGTCTCCCGGGTTGGTCCTTGACCCGTTCACCCCCTGGTAAAGATGAACGTCTTGTGATTCAGACACCAAATGTGTCTGGCCTTATGTTGGTACCAGGGCCACTTCCTCTGGGCTTTCAGATCTCCCTCTTTTGGCTACAACTCATCTCCCTGGATGGGGTCCAGGGTTGGGATGCCATTCTGGCTGGCTGCCCTGGCCAGGTTAGAATCTCCTAATGTCATGGTACACCTGTGTAATGAGGGACAGTAAGCGCTTTTCCCCTAAAGGAGCTCAGTGAAACCTTGATGAAGTTTTCCTGCACGGGTGCCTCTTGCCAGCCCTGGCTATAACAGGACTACTATAACAAATGGTCTTTGATTATGACTCACTATGGGGAGGTGGTTTAATGGGCTGATGCGTTATTACAAGTAGGGCAAAGTGGAGCTTCCTCGCTTGCTTGCTTGCTTGCTTGCTTGCTTGCTTGCTTGCTTGCTTGCTTGCTTATGAGAGCTCAGGCAAGGCTAACAGGTGAGGAGCCCAGTAAGTGGCAGTCTAGGAACTTGGAAGAGGATGAGTCCCTGGGGAACAAACTGGGCAGGCCATCTGAAGTGCATTTCGCCTGGGAGGGTGGGATTCTGGGCCCTGCTGTTGCCAGGAGCCTGTGCAGAACTTAGCTTAAAACTCAAGCTCATCTCCATTCCCTTCACCCCTACACAGCCGTTTCCCCTGTCCCCACCTCCCTTGCATTCCCCCAACCCACATCACAAAAGGACATGTGTGGTGGATTGACAATGGTGGGTAATGTGTAACACCCAGACGAACTGAATTATTGTGGCGCTGGGTGTGGAAGGCCCACCCGAGGATTGTTGCTGGTAGCATACCAGGAGAACTGGAGGGGAAGATGCACGACGCTGATTCTCCTGGAGAAGCTGGTCACTCCAGCTTTCTTGATGTGAACTTGGCGGTTATGGTCGGAGGAGCTTGGGGCCTTGCTGGCGCTAAGGATGGCTGTGGTTCTTTTCAGGGAAGCTCTGATCTTTACCTTCAGCATCCCTTGCTGGCTCCATTTCGGATCCCTCAGCCTGTTCACACAGATCCTTCATCCCGCTGGCACAGACTTTCTAGCTTCCACAGCTGACCTGTGGGCCTTCCCATTGCAGATCCATGAAGTGGCACTGTCGAGGGCTCTAGGCTTCAGCTGGACTCGTGCAAGACATTGTTGTGGGATGCAGGGCCTCAGCTGGATCCTTTGTGTCTCTAGTGTGTGGACATAGTCCTTGCGCTTTTCTCCACTTGCTTCTATGGGTGATTATTATAAGATAATCCTATAAATTATGTGTTCTGTTTTAAGTTGTCTCCTTTGAAAACCCTGGCCACAATGAAACTGGTACCAGGAGAGTAAGGTCATGCCTGGTCACAGGGTTTAAAAGCCTTGAGAATCAATCTGGAAAGGTTTTGAGAGACTGACCGAAAGGACAGCCCCCACATGCTATAAAGTATATTGGAGACTCTGGTCAGAGCCTGGAAAATCCGAGTCCTGGTGGAAACGCTGCTGGTTAAGATGAGGCTCAGGAGGTTCTGTTGAGAAGGGCTGTCTCAACTGCTGGACCCCAGGTGGCGTATTTTGTGCTTCAGCAGGAAATTAGTCTGCATTTTGCTTGTGTTCAGAAAGATTGCCTGAAAAAAAAAAAAAGAAAGAAAGAAAGAAAGATTGCCTGGGCTCTCGACTTTAGCACCATCTTCTTAGGAACCTCTGCGCCATGAAAGGCAAGTGGGAGAAGAAGCGAATGCGCAGACTGAAGCGTAAAAGAAGAAAGATGAGACGGAGGTCCGAGGAACGCAGCTCAAAGTGGAAAGGAGTAGGCAATAAATATTTAAAGATTTAAAATTTCTGAATTTAGTTCAACTTATAATACTGCATTTCCAAGAAAAATGAACCTTTTTGCACAAGAAATTTAAATAAAATCATACCAACATACACAAAAATGAAATTGTCCAAAACTTATTGTAAAGAAAAAATCATTAAAGCATGTACATAAAAAATATTAGCTATGGAAGAACAAAATTAAATAGCATCTTATTCTACATTAGAAAGAAAAAAAAGGACCAAGTGTGTAAGAAACTAGACTAATCAAAGGACTGAAAGAAAAGATCAGTCCTCTTTAAATTTTATACTTAGCAAACACACCAAAAGTAAGATTTTCTAGTTATACAAACTTGAAATATTTTAATACCTGCAGAAGTAGCATATAGGAAATAGCAAAGAGCATAATTTACAAGGCAAGAGAAGTTGCAGTATGCTCCTGGATGAACAATGAAGAACTCTCAATATGATAGCTATGCAGGACTATATAAAATATATTAGCTGAATCCTTATTTAAAGGTCATTGCAGATTTCTATGAAACAGTACCAATCTTATGTTGGGTTATACACATATTTTTCATATATATGTGTGTATGTGTGTATAAAAGACAGGGAAGAAGTAATATAAAGTCAACAGAAAATGGAAATATACTTTTTAAAGTTTCTAATACTAGAAGATATCATACGATGTCTTTTAAATAAATTGTAAGTCAAAGATATAGTATAAATCTTAGGACAAAAATTAAGATTAAGCAATATCCAGAAAATTAAATACTAATTAATTAAAAATTAAATGTTTCAAAACAATTGAACTAAGAAAAAGCTTTCATGATAGCAAAGAAGTACTAAGAGTAAAACATAAGATGAATACTGGAATGGCAAGTAAATGACCAGCACTTCTAACAGTTTGAGGAGAGGATATCGCACAAAGTCCTTCTAGTGTGTCGTGGACATGCATAATGACCTAGCGTGGCTACTCTTGAGAGCTTTGGACACATCTGTGTTTAAAATTAAGAGCGCAGAGCCAGTTGGGTGATTTGAAGCATTTGGCCCGTGGAGCTGTGGATTGCACAGAGAATGCGATTGTCGAGGAGAAACAGGCAAATGGAAAAAGAACCGAAGCCTTCCCCCGAAGGAAACTGCATTTGAAATGCAGGAGATTCCTGTGCCTTAGTGTTGCCACGCCCTGTTGCTCAAAGTTAATGGGAAGCAAAGATTGAGATTATAATAGCTCTCTTAAATATGTTTTAGGAGAGGTACCAGGAATCAAACTCAGGATCTCATACTTCTTGAATATGATTTTAATGCAGTTCTCAGATATACTTATAATCAGGTTCATTGGCCAAAGTATTGTGGTTTCAGCCTTGAATTTTGGTTACCCTTTGAATATTTTGCTTTGGGTGTAGAAATGAGCACAATGAGAATTATACATATGGCATTGTTAGATTAATGTAAACCTGAGCAGACCAAGAACTGCTTGGGTGCTTGCTGAAGACCAAAGGAATACAGAATGAGTAGAGAAGAAAGTCTTGCTTGCTTGCTTTCGAATATCTGAAATCTTTAATCTTTTCTTTACAGGTTACTAGATCACTTCTGATTAAGAAAACTGTAGGAAGTTAGTAACTGCCACAAGTGAACGCCAGGTGGTAGCATGTGTCAATTCTCCAGAATCCTGCTGTGGGGGATGTAATATGATCTTTGGGGGTTTGAATGTGAATGGATACTCTGCTGGAACTTTTTTTTTTTTTTTTTTTTTTTGGTGGAACTGGGAACTGAACTCAGGCCCTTGCACTTGCCAAGGAAGCCCTTATTCTACTGAGCCATCTCCCAGGCTCCTCTGCTGGAAAGTTTATTTCAATTCTAAAGGCTCCCTTATCATATGGAGGGTTGTTAGGAACAATAAGCCCTTGCCAAGTCGATAAATTAGCTTCATCGGGGCCGGGGAGATAGCTCAGTAGAATAAGCGCTTGCCTAGCAATCGCAAGGGCCTGAGTTCAATCCTCAGTTCTGCCATAAAAATAAATAAATAAATAAATAGGCTTCATCAACCTGGATATTATGGGAGTTTTTCATTCCACATTGGTGGATCTCTTCAAGCTCCTCCATCAGCCTCCTTCTGGCCGCCGTCTTGGATCTGGGGCTGCTGCTTTCCCCGAAAAGAAGGTAGTTCTAAACGCCAGCTCTGACCCCATGGTCAACTACAGAAAAGAGGATTGGAATGGTATTATTTCTCCCCTAATATGGTTCTAATGTAACATAATGTTGATGGACTTAATACTGGCTCTTAAGGATTATTAAACCTGTGCTATAATGTTCCAGTTACGAAGTGATAACAGGAAGCATCACCCAGAGAAAGCCTGTCTTCTATCCTGGTGAGGGACTTGGTGCGTTTCCGTTTGTATACAGGACAGTTATGTGTTAGACGCAGCGATAAGCATGTCTTTGTATCTGGAGACTGCTTTAAAGAAATGAGTCTGGTTGACAAAGGGTGGATTGGAGCAGTTGATTGGTCGTGTCAACTTGAGAAGCTGAGAAGCTGAACTAAGCGTGGCAGTAGGGTGTAGAGGACCCACCCTAGGGCAGCTCCTCACCTGGATGAAAAGGAAAGGAGGAAGGACAGCTTGGCTTCTGCTCCGGTCTTCACCTTCAGCTTGGACATCATCTCCTGGCTTTTAGCGCAGGCTCTTGGCTTCCACCCAGAAGCCTCCAGGCCTGGCACAGACCCCTCGGCCTCCTGATACAGCCTTGCACGGAGCACTGCAGTGAGCTCCAGGCCCTGCAGCGAATCCTTCAGCCTCCAGACCGCAGGTACGCTCTGCACCTTGCCTTGTCCAGTTCTGTGGCTGATCATCATGAGCCAATCCTGTAATTTCTTTTTCTTTTCTTTTCTTTTTTTTTCAGAACCGGGATTGAACTCAGGCCCTTGCGCTTGCCAGGCAAGTGCTTATTCTACTGAGCTATCTCCCCGTCCCGGTTCTTCCCATTTCTGCTTCAAGGAAGCAGGTGCCTGTTCTTCTCTGGTACCTTTACGTTTACACATTTATTTCCCAAGGGCTCAGGAAACTCTAGCTATCAAAAAGGAATCCCCAGGCTGCAGAGATTCACACCAAAACGCAAACCTGAGCGATGCTTGGAGGTTTTCCTGCCGCTGGTGGAGCCTAGAACACTCCATTCCACAGCAAGTCATCCTTTCCTGGGAGTTCTCAAGCTGCAGATGCCGGGATGGCCTTTCACTGTCTGGCCTGTGCCTGCAGTGAGTGACCACAGGCAAGAAACAGGAAAGAGAAAGAGAAAATAAAAATTTCTAAAACCTCCCCAAGGGGGCTTCAGCTGCTGGCTGGCTTGCCAAGATGTTACCGTGGGTGATGGGTCGGGGATGGGTTCCCTGGTTCTTATGCAGTGAGCAAAGCACTGGATGTGGCATGTGACAGGAAGGCAACAGCAGCAAAGTGTAGCAAGCAGATAGTCTGCTCTGAGGGACAGCTCACACCAGCGAAAGGAAAATAGCACATGTGTAAAGGAGTCTGCCGGAGCACGAGTGATGGGTGCCAAGACACGTCAGCTGCGTCTACTGTACGAGTCCTTTCCCATTATCCACCACTATCACAGTGTATGATGTGCAGTCCCTACGCGTGGAACGTCAGCAAGCTCCAGGTGAAGGGAGGTTACTATAGGTCGGTGGTGGAGAAGCCCTGGCATGTGTGCCACAGCGGGCATACAGAGCCCTCTCTGGGGGCATGTGAGCCAAGTCACCCTAGCAGCTGAGCAACGGACAACAGTTGTTTTGGTTTTTTTTCTAAAACCTCAGTATTCAGATTTCACTGCAGTGTTGACACTCTGCAATAAATAAGGGTTTAGGGTTACGCTTTGGGCTCTGGGTGGAGGTGAAGCAAAGGGTTGTGGTGAGCATGCACCCTGGTTTGAAAGTTTGGAGTTCTCTGGGATGGGCTTTGGGGGCGGGGCTTTGTTTCCCTTATCTCTGCCTCCCTGCAGGAATCCTCAGGACAAGGGTGGGGTTGGGGCGCTGCCCAGGTTTAGGTGAGTAGAGGGCGGTGGTTCCACAGGGAGTAGAGTGAAGTGGCCCCCAATTATGCCATCTGTCCTACTTCCTTATTTCTTCCCTCCCCTCTGTCCTTCCTCCCTCCCTCCTTCCCTCTGACAGGTTCCAGCCCAAGTTCAAACTGCTAAATGATCATGGCCCTGATTTACTATGGCCGAATCCCCAAAACCACAGCTTATCTTCCCAGTGACCGCTTCCTCCTCCTTCCCCACGCCTCCTGGATGCAACTTCCGCTTACCTTCCCACACACACAAGGGAGCCCCCAATCAGCGCCTTAGGTGACCCTGAACCTGCCTCTCAAACTCTGCCCCCAGCAAAAGTCTATAAAATCTCAGCTTTCCTGTCTCAGGTCAGAGGATCCCCCATGTCCCCCAAATCTTCCCTATGTCCTCAGAATCAATAAAGGCCCCATCCCTTTATTTTACTTCTGCTTGTCTGCCATGCCAGAAAAACCTAACACCTTCCCTCTTTTTTCCCCCTCTTTCCCTTCCCCTCTCCCCCATCTCCTCTCTCTCCCAGTGAAGGAACCCAGGGCCTCCCTATGCCAGGCAAGTGCTCTACCGCTGACCTATGCTCCCAACCCCAGAGAGTATATTTCTGTCTATCAGATTATTGTCATGAAAATCTGAAGCCCCTGAGGTTTCTAAGAATGGTGAAAACTATGGTTCTAAATTTAGCTGAGGTAAGGCTGGAAAGGCTGAAGATTAGAAGTAAAGGAGCCAGGAACGGGGCAGTAGCAGTGGGGAGCTGCGTGGGTGCGGTGGGCAGGACAGCTTAAAGGTGCCATCCAGCTTGGGCATGCAGGGAGCTGGCCTAAGGGTGGAGTCTTAGCTAGTCTTGTCATTGCCGGAGCAAAATATCTTCTATACACAACGTAAGGGAGGGGAGGTTTATTAGGGTCCACATTTCAGTCCGCGGTCAGCCAGCTCGGAGGCAGGCGGGCACAGCAGTGGCGCCTGCTAGAGGAAAAGCCGCTGAAAGGGCCAAAGGAGCTGGGAAGGAGCTAAGCCCTTGGGGCCACGCCCCCGTGGCCTCTTCCTACCAGACCCCGCTTCCGACGGTGAGCCAGCTCTAAGCCCCACTGTCCCACCACTTGGCAAAAGCCCTGCCTCTGAGTCCTTTTTTTTTGGGGGGGGGGGGGGAATCTAGGTATAAACCTTAACAGGTGAGTAGGATGGTGCTGGGTTTCTGTAAATCGTATTGGGGTGATTTCTGTCTGGAATCCAGAAGGAGCGCCCTCAGCGCTGCTCTTGGAGCCATGTGCACGGTCTGTCTGCTGGAGACCGTCTCTCGGGAGAAGCCACGCGGCTGGGGCGGGGAGCACACAGCGGTGAGGCGGGAACTGCCTGTGTGACCTCAGCTCCCTCATTCCCCACCCACCCACGTGGCCCAGGGACTGGATCAGGCATGGGGCCGGGGGACACTTTCCTTAAGTAGCTCAGTCCTGGACTGACCTCTAAAGCCGGAGGCCTTCACATCCATCTGAACTTGCACGTGCCACCACCCCCAGTCTCAGTTAATGCCTCTGCGTGCCCCGGGGGTGGGGGTGGGAGGCAGCTGGAACGGCCAGCTGGGATCGAACCGGCGCTGCGCTCTGCCTAAGCAGGCACTTTAGTCAGCTGAGCTACCAGGCCGGCCCTCTGCTCCAGATCTTAAGTCACTTTTTCTCTATGGGTTTGTTTCCCTTCAGTTAAATATTAGGGTTGATCCTGAACCAGAATGTGGCTTTCAAATTCTGTTCTGGAGAATACTGCAGCTCCAGTGGACCAACATACTCTGCTTCCTGTCTTGAGTAATAGCAGGCTTTGATTAGCTCCAATTTTAGTTTTTCCCCCCAGCAATCTCTGAAAGAGTAGCTACCGCCACCATTTGTTTCCAACAGACTTCCAGCTGACACAGATGGTAGACAAAGATGCAAATGAACAGGGAAATCTAAGACAGGAGATCAAGTTGGGGTTGCCAGGCTTTTTGTTTCTGGAGCCTAATGGTTAGCATTTTCTTGTTTGTTTGTTTCCTATTTTTTTTATTTTATTTTATTTTATTTTATTTTTTTGAGACAGTGTCTCATTGTATTTCCCAGTTTCTGACCTCAAACTCATGGTGATGCTCCTTCCTCAGCCTCTTGCATGCTGGGATCACAAGCATGTGCCACAACCCCTGGCAGTTAGCATTTTCTCTTACACAATGGCTCTGGTTTGCCAGTGGTGTTTTGGGGCTTCCAAAAGGACGCGGGAAGCCCCCCTATCTGTAGCCTGAAAAGCCTAGAACACGGGCCTCACAGACCCCGAGGACCCTTCAGGGCTTATCGTTCATCTTCTGTCCTCTAAGCCCGTCCTTGAAGTATGCGTGCAGAACCTTGGGTTTTAACCTTCATTTGGTCTCCATAGAACCCAGCAGCCTCATGAGTGCTGTCATTCTGCTACTCAAATAGGGTCAATGACTCATCCCATGTCACACAGCCATAGGTGGCACTACTGGGACTCAAACCTAGGAGCTGGGCTCCAGAGTGCTTACTCGTTTTCCTTTTTTCCATATTAATTAAGTTTAAGGGGTTGGGGACATAGCTGAGCAGCACAGTGCCTGCCTAGTAAGCAAGAGGCCCTGAGTTCGATTCCCAATACTGCCAACCCCCCAATAATTAATTAAGTTCATTGGTACCTTTCAGGTACACATAGTGATCGCATTCATGATAGGGAATTTATACCTGAACATGCTACATCTTGATTCTTTTTTCCTCCATTCCCCTGCCTCCCCGCTTCCTTACCCACCCAATGTGCCTATCATTTAGAGCCCTTAACGCTGTCACAAATATTTTCAGTTCTTCCTTGGGCACCTGATAAGATTTATTTTCCCTAGCCAACGCAGTTTAGCCAATGAAATAGGAGCAGCGTTAAGCATCATTTCCGGTGGGACTTTTAAGAATCCATTATCACAATCACATTTCTTTTCTTTCTTTACTAGTTATAGAGGAACAATGAAGAAAGACTCTCCCTCAGCTTGCGTCACTGATGTGATGTGGGCCAGATCCCCCCCCTTGTGCCCCCAGCCGACCTGCATAGGGCATGTGGTATGGGCAAGGAATAAGCTCGCCATTTTCTGAAATGTGGGGCCTACTTGTTATGATTACATAGCCTTGCCCATGCTGACTAATCCAATACTGTACGCCATCCTCTGTTGGTTTTCTCTTAACTCACCATGTAGCCCAGTCTGGCCTTGAACTCACAGCAATCTTTCTGCCTCAGCTTCCCAAGTACTGGTATTATAGGCATGTGCCACCATGGCCAGCTCCATGATGAGAAAACGGATTTTCTTCATTCTTGGTCCCTAAGCCTGCTGTATTACTCAACATTCTATGGCCAAAACAAAATACCTAAGGCAAGCTATGAAGAAAATATATATATTTTAAAATGGATTTAGTGCAGGGTCTACAGGGTCTCACCATGTAGATTGGACTCATAGTGATCCTCCTGTTTTCAGCCTCCCAAGTGCTGGGATTACAGGCCTGCACCACCACACTCAGTCTCTGCACCCGGGGGTCAGGGCTGGCATGTCGGGGATCAAACCCTGGCTGCTGTGTCTGCCTAGGCAGGTGCTTTAGTCCGCTGAGCTATCTGGCCAGCCCTAAGAGATTTATTAAAGTCTACAGTTTTTCAGGTTCAAAGACCCAGCCGTTCAGCCTCTGGTGAGGACCAAACAGCACATGGTGCTGGTGAACCCATGGCATGTGTGCTGCAGCCAGCTGCTGTTACCACTGAGAGCTCTGAACAGTTTGCCATCACCGGCATATGGTGTCCCCTCATGACAGAAGCACATACGTTTCAAAGCATCCCATTGCTGAACCCTCCTAAGGGCATACCCCTCCTCCAAGTCTCCGCCTTTTAAAAGCCCATCCCACCTACCTGTACTGGCCCTGCGGACCAAGCTCCAACTATGAACCTTGGTGGAGGAGGGGGACATTTAAGCCACCTCCAAACCACCTCCACACTCCAGCGCCTGCCTTCTCTCAGCTCCCTAAAAACACAGACTCCACATTCAAGTCTAAAAAGCAGCAAAAGAAGAAGAAAGTCTCCCAAGCATGGAAGTAGGGGGTGTGAGGGGGAGATGTGCCCGCACTGTGCGAGCTAGGGGAGAGGTCACATGGAATGACACCTCCACCCAGCCCTGGAAGGCCACAGACAGGCGCTTAGGGTTCTCTCATACTCATTTATTGGTTCTTCTTAATTTTATTCCCCGTTTTTAAAGTAGGAATGACTGGGGTGGCAGGAGGAGGGCCGGACTCTCAAGTCCTGGGGATACTGCAGGCTGACAATGACCTTACAGGCCTGGATCTGAACGTCCTCCTCAGGGTGGATGACCAGGGCCAGCAGCCGGTCTGCCAGTCGTGACTCATCCCCAAAGAGGGCTTCGTGCAGGGACTGCTCATTGTAATGCCACTTCACGGCTCGGTAGTGGGGTGAATTCCGGCCCTCACTCAGCCGCTCAGCAAACACCAGCACCTCCAACAGCAGACTTCCTGACTGCGTGGCTTGGAACAGGTTCAGGAAGGTGGGGTGCACCTGTGGTGGGGACGGAGAGGGAATGGGAACGAAGGCCTGAGCAAGTTCTAATCTATGGGAAGCTATGATTTCTTTTTTTCTTTTTTTAAATTTATTTATCTCTGTGTGTGTGTGTGTGTGTGTGTGTGTGTGTGGCCAGCTCAGCTCACCAGGGGGCGGGGCTGGCTGGCATGTGGTGCTGGGGATTGAACCGCGGTCCCTGTGCTTTGCTAAGCTTGTTCTAAGTAGGTGCTTTAGACCACTGAGCCATCTCACCAGCCCCATGGGAAGCTATGATTTCAAGTCTCCCATGTAACTGGGTTTCAAATTAACCACACAGGAAATATCTAGTTTACTTGCCTTCTGCATTTACTTGTTGAATTACATTACGGTCATAAAACGTGAGTGATACACGACAATCATATGGATTCTGGGAAATCTGTTGAGACAAATTCTTAAGGCTTTGTGTGTGATTAATTTTCCTAAATTTTTGTATGCACTTGAAAGGAATACGCATTTCCTGCTGAATGACGGAGTGTTCTAGGTATGTCTAATACCTCAGGCTTACTTCTGTTACTTACAGCAAGTATACTGGAGTAGTTTCTGTAGTTTATCTGTCAGTGGATGAAAGAGTTGCTAACATCTTCCACTGTGGTGATAGATTGGTTCATTTCTCCTTTCAGTTCCATCATATTTTACCATATACAGTTTGAGATTATGTTATTAGACATGTACAAGCTTAGAGCTGCCTGAGCTTTCTGGTGGCAGGATCCATTTACTTCTTGGTAACTTTCTGCCCCAGTTACATTTTCTGCTGTAGGTCATTTTTCTCTAATATAAAAATGCTTATGTTAACTTTTATTTGCTGCGTTCCCAACTCTCAAGAGTTCAAAAAGCTCCTCAAAGGAGAACCTTTTTCCTAATAAAATGGATTCGCATCTCTTGGGGAAAGAGGGAGGGGGATGGTTGCCAGGGCTTCTGGCGCAGAGGCGGGAAGAAGGGTAAGACAGTCAGGGCCAGCGCTGGTCCACCACCCGGCCCCCCCCCCCCCAGCTGCCCTCACCTGGCAGTTGAGGATGTCATAGAGAAGGTCGTTCTTCTGTGCCAGATAGCTCATCAGGCGGATGGCTTGGATCTGAATGAAGCAAAGCACAAGGAATGCGAAGGCAGGTGAGTCTGGACCCCCGCGGAGAAGACAGAAAGCCCAGCCCCCGCCCCAGGGGCGCACCTGCGGCAGGATACTGTCGGACTGCACGATCGCCATGAGGGCGGGCATCACCCTCCGCAGCTGCGGGTGCACGTAATCGGGCAGCGGAAGGTTGTTGAGGAGCCGGAGGCCCGCCATGTGCAGCTCTGTGTCCCAGATGGTGGAGATCAGCTCCAGCACCTTGATGGTGTGCTCCTGGGGGGCACGATGGGGTCTGCGGTGGCGCCATGACCCCGCCACCAGCCCACCCTCCTCTTCACCCTTCGCTACCCAGCCTGGGAACCCCTGCCTCAGGCCCACCTGACAATTCTCCCCGTGGCTGCCAGGACAGAGGCCCTTAGCTCCCCTGGAGCCAAGGGGAGCCCCATCCGGCCGAGGGGCCACATAGGTGCCTACCCGCTCCACCTCCTCTGAGGCTTGGCTTGCAGGTCACCTCCAAGAGGTTTTCCTCTACCACCCACTCACTTCCCCCCACCTCCCTCCTTCCTTTCCTCCCTCCAACTGTCACTCGCAGCACATTATTATTATTATTTTATGTATTTGGTACAGGGTCTCACTATGCAGACTGTACTTGTAGTGATCCTCCTGTTTCAGGCTTCCCAGCATTGGGATTGCAAGCATGTGCCACCACGCCTGGTTCTGGTGGCTGGCTCAGTGCACCTGGGGGGTGTATGGCCAGTGCGACATGTGGTACCAGGGACTGAACCCTGGTCCTTTCACTACCTCACCAGCCCTTGCAACAAACTATTTAACTATACATGATCAATTATATGGTCACTAACTTTTTATTTTGAAACCTTAGAAGGTACAAATAGATCCCCTGTGCTTGTCACCCTATTTCCCTTATTTATTTGTAATACTGGGGATTGAACTCAGGACCTTGTGGTTGCTAGGTAGGTGCTTAAGCCACTGAGCTATCCTCCCAGCCTACCCCATTGTTTCCTGTGATGGTGACCTCTTACCTAACAAGCATCAAGTTTAGAAATGGGACAGGAAGGCCACAGAGGAAGGGGAAATAAAACTAAGATGCCATATCTATGTGTGTCAGTCCCCCAAGATGAATATTATTATTAGGTATTGCAAATATACACTAATTTTTTAATACAAAGAATCTGGTATTGGTAATGGGTGCGTCTAGCTCTTTTTAAAACTGTTTCCCAGCCCTGGGGTTTGACCTCAGGGCCTTTCCACTGAGCTGCATCCCAGCCCTCTTTGCATTTTTCATTATGAGACAGTGTCTTGCCACCTTGCTCAATCTTGTGTTCCTCCTGCCTCAGCCTCCCAGAGTGCTGGGATTACAGGCCTGAGCCACCACACCCAGCATCCTCCTATCAATTTGTCACATGTACAGACTCCTGTAATCACCCACGGTCAACAGACCTTCCCACTGTAACTGCCTCATCACAAGGAACTCTCTGCCACCTCCTGCCCTGGCTCAAACCCTTGGCAGGTGCCAATCTGTTTTCCATCTTTAATTTTTTCAAGAATGTTGCATATACGCAATCAGATCTCCTGCAACCTCTTGAGATTGGCTTTATTTTTCACTCAGTGCAATGCCCTTGAGATCCATCAAGTGTCAGTATTCCACTCTGTTATCACTGAGCAGTTGTCCACGGCATGGGTCACCTGTTTACTTAACTATTCAGCTCCTGAGAGAGCATTCTGGTGGGTCCTAGGCCTGGGCTACCTCTAAGGAGGCTGCCATGGACAGCTGTGCACACATTTTTGTACACATGTTAATTTTCATTTCTCTGGGAGAAAAGCCCAAAAGTGCAACTAAATGTAATTTAGTGTTTTAGGAAGCGGGGCTGGGGATGTAGCCCGACCCATAGAGTGCGTACAGAGCAAGGGCACTGCCCTGGGTCCTGGTCCCTGCGTGCAAAAAAGAAAATTAACTGCCCAGCTATTTCCCAGAGCACATGCCATTCCAGTTTTGCATTCCCGTTAGCAACAGGCCGCCAGGAGCCCCGGCTTTGCTGTGTCTCATCCAGCATGTGGTGCCATCAATTTTAATTTTATATCTTCTAATAGGCTTAGGTTAGTATCTCTTAATGGACCTCATTTGCATTTCCCTAAAGGCTAATGATATTAAGCATTTATTCCTGGGTAATCTGCAAACCCTTTCCCAGGGACCCTCTTTATGTATCTTTTGCCCACGGATTCCTTGTTTCTATTTATTTATCTTTTCCATTTGAGACAGGTTCTCTCTATGCAGTTCAGGCTTAATTTGAGCTCACTTTATAACTCAGACTGGTCTTGAACTTGCGAGATGTGCCTGCCTCAGCCTCCCAAATGCTGGGACTACAGGTGTGCACCACCACACACAGCCTTTGCTTTTTCTTTTTTTGAATCCAACTCAGGACTTTGTGCTTGTCAAGCAGGCACTTGTGCCACCGAGCCATATCCCCAGCTCAGATTGCTTGCTTTTCATTTTGAGTTTTGAGAATTCTTTATATCATCTAAACAAGTCCTTTTGGCAGGTATGTGGTTCCCAAATACTTTATTCCAGTCTGCAACTTGTCATCCCATCCTTTTAAAAGCCTTTTCATGGAGTGGACTTTTTAAATATTTAATGAAATCTAATGAGCTGATTTTTTTTTTCAGATTGTACTTGTGGTGTGATGAACCCCTGAGGTTCTGGAAGGTTCGAGACAACGATGCAATCCTGGCTACCTTTCCTTACCTTCCCTCTTTATTCTTCTCCATAGCGCTGAATGGATTGCATGAAATACATAAGTTCTACCATTATCTTTCCTATTCTGTTCTCTGCCTTATCCTCAGGGCCTACCATACTGCCCAAGAGCTCAATATGCATTTGTTCAGTCAGGTGTGGTGGCGCTCACCTGTAACCTCGGTATTTGGGAGGCTGAGGCAGGAGGATTACTGTGAGTTCAAAGCCAGCCTGAGCCGTGAGACCCTATCTCAAAAAACAAAAAACAAATCATATATATATTCATATACATATACCTCTGTTCAATAAACAGAAGCATCTCAAATTATTCTTATTTTCCTTACTTCTATCCTGTCTCATAGTTTAAGGTCTTCACACTGAGCTACACTGGTCCTTTTTATGTTTGATTTTGAGACAGGATCCAAGTCACTAAACTGTCCAGGCTTAACTTGAATTTGGGATCCCCCAGTCTCCAGACTGCTGGGATTACAGGTGTGGACCACCACGCATGGCTGGATCTTGCATTCTAAGGAACAAAATGCTTGGACTGAGACTTATTACCAAAGACGGGTAGGCAGCCAGTGGAGGCTGGTCCATGAAAGAGCTAAGAGCGAGGCAGCATCCTGGCATGGAAGTGTGAACTCCCTGGCCCCTGCCTGCCAGCTGCTGAGCCTCGTGGGGCAGGGAGGAGGTGGAGTCTCTGGGACCAGGATTTGGAGGCACAAACCTGCAGGTACAAAGGCTAGCAGGGAGGAGAACTGAAACCTGCAGCGAATGGCCCGGAGGAGGCCCGGAGCCGTAGCCTATTGTGAATCCTGACACTGCAGCAGGTCAGAGGAAGCCGAGGAGAGGGTGATGGGATGAAGTCCGGCAGAGGGCTTAGGGTGGAGGCGGGGGCACGCTGGGTTGGGCCACAGCCCACAGCTGCTGGTCACAGGGAACAAGCCAGGTAGCCCCAGGCCGCAGAGCCCCAGGAGGACACAGCCAGATGGAAAACAAGGCCAGGAAGCTTGGCCTGAAGCGAGAAGAGTCCGGTGCCCAGGACAGATGATAGGGAGCCCTGTGAACATGGAGGCGCGGTCCTGCACACCTGCCTGTGGGAAGCACTGCCTTCCACTGAGCCAAAGCCCTCGCCATGGCCCCCGAAACGTTGCTGCCGGCCATCCCCAGATAGTTCTAATGCACTGGGGAAGCTCAGCTTCAGGAAACAGAGGGGCAGGTTGGAGTCAGCCAGCAAGTGCAGACCTCGAGGCTTGTTTAGTGTGCCATCACATCATCGAATGTCGTGAAGCCACAGTACAGCAGGGGCACTCACTCCCGTGGGCCTGAGGGGCTGGGCATCAAGCAACCCTTCAGGAAACGCTGGGCACACTCTTGGGCCAGCCTTTCTACCCTGTCTTGTACACACCTAGAGAAAAGCCCCCGCCATACAGCTACAACACACACCTGGGAACAATGCCAGTGCCCACTCATGGGCCAATGGCAGTACATGCCTAGAACAAAAAACTACACAGCAGTGAAAAAGGAACCAGAGGGCTTGGGAGTGGCTCGGTGATGGAGCCCAGTACACACAGAAAGGAACAAGATTGCCCCAAGATGAATCTTTCGTATGTTTGGAGGTAGGGAGGCCATAGAAGAGTCTAAACCACATACTTCCATGTACACGAAGCTTAAAAACATCCCAAACCAGGCTGGAGGACTGAGACAGGACTCCAAGTTTGAGCCTCAGCCTCAGAGATCCTGCTAGGGCCCTAGCTGATTCTTCCTGAGATTCCATAGCTTTTATGACCAGGTAGGACTCTGACCACTGGCTTCTCACTTATTTCTGGGTTACAAACCCATGCCCAGGAAAGGGCCTATCGACCTCAGACTTCCTGTGTGCTCCATCCCTAGACGCACCTGGATTTTAAGCCTGAATTTCCGGATGCCAGAGAAGGCTTTCAGTGCATTCAGAGCTTGGATTTTGACACTGTTGTTGTTGTCATCCAGCATGTCACCCAACAATCTGATGTCGTCAGTTGTACAAGCAGAGGCCTGGAGCGTGTGTGGAGAGGGGAGAAGAGGGAAGAGCCAGGTCCTGGACCGCCTGCTCCTGAGCCTAGTTACCGAGTCCCCCCAGAAGACCTCTCCCACCAGCGGTCAGAGATAGGTGATCGGGGACAGCTAAGCGCAGGGGCCTCACCTCAGCCTCCAGCAGGTACACACAGCGGGTGATGCTGTGCAGGATCATGCTCTTGGTGTATTCATCCTGCTTGCACTCCAAGGAGTTGAGGAGTCTCCGCAGCTCCCCCGAGTCCCGCCCGTGGCGCTCCCGCTCGATTGCCAGGCCTAGACAGCCAGCCCAGCCCATTTCAGGCTGTGGACTTAGAAGGAATGAACGGAAGGGGTCGGGAAGGGTGAGGGGGGCCTGCGAACAAGGTGACCCTTGCCTTTTCTGAAAAGCAGCCCTTCTGCCATATGCATGACCATCAAGGGCAGCTGAAGAGGGAGTATGCTACACAAGGCGCTCCCGTTACTGCTGCGTGGCCTGCCTTGTGTCATCCATTTGTCTATTTACTATCACACTTTTCTGGCATATGGCAGTAACAAGCTGTTTGTGCAACTGGTATATGACAAGGATATTCCAGCAGATGGCAATAAAGGGTCTCACATATAGCACCCCTTTTCTGATTCAACAGAAAAGAATGCCCTGTGGACCTGGAAGCCCTGGGGCATATATGTCCCCAGTTTCTCCTTTCCTTAAGGTGTCAGGTTCCTGGGCAGGACTGGAATGGGGAGTGGGGGCTGCTGGTGCCGAGTTTCCAAGCCATGGAGGGAGATCTACTCTCTAGGATCTTTGTCCAGGTTTGGGGTCCCACAGGAGGGAGGAAAGAGGTGTGGGGAGGAGAGAGAAACTTGGAGGAGTCACCTTCAGGCTCTCCCTCAGGGGCGGCCTTGGGAGCAGCTGCCTCCTGGGGCACAGCCCTCTCCCCAGGGCCCGGACACTCACGGGCGATGCAGATGGGCGAGGTGGTACAGAGGGGCGGTTTGCATTGGATGCCGGCCCTGATGGCCTTGTAGAGCAGGTAGATGGCTCCAGCACCTGTGGCCAGGCCCACTACGCTTTTGCGGATGTCAAGTTGCCCCAGGCACTGGGGTATGCTCTTGCCCATGTCTTCAGTGCTAGGCTTAGGGCTCTGGGGAGCTAGGCCAGGGCTGTGGGAGGGGCCTTCCAGAACCAGAACTCTGGCAGTACCAGGAGCCATAGTACCAGAATTGGAACCTGGGCAACAAAGGAAAATGGGTAAGACAATAGGACAGACAGCAGCAGCCAGGGAAGAGTGCTTGAGGGGAGACTTCAGCTTTGGGGGCTGTGGAGGGAAGATGGGGACTCTAGGGGTATAAAAGCACCCACAAGGTGTGAGGCTATGGCTTCAACCCTGCGCCACCAAAAGCAGGACAGGAGAGCCCGTCACACCCCTTACCTTGGGGGCCCACTCCAGGGGGCCCAGCTAGCAGCTCCGGAACCTGTGCCTCCCTCCGCTAGAGGGCAGCAGAGGCCCACTTTCCCAGGCACAGAGGCCCACTTCTTCCTTCCCAGGAGGGAGTCTGGGGTACGCCCGTGGGCCCCGAGTGGCCCCGGAAGGCAGGAACTGCCCTTCCCCGGGCCTGTTTCTGTATTTGAAGAGATTCAGATATTCCTTCCTAAGGCGGCAGGATGAAGATGTGGGCGTCCTGCACCCCCTTCAGACGCGGGGGCCCCATCAGGGAGTGTAAGCTCCCCACCTCCTCATTGGCAGGATGAGGTTTGAGATTTCTGGAATCAGAAAACGCTGCTGACACAAGGCCCCAAGCTTGGGCCTCCAGAGCTAGGACCAGGCGGGTGAGGCCACACCCTCCCTTCACTGCCTCCTCCCATGTTGCTAACAGGGAGGTGACAGCTGCCCACATTGACTGTCACTTTAGAATGAAAGGCGGCTTTGGCAGATCTGCAAATGGATCTCTCAGAACAAGGTCACTTCGGTGTCCCCAGAGAGAAATGGAGTGCTGGTGTCCTGGCACCCTAAGCAAACATCCTCACTGATTCTTTAAAGATGTCCAGAGCTCTTGGATGACTGTAACCTAATTCCCTTCTTCTATACTATTTTAAAAACTGGAGACTGAACTCAGGGACTTCATATTGAGCCACACCCCACCTTTCTTTTTTTAATTTATTTAATTAATTTATTTATTTAGTGTGTGTGTGTGTGTGTGGCCAGCTCAGCCCACCAGGGGGCAGGTCTGGCTGGCATGTGGTGCTGGGGATCGAACCGCGGTCCCTGTGCTTTGCCACGCTTGTTTCAAGTAGGTGCTTTAGACCACTGAGCCATCTCTCCAGCCCCTATTTTTGGTTTTTTGAGACAAGCTCTCAGCCACTGAGTCTCCCAGCCTGGGCTCAAACTTTTGACCTTCCTGGCTCTCAGTGCTGGGATTACTGTTAGGCACCACCACACCCACTCTAAAGCCCATTCTCTTTCAGCCCTCAAATGAGTCAGAGGGACTGGGGGCCGTCATCCCCACAAGCACACTTTCACCTGTGCACAGCACAGTAAAAAAATTAAACACAGGGGCTGGAGAGATAGCTGAGCAGCCTATAAGTGCCTGCCTGGCAAGCGCAAGGATCCGAGTTTGATCCCCGCACTGGGCCGCTGAAATCAGGCATGGTGGCACACGTCTATAATCCCAGGGATGGGGAGGCTGAGAGAAGGATCACTATGAGTCCAAGCTGCAAAGTGAGACCCTGTACCAAATAAAGAAAAGATTTTTTAAAATTAAAAAGAGAATGTCTATTTCTCAATGTAAAGTCAATAACGGCTCCTTTCTTGGGAATGGCTGCCAGTAGTTTTTGCTTTGAGGCAAAGTCTTGAGTATTTTTCCCAGGCTGGTTTCAAGATTCTCCTGCCTCAGCCTCCCTGTGGCTGGGACTACAGGTACTTGCCATCAGAATGTGTTTTCCATTCAAGATGATGATAATCTTGTTTTTGAGGGGATTAAAATTTATTTTACCAAAATGGTGATAAAAGATAGTAGGTGTGTCTTGACGGTCCTTAGGAAATAGATGGAAAGCAACTTTTTGGGAACTTCACTTTTATTTTTTTCTGTCCAATCCAGAAATCTGCAGAGGGCAGTCCGGGAGACAACATACACAGAGTCGTCTTGAGCTCCTTACCTGGCCTCCACCTCTGTGCCACCCATGCCAGCATTTTACCTTCAGCTCGGGTGATCTCCCCAAGTTCAGCGCGGATTATCAGGGCCGGCTCCAGCCAGAGAGCCCTGCTCCATTAAAATACATTTCCGTCGCTGACCTCGCTCTGCAAACTGTGCATCTCATTTTCCCCACGTGTAAAATGAGACTGGTAAGACCCACTTCCGGGGCTGTAAAGCCCTTGGAACTGTACTCAGCCCACAGGCCTCGTAAATGTCGCTTTTATGAGAACTAGGAAAATACTCTGGAGCAAAATGCTGGGCACCCCACTTGGGGGGTGTTGTCACCTTCATGTCCTGGACTGAGAAAAAAACCATTCACCCCTTCTGTCTCCACTATCCCGCCCCCACTGCTGCGCCCTGGTCCTCCAGGCTGCTGAATCCCAGCTCCTGGAACCCAAATCAGTGCCTTCAGTGACTCCGGCGTCCTCTTTGAAGCCCCCCCAAATTCCTCAACCAGGAGGCCAGCCGCTCCCCTGAGCTGCTTCGTTCCTAGGACCACGCAGCCACCTATAACCCCTAAGGCTTCCTCCTCATGCCCTGCGCCCTTACCCTGGCGAGGGGTTCTCAGCCTCTTTCGCTGCAGAACTCCAGATGCTGGGGCTTGGGAGAGAGGTGCTATGGGAAACACCCTGGTAGCCCCCGCGGCGGGAGACCCCGGGCAGCCCAGCATTAGCGCGCTCTAAAGCCAAGGGGTCATTTCCCCTTGGGTTCAAATCCCAGCAGGGTGAGGTTTGGACGCGTTCCATCGTCGCAGTCTCGGTTCCCTTCTCCCAAGCACGAATCGGGAAGGCGCAGCTGTCGGGGCTGAGCAAGGAACGTGCTGTCCCTCTAGGGCACAGCACGGGGACACTCAACGCCACAGCAAGCCGGCAGAGCTTGCGATGATGGGCGGCGGCGCCGTGTCCTGCCGCGGACTCCACCGCTGCGACACCATCGCCTCCCCAGTCACCGCTTAGCTCAGCCGGGAAGCGGGGTCCCGGACCCCCAAGCCTCTGGGCGGTTCTCACTCGGGAGAGCGAAGGCGAAGAGACTGGAGCGACACGGCTGAAGCCCGGGTGGGCGGGAGGCGCCCCCAGACGCCACGCCGGGGCGGAGCCTCTCCTCTCCGCCCCCCGCATCCGGCGTAGGCACAGGATGTTCTTTCGCTGGTCCCCCGCCCCGCCCCGCCCCCGCTCTCACTTTCTGTCCGCTCCCCTCCTCCACGCCGCGCCCGCACCTAGCTTAACTCCTTGCTTACCGTGCTCTTCCGCGGGCACCGCACCTCCGACAGCTGCTCGATCTCGCGCGTTCCCAGAGCGGGGAGCCCTCGGGGGTGAAGGGTGGTGAGCGCTCCGCTGGCTCCCTGCCCCCCAGATCGCAAGGGTAGATGGAGTGCGCGTACCCCGGGGAGTAGCGAGGGAACTGCCAGCACAGGTCCCTGAACCTGCGCCTCTGCTGGGACGGGAAGGGTCCTGACACTTCCTACCTCATCCTCCCTCCCCCCCAGGCTGGGCCGAGGAGCCTCAAGGATGGAGGGGGGCTACGCCCCTCTTACACGTCACTGTTTCCAAGGCAACCTGGGGGTGCCCAAGGCTCACTGGCCACGTGGGATTGAGGTGTGGCAAGGGCGGGATTTTCGATCCTCTTCTTCGGTCTTACACTGTCAAGAAACGCAGTGAGGGTCAGCTTCTGTCGTTCGTTCATTCAACATTATGCTTGGCACCACGCTTAGACACCGGGATATGGCGCTGAGACCTGGCCTCCTTTGGTTTTGTGAACCCGAGTAGGGTGGCCCCACGTTCTAGGCTACGTCCTTGAAATCAGTGCAGTTGTTAACAATGACCCGTTACGTGCATAAAGCATCCCCGAACGGCCAGCAGTTGAAGAAAGATTCGAGCCTCCAGTTCAGGGAAGGCCTGCCCCTGGGAGGGCAATGGTTTGTTCCTCGTGCCACAAGCACTTCCTCGGCACTTTATAATCTCTGTGATCTTTGTTGCCGATTCTGCGAGGCAAATATCCCTACCACCTTTTACACATGAAGGAAAAAACTGGCTTCCAGAGAAGTTAGGAGACTAAGCCAAGGCCAGCAGCCGAGTGTTACAACCAAGATCCAGGCCAGCTTTCTATGGGTCTGAGTGCCCTACCTAGTGCCTCCTCCAAATGAAACACGACATAAAATTGTCCCTGCCATGAAGGAGCTTATGACCTATGGAAGAAAGCGTTCAAAATGGTACAGGACATAATTAAACAGAAAAGATTGGAGGCCGCTCATAAAGCTCAGAAGAAGTTGACAAACCGATTAAACTGAAGTGGAGATTATCAGAGCGTTCCTGTGCATGTGTGGCGGGGGGCTTTGTACTGGTCGTAGAACCAGGGTTATTGGTCTCCTCTGAAAATTTTGAGAAAATTAATAGGGCCCAAGTGAACATCAGAAAAGCATCGGGTGTGGTGGGAATAGGGAAACCAAGTCAAAAGACACAATCGGAAGGCTGAGAAGAGAATGTGACCAAAGGAAGCAGGCACCTGAGGATAGTGGTCTGTGAATAAACCCAGGTCCCTTTATAGGGAACACACAGGTTAGCAGCCAGCGTGCCTGAGTCTGATCACACACACACACACACACACACACACACACACACACACAGGATGGTTGAGAAAGATTCCAGCAGGGTGTGTAGGAGGAAGGAACTACCTGGGTGAGAAAATATGGCAATTTGGGCTAAAGGTGGAATGTCGGGGGCTGGAGGAGAAGCAGCAATGCATTTTAAAATAAAAGCAACCAAAGGGAGAGTGTGCAGAATTTGGGAGCAGAGAGGACACAGAAGTGAGGACGAAGTTAAATTTTAATGAAGTGATTTGGGGGGACAAAGAGGGTCATAGTGGTCAGTAGGGAGTGGTTGGTGTGAGGGCAGGAGATTGAGCTCAGTGACATTTGGGCTATGGGATGGAAGGTGTCCCACAGGTGAGAACTGGGAGGGCCATAGGCCGCCTTCAGAGAGTGTCTGGTCACAGCCTCTGAGCAGTCACTGACCCAGGATACCATCAACAGATGTCATTTGTCAGGCTAAAGGTGGGTGTAGAAGACAGCAAAGGGACCTTCCTCCTGAGGATTTGGTGAAGGCGGGCCAGTGACAGCATGTGTAGGAAGGAGGAGAAGGTGGTATGTGGCTCAGATCCAAGTAGGTGTCCATTTCTGCATCTCTGGTGACACAGTGTGCCAGTGGTGCCATCAGATGGGCCTGGGGACATGAAGCCCAGGTAAGGCGCTTCAAAGCCGAGGTCTTTCCCCCAGCCCCACCCTCCAAGGCCCTGAAGCCCAGGCCTGTGTACCTGCCAAGGCCTTCCTGGAACCTGGCAGGGGACAGCGCCCCTCCCTGCCTGGCTGGCACACTCTCCAGGCACAGGACGTCCCTCTGGGCATCTCACAGACATCGCAGGAGGCCAGGGCATGAGACGCCCCCGCCCTCCCGGACAGTCCTGCTCTGGGCCATGGGAGGCGGCAGCAGCAGCACACGGAGGAGGAGGCAGCCGATCCAAGGCTGGGCAGCAGGCTTCACGGGGCCTGCTGTGGATTCAGGTGGGAGAGAGGGAAACGGCAGAAAGGCAGTCTCGGGGGCAGAGTCCCACACCACCTGCTTGCTCTGCCTCCCTTCCTCCCGCCCAGGGGGAACTCTTCAGGGGCCCAGTGGTTTTGAGGGGAGGGACAGGAAGAGACTGTGAACTCTAGGTCAGTTGAGGACAGAGATAAGGGCGAGCTCTGCCCTAAATCCTAGTTCTTCCAGGACCCTAGCACACTGCCACCTTAAAGCTCGGTCTGCGACTCACAGTGACATCTTCACGCTAAGACCTCCAGAGGGAGGCGTCCCAGAGCTCAGGAGGTGCCGGGCCCCATTTGCTGGATGCGGCCGGGACTGCGCCCCTCCCAGGTGGGCAGAGCTTGCTCTGGGTGGGGGACGGACGCGCCCTCTAGGAGGCAGAGGGCAGCGAGAGCGGCCACGTGGAGGTCCCGCCGCCCCCGCCCGCCGGCTCGCGGGAACTGCCGAGGGTCGGGCAGTCGCCGACCGCAGGCTGCAGAAGCGGTTGGGCTGCTGAGCGAGCACGCCCACTTACCCAGCTGCTGAGTCAGGCTGTTCTCGCTCGCGCCCGCCCGCCTGGGACATTGTGTTCCAGCCCCGGCGCGCTGGCAGCTGGCCCAGACGCTCACACCAGCCTCCTCGCCCCGTTGGTGCTCGCGACTCGATAGGCGCACAGAGCCCCGTGGTCCCAGCCGGCGGCGCTGCGGTCCAGAGCGGGCGGGCGCGCGCAGGGGCGGGGGCTGGACGCTCCACCTTCGGACGCCAGGGTCCCTGCCATTCGCACATCTCCAGCCGCAGAACACTCAGACCTCCCCACAGCCACCTGCGGCCTGGGTGGGGCGCCCAGACTTGTGTAGGCCCCAGTATAGTACCGTTGTGGGACAGGGAATGGGGGGGGGTGTCCACTAGAGCCCAGGCTGCCACCGGTGTGCCCCTCCCTCCCAGTTCTCAGTCCAGGAGTCTGAAGGAGGCTAGCGGGGTACACCTGGGGGCAGTCACATGATGAGGGAAGCCAGTGTCGAGACCCCTCCTTCCTCACCACCCTTCCATGATCCTCACAGAAGCTCTTGCACGGAGTCTCCAGTGATTCCCAGCGCTGGCAAACCCAGCCCAACCCTTTGGGACAGCTTGGGAAACCCCTGGCAGGATGCTGGAAGCAGGGAGAGTTCAGATATTGGCAAGTGAGCATGGGCGGCAGGGTGGGAAAAGACCACTCCAAACTGCCCCCAAAGCCCAACCCTTCCCTTTGAATACCCGCACACCCTGAAACTTGTTCGGAGCCAGAATTTCACCCTGTCCATCTGTCTGCTGTGCTGATCCTAAAGGTGCCACTCTCTCCAAAGTCTGGAGAGGAACAAATGATTTATATGCAAGGAAAGCTTGTGGTAGCCGGTCCTGCTAAGGGGTCGTGAAAAGTTTGACAGGATTCCTAAAAGCCTTGCTTTCCCTCCTTCCCAGCTCCACATCTGCCATGCCATGTCCCTGCCAGCAGCGCTGTGTCCGTGCCTCACCAGCCGTCCAGCTCCAGTTCACAAAGCGCCCTTGAAACAGGGCCAGCCCAATCGGATTCCCCTCTCATCCCCAGCCTAGCACAATCAGTCTGTACCTTTCCTGAGCACAATGTGTGCCCTGTCTCCTATTCTAGTGATCTGTTTACTAATCTTGTCCTAACCAGATTAGAAAGTCCTTGAGGCAGAAACAAAGTCTGCTTCTTCTTTGAGGCCTCCTCCCTGCCCCCCATTTCATCTCTCCCAGGCCAAGCCCGGCACCCAAGTTGATGTTCAATAAATATGGGGTGTATTGAAATGATTTCCTGCCCTCGGGCAGTTGTCGGGCCAGTTGCAGAGACAAACAGGGTGTGTGGGGTTAAATAATAACCGAGGCCAGCAGGTGGTAAGTACCAAATGTAGGTGACAACTCTAGGGACAGAAAGGGAAGGAGGAGGTGATGGGGGAAAGGATCCAGGAGGTGCTAGGCCTCTGCTGACTGTGTAGGAGGACGGGGAGGGGCAGGGTAGTAGTGACTCACTGGAGTTGACATCACCACAAATCAGCCTTCATGCTGGGTACGTTACATGCATCATCTCTGATACTTAAGATGGGAGAAGGTTGAGAGGGGGTAAGGGACAGGGCCCAAGCCTGGACCACCCAGGGCCACCCGGAGCCCAGGGGGCAGCCTTGAGTGTGGCTGCTCCACCCTCTGTCCCTGGGCACTGCCTGTTCCCTGGCCTGCCACTCCTGCCTACTACACCCAAGAGTGCCCCGCTCGGCCCAGTTTTGGACGCACTATGGTCCCACCCTCCTGAACAACCGGCTGTGTGACCTTGGGCAAGGTACTTCCTCTGCCTCGCCAGTACAGACTGTGACTCTGGGCTTTGGATATCGGTACTGGGATGCTTGTCTACTCTCCTGATGGCCCCTGGGCTGATGTGGCTGCCTGTATGCCCCTCTACCTCCTGTGCGCACTGTCTGTGCCCCCCAGCTTGGAGCAGCGGAGAGAAACACTGGGTAAAAAGTGTGAAAGGGGATGGCTTCCTGTGGTTGCAAAGGGAACAGCGGGACTTTCCCTGCAGTGCCTGAGCTGGGGGAGAAGTGGGCCAACCTCCAAGGAACCTCTGCTCTCTTCCCGCCCTCCTCGGGGCTCCCAGCCCTCTAAAAGGCTGGTACAGTTTGTTACGCTGGGGCCGGAATGTACCGTGTGTTTCACATGGCCTCTGTCCAGTCCTACACTGGCCGCTTTATATTTATACTTCCTTCTCCAGCCGTGGCATCCTGCTGTCAGTCACCCCTCCCTTTGCCCACCTCCTCCAGCCCCCAGCAGATCATGAAGTGAGGCTCTGTCCCCATGGTCCCTGTGGGGGAAGGGGGTGCAGAGACAGCCCCAGAGAGGAGCAGTTGGATTGCCTGGTTCTCTTGCTTGCTTCCATCATGAGAGTCTGCCACCTGGGTCTGAAGTTTCTCTGGACCTTGGGGGTTGCCCCTTCTCTCCCTGCCACCCTCTTTGCCTGGGGCTTGAGCAGTTGTCCTGAGCCCAGTGGGGCCGTGAAAGCTCTTTGGAAACTACCTCTAGGGTCATGGCAGACCAGGTTAGCATGACTCTCCTCCACAGTGTCCCAGGGGACAGGACAGAGGCTGGCAGGGGACAGGGAACCACCTACCCACTTACTCTAGAAGTCACACAGACCTAATAGAAGCTGTAAAAATGCGTTTGGATACTTGGTGATTTCTTGAGGATGTTCCGAGTGGTGATTCAAGTTCATGTTTTGATCTGGCCTGGCTCCTCAAAGAAGCAGGTAGCAGCGTAACTGAAGCCTAGAGACCCACAGAGTCCAGTGGTGCAGTTGGGTGACCAGGCCCAGTGGCTGTGGGCTCTGACTCTTGGCCAGCTGGTCTGCCTGCCTGCGCCCTTCACCTCTCACCCAGGGAGAAATCACCTCATGTTGCTTCAGCCCCAGGATCCAAACACCAGGAGCCAAGCCTGGATTCTGGGGCTGTGGAACCAGTTGTATGTGGCACCCAGTAACACAGCGGTGACATGGTCTCTCTCAGGACTTAGCCATGGTAGACTTTGGGGGAAAAATGAGCCCTAAATTAATTACCTGTCCCACCTTCTTCAGAGTTTAATGCTCCTTGGGGACCAGCACTCCGCGCCTGCTGGGAGGATCAAGTCGTAGGCCAAAGTGCTCCTGGGGCTAGAGACCTCACTGCCTGGACTCTCCTGGGCTGAGAGGGGAAGAATTTCCCAAGTTGACCTGAACCTAGTGTCTGCTGGCCTTTCACCCAGCCCTGTCACCTCTGGAGGGGATCACAACACCCGTGCTCACATTTATCCACCCCAGGCCACTGGATCAGGGCCACCAGACACCCCGTATTTGTCTGCCTGTCCTGGTCTCGGGCTTCCTGTCCTCTGTGGCTCTCCTGGGTACACTGTGTCCTCTCTGAGCTGCGGCTGCTTCCTGTGAGTTGTTTCTTCTTCCTCTTTTATCCTTTCTCTTTCTCCTTGTTCCTTCAGTGTTCTGTTTATATGCCACCACCCATCCATGTTTACTTTTATTTTTGTTTTTTACAAGTATTCCCAGTCCCCTGAGAAGTTCCCAGTGTCCCTCGGCCCCCTTTCGCCTCCGACACCACCTTGACGAAGACCCTTCCATCTCCAATGGCCCCCCCATGCCTCTGCCATATGGGACCACTCATTGAGCACCTACTGTATGCCTACATTAATGAATGCATTGGCACCTAAGTTCCAAAGCTCCGCCTCTGCACTGACTAGCACCCACTGTGTGTAACAAGCATCTCGCTTCCACCTTGGGGTGCAACACCTGGAAGCAGGTCAGGATGATGTTTTGGGAAGTTGAGGACTGGGTGTGGCCTGAGCAGAGGGTCCAGGGAGGGCTCCTTTGAGGTTCGTAGAGAGCCGAGCAGGCCCATCGAGGGTGCAGCATGTTCCAGGTAGAAGGAACAGTGTATACAAAGGCACAGAGGCGTGAAGCAGCCCGTGTTCCCCGGCGGGCACTGGGAGTTGTTTGGTCTGGCTGGACAGGGAGTCCAGGTTGGGGAGCTTGGGGAGAGGAGGCCAGAGGCAGGCAGGCCCAGATGGTGCAGGACTCGGTGTTCCAGCAAAGGGCTGACCTTTATCCTGCAGCAGCCGGAAGCCCAGGCAGCCTCATGGCTCCCTGCAGCCGGGAGCTCCAAGGCTGGGCGTGGGCCAGGCCCAAAGTGTTCTCCAAGTCTCCATTAACGCGCATTTACTGCCCTTTGGCTCAGAAAGGTCTGTGGGAGAGTTCGTCACTCAAATGCACGCTGTCTCCAAAGCTCATTCATTCATTCGTGCGTGGTTAGCAGCGCTGATATTTGCCAGGTGCTGTTCTGAGAGCTGAGTCCAGGCCAGCGAGCCCTGCGGAGGTCCCAGAGCTTGCTTGCTCACTGGTGGAGCAGAGGACAGGCCATAAACAACCAAAGAAATGAAACAAATTAGCGAGATAATTTCAGACCATGCTCAGTGCAAAGGAGGAAATAAAACAGTGATGTAATTGAGAGTAGCAGAAAAGGCTGCTCAGGGAAGATCAAGCCCAACCTGAGACCAAGAGGACACCAGCAGGTGCCCCCGTGGCCATCTGGAGGCTAAGATTTCTGCACAGGAGCCGCCTGTGCAAAGGCCCTCCTGGAGCACGAAACAGCTTGGAGGTTTGTAAGTTAAGAGAAAGGTAGGGCAAATCCATCACTCTCTGGCAACACTCTGCTAGGGTTATCAGACCCCATTTTGTAGAGATGGAAACTGAAGCTTGAAATGATTAAGTTTTGTGGCCAGAAACCAAAATTGGCAGTGTATGCTGGCTCTGAAGCCTCTGCTCAGGCCAGACATGGTGACACACTTGTAATCCCAGCACTTGGGAGAATGAGGCAGGAGGATCCCCATGAGTTCAAGGCCAGCTGGGGGTACATAGTGAATTCAAGGCCAGTCTCAACTATGTAGTGAGACCCTGTCTCAAAACACCAAAATAAATTCACTGCTCATTTTTCTACCGAAGCATCGAGAGGTACAACAACTACATGTCCTGAGTTATCTAAAACTCTGACCCATCATCTCCTAGACAGTCATGGGGGACCCTCTCTATGTTCCAACTTAGCACTCGAGACTGTGTTCACCTGTACTGTCACTGGGATCCTAGACTGCCTACCACTCTGCACCATTACAAGCCTCAATTGACCAGGTGTGGTGACACAAGCCTGTCATCCCAGCACTGGGAAGGCTGAGACAGGAGGATTACTGCAACTTCAAGGCCAACTTGGGCTATATAGTGAATTGAAGACCAGCCTGGACTACATCGCAAGACCTTGCCTCAGAAAACAAACCAGCAAAAAGCCCTAGTTTCCCAGTCTGTAGGCAGGGAGAGGGATAGAGGCCATAGGATGCCTGCTGGTGAAATGAGATTGTGTGCCTGGAAGCAGGCACCCAGCTCATGGCTTTTCTTGTCCCTTCGGAGGCCAACAACAGAATGGTCCTGCTCCAAATCAACAGGGAGGGAGAGAAGCCCAGAGAAGAGACAGCATGAGCCCTTGAGGTAGGACACCACCAGGCCCTGTGAGGACAGAGCCCAAGTCTCCGCCACGAGGGCCTCTGCCCTTCGTCCTGCCTCCCCTCCTGGCTCTGCTGGGACCCCACACTGACACATCTTGTACTTCCCGTTTCCAGGGAAATTCCTCTCCCGCTGCACCACACCCACCCTAGAGGACCTCCCGAGCTCTTGGCAGAGCGGAAGCCAGACACAGACAGGGACTCTGAAGCGACAATCCCCAGCCCTGTGTGGGTCAGGGGCCCCAGAGGGGTGGGAGGCCACGCTTCGGAAAGGGAGCTCCTCGACCCCCGAGAGCCAGACAGGGCTGGCATGGGCTGGGACACAGAGCTTCTTGGGGGAGGAGAGGACCCCGTGCTGAACTTAGCTCTTTGCCCTTGCAGCTCTCTCTCTGGACAGAGACCCCTTCCCAGGTCCCCAGCCACCCCAGCTTCCTGCTCTGGCTGTTGGGAGGCCCTGCACCCACACATGCCCCTACCAGCCCCCTCCCAAGATCAGCTGCAACCCAGGAGTTCACAGAGCCCTGCTGTCTCTCAGATCTCCAGCCTCCACTCCACCCTGTTCTTGGTCCCCAATTAGTGTGCTGCTTTGAGGTTGCAAACAAAACTGAACTCTGCTTCCTGGGGCTCAGGGTCGATGGAGGGCTGCACCACCTGGGGCTCCTTCTAGCAGGAAAGCCATCTCTCCCCCTCTCACTGGGGACAACCCCCAAGCCCAGGCAAGACCAGGCAAGACTCGCTTGGGGAGCCCAGTTCGGAAACTCCCTCCAAGAAAGGGGAAACCAGTGTTTTCTGTTCCTTCAGCTCATCAGGACATGGCTGAGGTGGTGGCATGCACCTGTGCACCGGCAATCCTAGCAGCCTGGGAGGCTGAAGTAGGATGGCCAGTTTGGGGCCTACCCTGGGCAATTTAGTGACTTTTTTTTTTTTTTTATTTTTTTGGGTCAGAACCAGGGATTGAACTCTGGCCCCTGCGCTTGCCAGGCAAGCACTTATTCCACAGAGCCATCTCCCCAACCCCAGCAATTTAGTCACTTACTTAGACTCTGTCTCAACATTTTTTTTTTCTCTTGAGACAAACTCTCACTCTGTAATTCAGGCTGGCCTTGAACCCACTATGTAGCCCAGGTTGGCCTCAATCTCGAGGTGATTCTCCTGCCCAATCTCAAAAATAAACAACTTTTTAAAGGAATAAGAATGTAGCTCAGTGTGAAGGCCCTGGGTCCAATCCCCATTACAGGTTTTTGTTGTTGTTGTTTTTGTTTTGTTTTTTTAAATCTATTTAGGACAGGGTCTACAGGGTCTCACTATGTAGATCAGACTCATAGTGATTCTCCTGTTTTCAGCCTCCCAAGTGCTGGGATTCCATTGCACGCCACCACGCCTAGTCTCAATAGCTGTCTCAAGGAGCCCCACGGGCAGGCAGGGCCAGAACAGCACACTGGGGATCAGACCCAGCCATTGCACTCTGCCTAAGCAGGCACTTTAGTCCACTGAGCTATCAGTCCAGCCCTATTACAGGGATTTAAAAAGTCATAGTCAAGCTTGAGATTGCACCGATGGAAAATGCTAGGTTTCCAAACCCCACACATTCTACCAGATCCATACTCTCTGTGTTGGCAAAAACCCGTAGACCGAAAAACACTGTGTATAGAGTCAGGGTGCCCAGACTGTGGGTGATGGGGTCCCAGGAGAGCTGTTTGGTGACAACCATGCACTGTGGACCATGGACTGCATGAAGTCCTTACCTGGTGGCCTGTTTCCAGGGGTACCGGCTTTGTGATCCACTAAACTGAGCATGTCAATTCTGAGTCTGTTGCTGCATGTGTGTCTTTTACATTGTTAGCAGTTCTTTTTTGTAATTTACAAAAATCTTTTATTTTATTTATTTGGTACAAAGTCTCGCTACATAGCTCAGACTCGTAGTGATCCTCCTGTCTCAGCCTCCCGAGCACTAGGATCACAGGGGTATGCCACTGGGCCTGGTTTTGGTGGTCAGCACAGCGTGCCCAGGGTTCTGGGGCTGGCACAGCATGTGGTACTGGGGATCAAGGCCTGCTACTTGTGCTTACAAGGCAGGTGCTTAGTCCGCCAAGCTATCTCCCCAGCCACTAGCAGTTTTTGAGAATCTAAATACCTTCTATAAGGAGTCGAATGAACAATTTTTTTAAGTGCTGGTATGGGAGATTGAACCCGGGGCCTTTGCTCTGAGCTATATCCCCAACTCTTTTCTATTTGATTTTGAGACAGAGGTCTAAGTTGCCCAAGCTGGGCTTGAACTTTCATCAAATGTACAAATAATAAGTATACAACATGGACACTTTTGTCAAACCTATAACCATCACCTAGGTGAAAATTTAAGACATTTTCATCACCGTACAGTTCCCTGTGCTCCCTCCAAGTCACTGTGCACCCCAGAGGGGGCCATGATTCTGAGTTCTATCATCACAGTTAGTTTACTATAGGCTTGGATGCATTTCATAGTTAGGGATACAGCTGCTATCATAGAGAGGGAAGTGGAGGATACAATTCATTATTATCATTATTATTAGTGATCTTTTTGAGATAGGGTTTCACTGTATAGTTCAGGCTGCCTTGAGCTCACTTTGTAGCCTAGGCTGGTCTTGATCTTTCCATGATCTTCCTGCTTCAGCCTCCCGAGTGTGGAGAGTACAGGTATGGGCCACCATGCCTGGCTGATACAATTCTTAATGTGAAAAGCGTGCCTAAAAAAAGGAGGGTTATTTGAATTTGTAAAAAACTACCAGTCGAATGTGGCTGGTGGTACATAATTAATCGCAGCACCCTGGGAGGCTGAGGCAGTAGGACTGAAAGTTGGATCCTAGCTGGGACAACTTGTTGGCTTACAGAGATCCTGTCTCGAAATAGAAAAGGACTGGGGATGTAGCTCCATGTGAAGGTCCTCGGTTCAGGCACCAGTGCAACAGGAAAAATAGCCAAAAGCAAAAGGAATTGTCGCCAAGGAAATAGGGGATTTGGATCCAGCCTGGCTTCTTAGTGCTGGGGGATCAGACGGTCGGTCACACTTCTTGGAGCAGTGAGGCTGTGGATGCCCTGGGGTGAAGGCAGGGGTGAAGGCAGCAAGGGAAGCCCCACGGGCCTACTCGCAATTCTGATAAGAGGTCCCCAACCCCCGTCTCCTTCTCCAGCTGCTGCAGGTCTCCCCAAGGCCAAGGTTGGAGGAAGCGTGCTCTCAAGGGTGTCTGCCCAGAAACAGCGAGGCTCCTTATCTTTCCTGCCTCACCCCTGAGGGTCTGGAGGATTCTGGGCCCCTTCACTGCTTGTCCTGTCTGGGGAGGGAGTGGTAGAGGCTCTCAGGATGGAGAGGAGACACCAGCTCCGCTGTCTTCTTTGCCCAGTGCAGCTTTCAGTGCTTACAGCGTGCTGTGGCTCCGCCAGTGCTGGGCGCAGGAGGGTCAGGGATGCAGTTTAGCTCCCCTGGGAGCCACGCTGGCTTCAGGGATGGAAAGGCCTCTACCTCTTCCCAGTGGAGGAGGGGAGAGCCTAGAGAGGTGGCTCTCTGCAACCAACTGCCAGCTGCTGGCCAAGAGAGGCAAAGCCTGGGGTGCAGCCCTTGCTGGGGGTTAGAAAGCCACCAGAACAAGACTGCCAGTGCCTCAGCAGCTTTGTCCTGCAGGTCTCTGAGGGGTCTTAGAAGCATGTCAGCTCTTCTCTCAAGCATGAAGGAAGTCGCCTGGAGAGGACTTCCAAGGGCACTGTTAGCGTTACCTCTGCCCAAAGTAGCCTGTGTTTTCCTGCTCCAGAGCCTTTGCTCAGGTCATTCTTGCTGTCTGGAGCATCCCCTCACTATTTATGACCTTGTTAAAATGCCACCCAGGTCATCCCACTTCTGTCTTTGGGGATCAGCTGTCCACTGGCAGGACAGATAGAGTCACCCCCATTTGGCAACCCCTCGCCCCAAGGCAGGGCCTTCTACAGAAAGCAAGACCTCTTCTGTCCAACTCTGGGGTACAGTTGAAGTGAATTCCTACTCTAGCCCTGAACTCGGCTTCGAGAGACTGATCACCCCCTTCCTCAGGGCACCTGGGACAGTGTGCCTTCCAGCTGGGGTGCTCTGGGCCCAAGTGGCTGCCCTGGGAAGGGACCCCAGGAAGGCTGAGAAGCATACCAGAGCCTGAGCAGGAAGAGTGGCTGGGCTTGTACCTTCTGTCTTCCTGCCTCAGCCTCTCAGAGCTCTGCAATTCCAGATGTGCACCGCTGCCCACACCCGGCTCTACCTGCTCTCTTTGCCCCACCCAGACACCCACTAACCTGAAACTGGCTTCATGGGGCAAGGTTGGCTTTGCCCTGTGCCCACAGGCCTGACTCAGGAGTGCTGGGGTTCAGCTTGAGGAAGGCCAGGAACTGACTCTAGGGCTGGGCTCAGAAGAATGTCACAGGTATCTTCAAGGCTCCCCGGGGCACTGTACAGCCCTGCTGTGGCCAAGATCGGGGATACAGGACAGCACAGGAGCAGCCCCAAGCTCTCTGGGAGCCAGAAGGGACAGGATACAGCACAGGCTCCTCGCTGTGGAGGGGCAGGTGGGGCAGGGACAAAAGAGCCAGAAGCCACACACATCGTCCCAGCTACCTGGGAGGGATCCGAAAGCCCTGAAGATGGCTTGAGCCCAGGAATTTAGGGCCAGCCTAGGCAACACAGTAAGATCCTGTCATGGAAAAACCAAACAGAACCAGCTAGGTGTGGTGATGTACATCTATAATTCCAGCTCTATGGAAGGCTGAGACAGAAGACTCGCAAGTTCAACCCTATCAACTTGGCAATTTAGCCAGACTCATAATTTAAAAAAAAAAAAAAAAGGAGCTGGGGATGTAGCTTAGTGTGAAGGCCCTGGGTTTAATCCCAGGGCTGGCAAACAAAACAAAGCAGAGCTGGGGCTCTGCTGTGGAGCTGGCAGAACCAGTGAGTGGCTTGCTAGCAAACCTTGAGGGCCTGCAGGATTGTCTGTCTGTCTGTCTGTCTGTCTGTCTGTCTGTCTGTCTGTCTCTCGGTACCAGGGATCAAACTCAGGACTTTGTGTTTGCCAGGGAAGCACTTATTACACACACACACACACACACACACACACACACACACACACACACACACACCATCTTGCCCTTCTTACTCATTTCCGGGGCTTTCTCCTAACACTCCCAGTCCCGCAAAGGCCTCTTTCAGAGTCCTGCAAAATGGAGATAAACATCTCTGTGGTGAGGGCTGAGTCAACCTTGAACCTTAGAAATTCTAACAGGCTTAGTTCGATTTGGGGTAGGGATTAAAGGGGGGGGAGTAAATAGACAAGACCTACAAGCTGGGCAAGGTAGTGCACACCTGGAATCTCAGCACTCGAGAGGCTGACGCAGGAGGGTTGCCTTGAGTTTGAGGCCACCCTGGGCTACATACAGAGTTTGAGGCCAGCCAGCAGTATATAGTAAGACCCTAACTAAAGCAAAAACAAAAACAAAAAAACCAAGAAGCAATTTCAGGTATTGCAGCACACATCTTTTTATACATGTCGGAGCACCGTATAGCCACAGAATCAGTTTCTAGAAGGTGTTGGGTCAGGGTGTACATGGGTCTTTAAATTCAATAAGTGAAGGCAGCCTGTGCTGCGCTGGAGTGGAGCAGGCCAGGGAGAAGAGGAGGCAGCTTTCAGATCTGGTATGTGGGAAACCACAGTGGCCAGCAGGCCGCTCCAGGTCCTAGAACTGCAGACTCTGCAAGCCTGAGGCTTTCTAGACACTGCTCCCGCTGCTGCCAAGTTCAAACAGCTATTTAATGAAAGGTCAGAACCTAGAGTCCAGGTTTATCATTGCAGATTTTAGTTGCAAACAACAGAATCCTTTCTGATGCTACTGAGCTGCAGGGGGGAATCTCAGAGGAGGATAAGAGAAACAGATTCCAGGTTCAGTTTCCATGGGCAATCCCTAAAACCACAATGACCAGAAGATGACAGCTACTACCATGGGGGATACCAGGAACTTGAATTTGTACAGTACTGCCTCCTGCACCGGTGCCAAATTCCATTCAGGAACTTTGCCTGAAGAATCCCCTGAGAAACCACCTCTCTTGTCACCGTGACCAGCAAGCCCCCTGCTGTGCCCTTCTGAATTGCATTTTCCCTGGGGCCTGTGATTGGTGAAGTCACGGCTGTGTTCTAGCTGCAAGGGAGGCTGTGAATTTGAGTTCTGACTTCTTAGTCGAGGAGTAAAATTTAGGAAAATTTCCCCAAGTATAAACAGGCCAATTTGAAGGGACTAACCTTCCTGTCAAGGACAACTACATATGTCAGACAAATACTTTTAAATATTAAAAGCACTCAAAGCTAATGAAGGGCTGGGGAGATAGCTCAGTAGGACAAGTGCTTGCCTGGCAAGTGCAAGGTCCTGAGTTCAATCCTTGGTACCACAAAAAAAAAAAAAAAAAAAAAAAAAAAAAAAAAGCTAATGAGATAAGGAATTGTCGGGATAACATACAGGAAAAATTGAGTCTGGAGAATTTAGTTTCCAGATAAAGTAGTGACCCAGTTAAATTCTGCATTTCAGGTGAGCAATGAATACATTTTTAGTGCATGTCTCAGTTAAATTTGAATTTCAGAATAAGTATTTTTTTTAGTATAAGTATACCTTTGTAATATTTGAGAAATACTTACATTAAGAAATGACATATTACTTATCCAGAAGTCAAATTTCAGCGGACTAAAGCACTTGCTTAGACAGAGTGCAGTGGCTGGGGTTTATCCCTGATGTGCCCTCTTGGCCCTGCCCCTGGGGTGCGCTAAGACAGTGATTCAGACTGGGCGTGGTGGCGCATGTCTGTAATCTCAGCTCTTGGCAGGCTGAACACACGAGGATCACTACGAGTCTGATCTACATAGCGAGACCCTGTAGACCCTGTCCTAAATACATTAAAAAAAAAAAGTCATTTAACTGGATGTCCCCCCCTCCTTTTTTAAATGTATTTAGGACAGGGTCTACAGGGTCTCGCTATGAAGATCAGACTCGTAGTGATCCTCCTGTTTTCAGCCTCCCGAGCGCTGGGATTACAGGTGCACGTCACCACACCCAGTCTCAGCACACCCCAAGGGCGGGGCGGGCACAGCACTTCAGGGATGGAACCCCGGATCCTGTGCCTGCCTGAGCAGGCGTTTGAATCCGCTGAGCTATCTGGCCAGCCAATGACCCTATTTTTCATTTGTCAAATCTCACAACTTTAGGAGAGAGGGGAGCGCAGCTCTTGGGGGCACTTTTCCCCAAGGGCATTTGGCAATTTTAAGAAGCTATCTTTTTCCTTTTGATGGTATCATAAATTAAAATACTTTCCTAATTTCATTTTTGAATTATTCATCGTGAGTATATAGATTTTTGTTTTTGATTTTGTATGCTGATGTAACTTTGCTGAATTTATTAGGTTTTTTTCTCAGTGCTGGGGCTTGAAACCAAAGCCTTTGCAATGAGCTATATTCCAGGCCTTCTTTAATATTTTATTTTGAGATGAGGGGATTGTCTTACTAAGTTTCTAAATTGCCCAGGTTGGACTCAAATTTGCAAGCCTCCTGCCTCAGCTTCCCAGAGGGATGGGGTTATAGGTGTGTTCTTTCTTTCTTTCTTTCTTTCTTTCTTTCTTTCTTTCTTTCTTTCTGGTAACGGGGACCAGGACCCTGCACTTGTGAGGCAGGTGTTTATACTACTGAGCTATCTCACCAGCCCTATAGGTGTGTTTCATTGCATCTGGATTATTAGTTTTGATATAAGGAGCAATCAAATTATGCAGTGAATGTTTCAATTTTAAAAAATATATCAAAAATATTAAGATAAAAGACACATTGATGTTAATACCCCCCAAAAGCATCTCACTTCGACCATGCTTAGCTCCTCATTTCCCCCGTTTTCTAAAGCAGTTCTCTTTAGTGAGGATCTTTATGAGATGTGATTAAAAAACCCAAAAAATGCTGCTGCCAGGTGCCACCCAACAGAAATTCAGGCTCATAAAGACATGACAGTGTGCTCTCATCCACGGTATTCCTCAGATCCAGCACTGTGCAACTTCAGGCTCTTTCCCCAAATCAAAATCGCCATGAAAGGTAAATGTTTGAGTTGATTTAGGACATTAAGGTAAACATTTGAATTGATTCAGAGCATTGAGTTAGCGACAACAGCCAAACAAAAGACACTTAGGAAAGAGGACACCCAGAACTGCTTCAGAACGTGTGAGCTGTGGCCAAACGCAGCGGAACATGCCTGGAATCCCAGCACTCGGGAGGCTGAGGTGGAAGGCTTGCTATGAGTTCAATGCCAGTCTGGACCACATTTTGAGTTCAAGGCCTGTTTGAACTATATAGTGAGACCCTGTCTCTATCCCTGTCCATCAAATGGTAAGAATGAGATGTGTTTTTGAAGTAAAGGGGAATGTTTTGTGGGGGATTAATGACGAGGCATTTTTTATTGTAACATTAAAAAAAATTTTACATTTACTGTATTATTCTATCAGACCACATTGTTTAGTTTTCTTTGCCTTTCTTTCTTTCTTTCTTTCTTTCTTTCTTTCTTTCTTTCTTTCTTTCTAGGGTCTCACTATGCAGTTCAGGCTGGCCTTAAACTCACTTTGCAGCCCATGCTGGTCTGGAACTCACAATGATTCTCCTCCCTCAGCCTCCCAAGTGCTGGGATTATAGGCATGCACCATCATGCCTGGCTTTCTTTTCTCTCCAACATATATTCCTTTTTATTTCTATTTCCTTCCTAGTTGCCCTGATTGGAACCTCCAGTACAATATTAAATACAAGTGGTCAGAGTGGACATCCTTACTTTGCCTTTGTCTTGTTTCCTGGGGAAAAGCACCCAGTGTTTCCACAATTAAGTATGATGTCAGCGATGGGTTTCCACAGATGCCCTCAAGCCAAAGATCATTGTTTTTGTAAATAAAGTTTTATTGAAACACATCTATACCATTCATTCATTTATGTATAATAATGGGGTTTTTGTTTGTTTGTTTGATTTTTGTTTTGTTTTGTGGAGCTGGGGATTGAACTCAGGCCCTTGCAATAGCCAAGCAAGCACTTATTCAACTGAGCTATCTCCCCAGCCCCTATGTATAGTAATGGCTGCTTTGTGTTATAATGGCAGAATTGAGTAGATGTGACAGAGATAACATGGCTCACCTCTGTCCTATTTGCCTCTTTAAGAAAAAGTCTGCTGACATCTATTTTAAGTCACTAGATTTTGGGATCCTCCATGCAGAATCAGGACAAGAGGAAATAAAACACAAGTCAGTAGTTAAAATTGAATGTGGGCCGGGAGATGACTCAGTGGAATAAGCACTTCCCTGGCAAGTGCAAGGGCCTGAGTTCAATCCCTGGTTCTGAAAAAAAAAACTGAATGTGACACTGAGACTGGGGTTTGATTCCTGCCCCTGCCCCCGGGGTGTGCTAAAATGGCAACTGAGACTGAGCGTGGTGGCGCGTGCCTGTAATCCCAGCACTTAGGAGGCTGAAAACAGAAGGTTCACTGTGCCGTGAGACCCTGTAGACACCGTACTAAATACATAATAACAAAAAACAAAACAAAAAGCTTCCTTCTGCCATAGCAATCATTGAAGAACAGTAGCCATGGCCCTCGGCTGTCCCATGGCCATGGGCCTCAACAAGGGCCACAAGGTGACTAAGAATGTGAGCAAGCTGAGGCACAGCCACCATCGCAGACGTCACACCAAACACACTAAGCTTGTGAGGGACACGATCCAGGAGGTGTGTGGCTTCACCCTCTATGAGCGGCACAGCGTGCCGTGGAGCTGCTCGAGGTCTCCAAGGACAAACGTGCCCTCAAGTTCATCAAGAAAACAGTGGGGATGCACATCCACGCCAAGAGGAGCTGAGCAAGGTGCTGGCCGCCATGAAGAAGGCAGCTGTCAAGAAAGACTGAGCCCCTCGGGAATAAAGCTTTGCAGAAAGTTAAAACAAAACAAAAACAACTGAATGTGGGGATCAGTCAGAAACAGACCATGAAGCAGCCATGCTTTACTATATTTAAGAAAATCCAAGCTTGGAAATATGAGAAATGGCATAGCAGACTGGAAACAAATAAACATCCTAGAATTTAAAAATAATAAACAGGGAGTTCAATTGATGGCTTTATAGCACACACCTGTAATTCCAGCTATGAAGGAAGCTGAGACAGGAGGATTGCAAATTCAAGGCCAGCCTGGGTAATCTAAGGAGATTGTGTCTCAAAAATAAGAAATGAAAAAAGGCTTGAGATATAGGTCAGCACTCCCTGGGTTCAATTTCTAGTACAAAAAAAAAAAAACAAAAACAAAAAAAAAAAAACAACAAAAAACAAAATTGAAAAAGCCAATTTATGAACTGAAAACTAGAAGAAACTTATAACAAATCATAGAAGGACAAAGATGGAAAACACAGAATAAAGGGATGGTGTGAGGTTAACTGTGTTTCAACAGGAACCTCGGGAAAAAAAAAATTAAAAAGAGAAAAGGGACAGAAACAGTACTTGAATATATAACGATAGCACATTGTCCACAATTGATGAAAACCTATTCAAAAGGTGAAATGACAGCTATTCACTTTACCATGTGTTATGGTTTTCATAACAGTACATCCTTGCCTCTCTAGGCTGCCTGTGAAAGGATTCTGGAACTGAGCTGGGCCACGCTGGTAGCCCATAGTAGGGCTAAGTTCAAAGACAAGCATGGTCACTAGCTGAGTCACCTGGTAGGGCTGCCAAACTTCAGTTTCCTCAATTAATAAATGAAAGGAAAAAATAATGCTGCCCATCTCAGGTTACCATCGTGAGAGTCAAGTGACAGAAGACATGTGAACAAATCTAGTGAATGACAAGGGCTTTAAAAATAAGACCTAGTTTGCTTCCTATCACAAACATGCCTGGGGACACTCAGTGACAGGCAGGACTGGCTATAGAATTTGCAGGGTCCAGTGCAAAAGGAAACGCAGTACCCCTTGAAAAACTGCCAGGGGTGTTATGAGAGCAACAGAGGAGCCCCAAGACAAGCACTGCAGAGCCCACACCCACATGAAGTCAGACTCCGGGACTGAGCCCATCAAAGAACTCCCTACATTAGAAAAAGGTGCTCAGTCATAGCCAGCCCCTGCTGCCAAGACACCCCAATCTCTGTGTTCCGAAGGGCAGCCACGCTTAGGGGGCATGCAAGCACCTGTGCTTCCGAATGCCCAGGAGCACAGTGGTGCAGCCAAAGTGGTTTGCTGGGGAGCAGTGGGGCTAGCCAGTCTGCCATTGTGGAACTCGCTGTTCCCTGCAGACTCTGACCTAGAGGGGGAAAAAAAAAAAAAAAGGCTTGCAACTGTATCTACGGGCTGTTGTTTGCTGTGGTGTGTTTCAACACAGCCTGGCAGCCTCCCGGGCTTTTCTGTCTTGCTCCTGGAAAAGCCGGGTCCTGGAACACGTGACCCATCCTCTCAGCCCTGCAGATTTGCCCACCGTCCTGCTCCCTGTTCCCTCAACTATTAGACTTTCCTGCTCTGAGTGTTTTCGCTCATGATGCCCCCCCTTTCCTCATCCACATCCCTCCTTCCAGCAAACACTCCATCTTTAAGATGGGGTCTCTCTCTGTCACCTCTTAAAGCCCACTCTGCCTCTCACAGGGAGAAACAATTCCTCCCTCTGTGGGGCCCTCCACTGCCACAACCTGCGGAATTTAGGAGCACTACAGTGTGATGTAAATGCCTCTGTCTCCCAGGGTAAAGGCCTTGAGGGCCTGCATAAAGTCTGCCTGCAGACCTGCACAGCACTGCACTTCTTCCTTGTGTGTAGTAAGCACCCTAGGCGCTGCGTCAACTCGCGTCAGCATAGTTCTGATCACCACTGTTATTGAATTAATGCACAAATAAATCACATGGGTGACTCTCCCAGGAATCTGACAAAGGGGAGGGTTCTAGTAGCCACAGAAGAGAGGCAGATAGGGCTCCTGCCCACAAACAAGGGCTCAGAATTGGCTTATTTGACTTCTCTGCAGCCACCACTTCTGTTTATTGTTTGAGACAGGGTTTCACTACATAGCTCACGCTGGTCTTACACTCATCATCTTCCCACCTTCTTTTGCCTCAGTCCCCCCAGTTGGTGAGATTACACTCTGGCTCAGACACCATCTCTTGCAGGTAGGGAGTGAAAGAGTCAGCACCAACCAGCATGGGGACAAGTACAAGAGGCTCTTCAAAGCTGGGAGTGGTGGCACACAATTGTAATGCCAGCACTCTGGAGGCCGAGGCAGGAGGATCATTTCAAGTTAAAGGCCTGCCTGAACTGCATAGTGGGACACTGTTCCGAAAAGAAGAGGCTCATCATAAATGCTTGAATGTGAAAGAGTGCAGAAAGAGCAAATCCAGGGGCTGGAGAGATGGCTCAGTGGTCTAAAGCACCTACTTGGAACAAGCTTGGCAAAGCACAGGGACCACGGTTCGATCCCCCAGCACCACATGCCAGCCAGCTGCGCCCCTGGTGGGCTGAGCTGGCCACACACACACACTAAATAAATGTTAAAAAAATATATATATTAAAAAAAGAAAGAGCAAATCCGGAGCCAGGAGACATGAGTTTTTTTTTTTTTTTAAAGTTTAATTTTCACCTTTTTTTAATATTTATTTTTATTTATTACATTTATTTATTGTGTGTGTGTGTGTGTGGCCAGCTCAGCCCACCAGGGGGCGAGGCTGGCTGGCATGTGGTGCTGGGGATCGAACCGTGGTCCCTGTGCTGAACCGTGGTCCCTGTGCTTTGTCAAGCTTGTTTCAAGTAGGTGCTTTAGACCACTGAGCCATCTCTCCAGCCCGAGACATGAGTTTTAATTCAGCTAGGAGAGTTCAGATTTCCAGAGGTAACTCTTATGTCCCACAGGTGACTACGTAGCTAGACAAACTCTAGTTTTGTCTCCTTAAAAATGAAAGGGATGGGAAAAAAAAAAGAAAGAAAGAAAGAAAGAAAGAAAGAAAGAAAGAAAGAAAGATGAGCTTGAAATTCCTTAGGTCTAGGTGTGGCTACTGAGTGGGCCCTGACAGGCAGGGAGTCCAGTCCTGAAGTTGAGTTCACTCACCAGCCTAACTCTTTGGAGGTGACTGGGAGAGAAGACACCCATTTTAAGGCACCCTCCTGCCTTAAACACCTGAGATCTCATGTTTGAAAGGTAGTCAACCACAAGCATGGGATTCCCGTCCTTGGGTGTCCATAAGGAGGTGCTATGTGCCAACCAGATTCTAGAGGTGCTATTTCCCTAGGCCACCAGCAGCCAGACTTCCAGGAGTAGCTTCCTTGGGCCAGCCCTGCCTGCCCCCTCCAGCCTGAGGGCGGGCCTAGTGGTCAGCTAGGAGGGGCAGAGTGCTTGTGAAGACAATGAACTAGTCTTATCTTGCTTGCAAAGACATTCATTTCTCCGGAGGTGAGGGATGATGCCAGGGGGCGTTGGTTAGTTCCCTCCATCCTTTTTCTAGAGCCCCCACAAAGGGCAAGGGCCAGACACTTGGGCTGGTGTAGGGAGGCGGAGAGTCAAATGAACAGGGGGTGGGGCCTCATTTGCATGGATGGTGCGCGGCCACCAATCCATGCAGGCGGAGCGGCAGCCCGCGCGCCTTTTGGGGGTGGACTGACAGCCCCATGGCCCTATGGAAGGCGGGTCCTGCGGCCGGCGGGGGCGGGACGACACCCGGCGCTGCCCCGGGGATTCGGGCCGGCTCACGGGCGCTGCCAGTCTCGGGCTGAGGTGTCCGGCGCGCGGGCGGCCTGCTGGGCGGGCTGAGAGGAGAGAGCGGCGCGCGCGGGCGAGGCGGCGAGAGACAGCTGGCGAGCCACCGCGGCGACAGGTACCGGCGCCATGGCCGCGGGGATGGGGCGGACGGCCGTGGTGCCCGAGTTCCCTCCTTCGCGGTCCCGCCGCCTCCCCGCCCCCTTTCGCGGCCCCCCGAGCCCAGGAGCCGGGCGTCTGGACCCGGGGCAGCCCCGAGGTGACGCGCGTGGTAGGCCCGGCCCAAGTGCGGGGTCAGCGGGCGGCTCCCCGCCCCCGCCGCGCGCCCCCTCACCAGGCGAGGCGGGTCGCGCCCGTTCTTTTTCTCTCGGCTTTTGTTTCCCGCCCGGGTGACAGGTCCCGTTCCGGCCGGGTCGGCGGCCCCAGACTCGCTCGAGGACGGGAGGCGGTGGCCGCAGCCGCCCCACCCAGGCGGTGGGACCCTCGGAGGGAGCCGGGCGGCGTCCGGGCAGCCGCGCCGGGGCGGGAGCGAAACTTCGCCTTCCGGGACCCGGGCGGCCGCGGGGCTCGAACTCAGGGTCTCCTGCGCCGGACCCGGACCCGGACCCGGACCCGGAGTGATGGCGCCGCGCTCACCTGGGCTCGGGAGGGCGAGTAACGGAGCGTCCCGCGTTTGCCCGCCGCCTCCCGGGGGCCGCCGCTGGGCGTGGATGGGCGTTCCCAGCTTCACCTGCCGCCCGGGACGGTGCCTGGGGACAGATCGCCGCCCTTGGCCACTTGTTGAAGGTGTAAGTGCGGTGCCGCTCTAACAGGTGATATGTGTCGTGCTAGTGCAGAAGCAAAGCCAGTTAAAAGTTGTCTGGGGGTCCTTATTCACTGCAGGCCTGGGACACTCAAACTCCTCCCTCCCTGTGGATGATCTAAAAAGGCATGCTGCTTTGCAAAGACCAGTATTGCAAAAAAGAAAACAAAAATGTGAGGATGAAAGTTGCTTTTTTTTTTTTTTTCCTATGCCCGAGCCAGCCAAGGGGAACATTTTGGTCTCATTTTTAAAAATCAGTGGTGGCGAAAGCACAGCAAGGAACAAGTTGTAAGTGGAGAATACAGAACTCTCGATATCCCTTCGGTGTGGGTCAGGACAGTGTGTACAGAGGTTGGCCGCCATTCAGTAAATTCTGCATGAAGCAGTCTGAGCTCGTGGTTTTGGATTTACTTTTCAGGAGTGTGTTTCCAGTGGAATAAGGCTTAGCATTGAATGAGAGCTTTCTGTGTTTCGCTAAGGCTAGGAAGGAGTGTTTATTTTCATTGTCTTTGCATTTTGTTAGATTGTAGATGAGGGGAAAGTTAAAGCATATTGTGGTTAAGGATTTTTAATAGCCTGGGAGAGTTCTGTCTTCCCAGTCTCTGTATTAGGGTTGTTTTAGAGAATTACAATAGTTGCTGCTTTTGGTGTCTATGTCAAAATTCAAGGATTGATATGAAAAAAAAATTATTCTCGTGGGAAAGTATTCTTTTCAGTCATACTTTTACTTACTGTTTTTCTCTTGGTTCTCTCTGAGCCGATGTTCGACTAACAATCTCTGATTATGGCACTGACCAGTTTAGGGGTCCTATAGGAATAGTATAATTTAAAAAAATATTTTCTTAAAGGGGAATTATTTGTGAGAAATACTGGATTTATTTTACTCAGCTTTGCTAAATGTATCTTGTTTGATAGCCTCATTGGGAATGATTTATACTTTGACATGTTAATTTAACTTAGAACAAAGTTAATAATTTTGCTTTAATTATGCTAATGTATTAATATTTAGTTGAATGTCATTTTACTTATCTAGCCGTTTAGTGTTAGCTAATAGTTGTGACTTTGAGATGTTTAAAAACTAATATTGTCTTTGTAAATTATTTTATTTCTCTAAAGCAATAAGTTTATATGTTATGAGGTCTTTGTCATTCTACTATTTAACAAAATAATTTATGCTCCTTGATTTTTAAATTTTTCTTTGTTATGAGAATTTTGGATGAATTTATTTTTTTAGAACTTACTTTGAAGTAGTTCAACATGAAAAACTTACAATAATGGGTTAGGCAACTAATTAAATCTTCAGTTTTCTGTTTATTTTTACATTAAAAGAGTATATATTTTGAATTTTTTAATTTCCTAAAGGCTTCTCAGTTTAGGATGAATTAGTGTAGAGAAGAAAAGACATCTTTTTGGTTATACCTGTAGAAGAGGTTATTGCTATCAAAAGTGGAGTTGTTTTTTGGTTTTTGTTTATTGAGAGAGGATCTTGCTATGTAGCTTAGGCTGGCTTTGAACTCATGGTGTAGGGCAGGCGGCCTTGAATTTGCAGCGATCCTCCTGCCTCCTGAGTGCTGGGATTACAGGTGTGCATTGCTACACCCAGTTAAATTGGCTTTTTAATGTCATATTGGTTGAACAATGACTCTTCCTCCTGTAGAATAGGTTTTCCTATATAGGTAGTTATGAATGACTTTGTAAGACCAGGGTTTTCATTGTTTTGATGGATTTAATTGCCTTTTGGTATACAGGAGTGTATTAGGTTAAACACTGTTACTCATTGTTAGAGGTTTTATAGTCTTTATCTTATGATGGTGCTTAAATATACATAAATTAAATCATAATTTATTACTTAATATACATAAGCATACATAAGTTATGTCATAGTTTTTTTTTTTTTTTTAATGTATATGGTGCAGGGTCTCACTACACAGCTCGAACTCATACTGATCCTCTTGTTTTTCAGCCTTCCCAGTGCTGGGATTACAGGCGGGTGCCATGACCCTGGTCTTGGTAGCCTGCTTAATACACCAGGGGGGTTGTGGCTGGCGCAGCATGTGTGGGGGTCGAACCTGTCCCGCACCTGCCTAAGCAGGCATTTAGTTTGCTGAGCTATCTTACTGGCCCCATAGATTTATTTATACAAAGCATTTTTTATTTCTGTGTGTGTGTATTTTTTAAACCTTTTTTTTTTGTTGTTGTTTTTTTGGAGACAGAATCTCTCTGTGCAGTTCAGACTGATCTTGAACTCACTGTGTAGCCCAGGCTGGCCTTAAACTCATGGGGATCCTCCTGCCTCAGCTTCCCAAATGCTGGGATACAGCTGTCTGCCACCATGCCTGGCAACATTTTAAATACTTTAAGTAGAAGAGCACTTTTTTTTTTATCTTGAGGAGCACTTTTTGATTAAAAGCTCATCCTGAAATTCAGTTTTTAGATATTTTAATTACTGATTTTTGTCCACTTGTGGTAGACCTTGTCATAAAGTAATCAACCACATTTCAGTTTCAGAATTAAGCCTGTGTTGATTCTCATGTGTACACAGTTGAAATTGGGACTGTTTAAGGCAGTTACCCTCAGGTGTGGCTCTTTCTGGTTTGAGGGCTGGTGTGGTAGTACATTTGATTTTCTTTCTTTTTGTAGTGCAGTGGGTTGAACCCAGGGCCTCATGTAGGCTAAGCAAGTGCTTTACTGCTGAGCTACATCTGCATATTTTTCTTTCTTTCTTTTTTTTTTT
>NW_004524581.1:29128871-29129987 GCF_000260255.1 Octodon degus
TCTTTCTTTCTTTCTTTCTTTCTTTCTTTCTTTCTTTCTTTCTTTCTTTCTTTCTTTCTTTCTTTCTTTTTTGTGGAACCGGGGATTGAACTCAGATCTTTGCGTTTGCCAGTCAAGTGCTTATCCTATTGAGCCATCTCCCCAACCTGCATATTTTTCCTATGGATGAGCCAGCCAGGAGGAACATTTTGGTTTCATTTTATTGTATTTTCCCCCCTCTTTTCTCTATCTTTTTTATGAATTTAGGGCAGGGTCTACAGGGTGTACAGGGTCTCACTACATAGATAGGACTAGTAGTGATCCTCCTGTTTCCAGCCTCCCAAGTGTTGGGATTACAGGTACATGTCACCATGCCCAGTCTCAATTGCTGTCTCAGCACGGAGCCAGCATGGCATCCTGGGGATTGAACCCCTGGCCGCTGTCCTCTGCCTAAGCAGGTGCTTTTGTCTGTTAAGCTATAAACCTGGTCCTATTTTTGTCTCTTTGAGACAGGGTTTTAGTGTGCAGTTCATGCTGGCCTTGAACTCATTTTGTAGCCTCAGCTGGCCTCAAACTCACAGTAATCCTCCTGTTTTAGCCTCCCAAGTGCTGGGATTAGAGACATGTGTCACTATGCTCAGACTGGTCTTGTTTAAAAGACTGGTTTCACACTCCTGTAATCTCAGCAGGCCTGTAATCCCAGCAGGTGTGGGGAAGCTGAGACAGGAAGATCACTACAAGTCTGAGCTGTGTAGTGAGGCCCTGTACCAAATAAATAGATAGATTAAAAGACTGGTTTCTTGCAGTGGTGATGAAAACAGCAAGTAATTTTTTTTAATGTATTTAATAGAGGATCTACAGGGTCTTACTACACAGATCAGACTCCTAGTGAACCTCCTGTTTTCAGTCTCCCAAGCGCTGGGATTGCAGGTGCGAACCACCATGCCCAGTCTCAATTACAGTCAGCTCGCCCCAGGGGGTGGGGCGTGCATGGCATGCCAGGGATTGAACCTGGTCTGTGTTCTGCCTAAGCAGGCACTTTTTTTTTTTTAATATTTATTTATTTTTATTTATTACATTTATTTATTGTGTGTGTGTGGCCAGCTCAGCCCACCAGGGGGCGGGGCTGGCTGGCAT
>NW_004524581.1:29130087-29132611 GCF_000260255.1 Octodon degus
CAGATTGATCTTAATTTCTTGATTTTCTATCTCTAGAAATTAAACAATCCCCATTGTTGTCCTATGAAAATGACATGGTGGAATTTTTTTTTTTTTTTTTTTTTTTTTGCAGAATCAGGGATTGAACTCAGGCCCTTGTGCTTGCCAGGGAAGCACTTAATCCACTGAGCCATCTCCCTGGCAAGTAAATATTTTTGAGTGAATAAAATTACCAAAAACAAGAACTTAGGTTAAAATAGCTAGATCCAGGGGTTGATCAAATGATTGTTATCAATTTCAGTATTGCTTTACTTGGTAGTCTTACGCATTTGTATCTGGCATTGATAATATCCTCCATAGACTTTTCTATAATTTTTCACAGTATCCTAAAGAATATGTATTGTATATATTTTGGCACAAATTCTATGATTAATTTATGCTGAACAATTGCATATCTACATTTTATAACTGTTTGAGCTAATAGTCATTAGATTTTGTTTCTTTTCTTTTGGGTACCAGGTGATCCATCTCAAGACCTTGCACTTGCCAGACAGGTGCTTATGCTGCTGAACTATGTCCCTGGTCCCTAGATGTTGTTTCTTCATTATTTTGCACTTTAAAATTTTTCTACTGTACATCTTCATGTTTCTTATTTTTGTTTTTCTTTTGTGGTGTGGAGACTGAGCCTTGGGGTTTTGCACTCTGCCACAGAGGTCCAGCCCCAGCCCCACCTTTTGCTTTTATCATCATTCTTTTCTACAGCACCAGAGGTCTAAGCCAGGGTCTCAGGCAAGCTGGGCAAGCACATGACCGCTGATTCACACCCTCAGTCCCTAGTGCATTCTAACATTATATCCTCCCCAAACAAATTAAATCTACATGTGTGAGACTGCATAAGCAAGAGTGACACATAACATTATTTTAAAACAATATTCCCATGGTTTAACTTGTAAATAAGATGTTTATTTATTGTATAAAAGAGTCCTATAAAAAAGAGGTTAATTCACTTGTGTGTGTGTGTGTGTGTGTGTGCGTGTGTGTGTGTGTGTGTGTGTGTGTGTGTGTGTTACTGGGGATTGAACCCATGGCCTCACATGTACTAGGCAAACACTGTATCATTGTACTCTATTCCTAGCCAGATTGAAATAATTTATTTTAGGGGCATTTGTATTAAGAGTTTAGCTAATAGATTACTATGGGTATCTAACAATATTTAAGTACTTATATTTGAGTACTCGAAATACTTTGTTTCTCTTATAGTTTGTTATGAGAATTGATTTGTATTTCAGGGTTAATCTGGTGTTTACCTCTAGTTCTTTGGAAAACACTTGGTTAATGAGAGTCAAGGACCACAAGAGGGAGTGTGGGGTCTATGTATGTATTTGGGGTATTCCTGTTTTATCTTTGATCTGGAAACAAGAATAAAATTTTCTTTTAACTCTCCAGAATAATGGGACAACATGCTGAAAGCTAGGGAATGTAGCTATTTGAAGTTATCTGGTTTTTGGGTTTGGTTTTTTTTTTTTTTTTTTTTTTTTTGCAGTACCAGGGGTTGAACTCAGGACCCTGTGCTTGCAAGGCAAGCACTTATTCTACTGAGCTATCTCCCTGGGCCCTAAGGTTATTTTTGTAGTAAAAATACAAATTCTTTTTTCTCTCTAAAAAAGGTGCATCATTAGAAAAATGAAAATGGTATATTTTCAGAGTGAAATAATGGATTAGACAGTCACATATCTGTGAAAGCTAAGAAACATCCAAATACTATGGTTTTATTTTTGATACAGTCTCATTACGCAGTTCAGACTAGCCTAGAGTGCACTGTGTAGTCCAGGCTGGCCTTGAAGTTGCAGTGATCTTCCTTCCTCAGCTTCCCAAGGGTAGGATTACAGGTGTGTGCCACCTGCCTGGCAGAAATGTTGCTTTAAGATTGGAATGTAGGGCCGGGGAGATGGCTCAGTAGAATAAGTGCTTGCCTGGCAAGTGCAAGGGCCTGAGTTCAATCCCTGGTTCCACAAAAACAAACAAACAAGCAAAAGCAAAACAAAACAAAAAATAAACAACATTGGAATGTAAAGCCATGCATTGTGGCACATGCCTGCCATTACAATACTCAGGAGGCTGAGCCAAGAGGATGGTTGTGAGTTTGAGACCAGCCTGAGCTGCATAGCGAAGAGACAAAAAATAAAATAAAATAAAATGTAAACTTTAATTGTATGTTTTTGGAATTGCCCATTTTTTGGAAGGAGAAATGGAGAAATACAAGGCAAAGAAAGATAGAATGCTGGAAGACTGTGTCTTATTCCATTCATAGTTTTGAACCCTTGCTAAGGTAGGCAGTAGTAAATTTCTAAAACTATGTGTAGCATTCTGCTTCACTCTTGGCACTCTATAGATGAAGTTAGAGTTCCTTGGACATGCTCATCAGATTATCAAAAATAGAGTGTGAATCTCAGATTGATCTTAATTTCTTGATTTTCTATCTCTAGAAATTAAACAATCCCCATTGTTGTCCTATGAAAATGACATGGTGGAATTTTTTTTTTTT
>NW_004524581.1:29132941-29142844 GCF_000260255.1 Octodon degus
TTTTTTTTTTTTTTGTATTTTAGTAAGGGTCTGCAGGATCTACAGGGTCTCACTAGATAGATCAGACTCAGACTCATAGTGATTCTCTTGTGTTAAGCCTCCCTAAGAGCTGGGATTACAGGCATGCTACCACATCATCTCAATCACTGCCTCAACACGCCTTCGGGGCGGGGTGGGCACGGCACACCAAGAATAAAATATATGTGCTTGAAAAGACATACAAAATGTTTATAGCATCTTCTCTTTTTTTAAAAAATTTATTTTTGCAGAATCAGGGATTGAACTCAGGCCCTTGCGCTTGCCAGGCAAGGGCTTATTCTACTGAGTCATCTCCCCAGCCCCAGGCATCTTCTCAATAGGCATGAACTACTGATTCACACAATAAGAGGGACCCCTGGAAATACTATTCAGATTAGGAGAAGCCAAATGTAGATGAGTGTGAGCAGGACGATACCTTTTGTGAAGAATACAAGAACTGGCAAAAGGTGCGATGATAGAAAGCAGGACAGTACTTGCCTCTGAGTAGGGGTTGTGATTGCCTGGAAAAGGGCTCCAGATAACTTTTTGGGTAGTGCAGCTATTTGATAGCTTCATTTGGTATTGGAAGTTCAAGTGTGTACTGTTTGGGTAGCTTTCTTTTTCATATCATTTTTAAGGAATTTTTTTTTTTTTTTTGGTGTGTGTGTTTTGCTCCTTGAATGCCTTCAGGGCACTTTTGCATGGCTGGAGTGTTGTGGGGATCCAACTACAGCAAACTGAGGCTGCCAGCATTGTGGAAGCAGCCACTTAAAGAACTGAGCTAGGGCTGGGCCCCCAAAGATTGCTCATGCTTCCTTTTTTTTTTTTTTTTTTTTTTTTTTGCGGAACCGGGGATTGAACTCAGGCCCTTGCGCTTGCCAGGGAAGTGCTTATTCCTCTGAGCCATCTCCCCGGCCCCGCTCATTCTTTTTCATATCATTTTTAAATGCAAGACTTGTACAAGGAACTTCTGTATAACTGTAACTAGAATCACTAGTTTATACAATTGTTCAGACTTATTAGGCTGAATATTTAAAATCTGTATTTTAGAGTATGTAAATCTTTGGTGAAAGAAGAACACTAAAACATGTTCAGGATGAGGAGAATGTTCTTGTTATCTGAAGAAAGTGAAATACCTCAACTAGGTATTAGCTAATCATTTAACTCAGTGATGGAGCCTGAGGATTGCCTGCTATCTTTTGACTAATGCACAGTTACACTGCTTTTCACCCACCTATCCTGACAACAAGGGTCGGTTGGAAAGCTCAGGGTCCTGAAAATGATGGAGGACAGAACCCTCAGCAGGGGGCTTATATAATATTATTAGTATATAAATATTAAGTATTTATATTTACATGTGTATATGAACTTGAATAATTATAAGTTAACCTGAGACCAACAAAAATAGTTTTAAAGAATTTATAGGGCTGGCCAAATAGCTCAGCAGACTAAAGAATCCTTGAGCAGGGGCCATCCTGTACACAGTACCTGGGAAATAGGACCAGCACCTGCCACTAGCTTTCTAGTATGGAAGGTGATGTCACTCCTGTTACAAGAGTTGCACACCCAGTGTGATAGGCTTTGCACGGACATGTACTGTTTTTACTGTCCCAGAACTTACTTGGCAAAAGGAAGGAGGGAAACTAATCTGGTTGTCATTTTTGGGTGGTGCTGTTTATCACAGGAGGGAAGGTTGGTGCTTGCAAGCTGCATAAATTATTCATGATTTCCAAGTGACGAATATGCCACTCTCTTGTTGAATTCAATACACCATAGTCTCAGATTTTTATTTTATTTTATTTTATTTTTTGCTGTACAGGGTGTTGCTTGTACAGGGTTTGACCTTGTGCTTACTAGGCAAGTGCTTATTCTACTGAGCTATTTCCCTGGCTCCAACACAGTCTCAGTAAAGTGACTTCATTTAAGTTAAAATCCATTTAAATCACAATTTAAGCAATTAAATTGTTTTTAAAAATAATCTTCCTCTTTACTTTGCTTCATAAAATTTTTACTTGAAAAATATTATTTTAAAAAGATTTATTTATTTATTTGGTATAGGGTCTCGCTATGCAGCTTGGACTCATAGTGATCCTCATGTTTTAACCCCCCCAGTGCTGGGATTATAGGCATGTGCCACCATACCTGGTTTCAGTGGCTGGCACAGCTGGCATGGCATGCAGTACTGGGATTGAACCTGAGTCCTTGCGCTTACCAGACAGGCTCTTAGACTGCTGAGCTATCTCCCTGGCCCGATGATGATGATGATGATGATGATGATGATGATGATGATGATGATGATGATGATTTTGGGCTTTTTGAGACAGAATCTTGCTGTACAACTCAAATTCCCCTTACTTATAACCCAGGCTAGCCTTGGATTCCAGATCCTCCTGCCTCAGCTTTCCAACTGCTGGGATTATAGGTGTGTGCTACCATGCCTGGTTTTGTTTTAATGTGTGTTTATTACAATTAGGATTAGGTATAATTTCAGAATATTGATTTTTTAGAAGAACTTTTTGCATATAAGAAAAACAGTTATTTTTTATTTTACTAAGGTAGAAGATGTTTGAAGTAATTACAGGGTTAGCCATACACATTAATATATAATCACTGATATTTAAAATAAAGATTTTGCCTTTATTAATTAAAACCATACTTCTATATGGCATATGTTATTGTTATTTTTTTTTAATATGGAGCACTTCACAAATTTGCATGTCCTTGAGCAGGGGCCATGCAAATCTTCTCTGTATCATTCCAATTTTAGTATATGTGCTGTCTAAGCAAGCACTGGCTTGTATATTTTTCTTTCTTTTTTTTTTTTTTTTGTCGGAACTGGGGATTGAACTCAGGCCCTTGTGCTTGCCAGGAAAGCGCTTATTCCACTGAGCCATCTCCCCGGCCCCCATAGCTTGTATATTTTTCAACACAAACATACATTCATTAGGCAGAATGTAGGGGCACACCTGTAATCCTAGTACTTGTGAGGCTGAGGGAGGAGGATTGCTGGAAATTTGAAGCCAGCTTGAGTTACAAAGTTCAACGCCCACTTGAACTGCATAGGGTAACCCTGTCTCAAAAAGACAAAACAAAAATAAAAACAAAACAAATTCATGAAGGAGAAAAATGACAGATGTCTTAAGATAATCAACACAGATCAGAGGACTTTTATGATTTAGTGAGCAAGTCCACATTCCTCTGAAATGACAGACTAGGCCTTGTCTGTCTTCTATACGATGCATTTTATTGGTTGTTGAATATGAGGAAAACATTATTTGAAAGTATTTGTGTGCTAGATTTTTTTTTTTTTTGGTGGAAACGGGGATTGAACTCAGGCCCATGTACTTGCCAGGGAAGTGCTTATTCTACTGAGCCATCTCCCTGGCCCCCTGTGTGCTAGAATTTTATTCTGCATTGTTATCCTCACCTGGATAGAATGAAAACATCTTAGGCAGTGCTTTCTTATTATGACAGTTCCCCTCTTATATAGCAGTGGAGAACAGATTGTAAAGAACCTCCATGTTATGCTGTCACATCTTTAAGGAATCTCAACATGCACATTCCCCAGGCTCATACATCTCCGACATCTTGGCTGAGGTGCCTTTGGGTGGGGGGACAGTAGTAGAGGTTGAACCCAGATCTTTTGAATTGAGCCATACCTCCACCTTTTAAATTTTTTTATTTTTAAGATAGGATCTTGCAAAGTCACCAAGTTGCTCAGGATAGAATTGAATTTGCAGTCTTCCTGCCCAGAGTGTTGGGATCACAATGCAGCACCATTTGAGGATTTTCGGGTTTTTTTTTTTTTAGCATTTAGTAAAGGGTCTACAGGGTCTATAGGGTCTCACAATGTAGATCGGACTCCTAGTGATCCTCCTGTTTTCAGCCTTACAAGAGCTGGGATTACAGGCACACACCACCACGCTCAGTCTCAGTGTGCCCTGGGGGTGGGATTGGCACAGCCCCTGCGCTCTGCTTAAGCAGGGACTTCCATCCACTGAGCTATCTGGCCAGCACCCATTTGCAATTTAAAGCACTTTTTATTTTTAATTATTTTAAAATGCTTTTTTAAAAAAATGTACTTAGTACAGGGTCTACAGGATCTCATTACACAGATCCAATTCATAGTGATCCTCCTGTTTACAGCCTCCCAAGCGCTGGGACTATAAGCAAGTTCCACCATGCACAGTTTCAATCTTGTCTCAGCGTTCCCTGGGGGCAATCCTGGTTCCTGCATCTGCCTAAACAGGTGCTTTAATCCACTGAGCTATCTGGCCAGCCCTAAAGTGCTTTTTAAAACTATGAAATTATCACAAATACTATAAAGTCACAGTAGTATTGGCATACATGATATTTTTGTTTCCAAAAAAAATTGTTAAATCTTAAAATCACTATTTTATCTCAGATATTTGACTTTAGATTAATGGTAATTATGAAATTATTTTTGTCTTCAGATTCTTAATTTCAGTTTATGTCCTGGAAAAGAAAGATATTTTTTTGTGGAACCGGGGATTGAACTCAGGCCCTTGCACTTGCCAGGCAAGTGCTTATTCAACTGAGCTATCTCCCCGGCCCAACAAAGATTAATCTTTAAGCTTCTGATTAGAATAAGTTAGTCCAAATACTCTATTATCTCTGTGGAGTAAGGAACTATTCATCTGAAGTGTTAGGTCGTCTTGGATGTGCCTTGGCTGAGGAATGCAGCTGTCTGCATGTTATTTTTGTTAACTTTTCTCTAAAACTTCAATCATTGCAGTACTCTGCCACTTGTTTTTAGGCCCCAGATCTATATTGCTATCTAAACTCGAGCTCTAAGTTTTCCACTTGTCTTGAAAGAAAATATATTTAAATAGGCTGTCTGTAGCAGCTGTACACCAGCATCCATCTTTCCCAGCTTCCCTCCATAGCTGTTGTGAAAGACTGTTATTCTTTCTGGTCATTGTTTGCCTCTTTCTTTACTTCTTAAGTAAACAATTCTATTTTTTTCTAATTTTATAATGTTTGTTTTTATCTTTTTGTCCCCCTTCTTTCCACTGTACCTGTCCTAATAGGATTAATGTGTTAAAACAAGAAATTAGTACTAATCTGTAGTGAACTTCATGCATATCAAAATTAAGAAATGTTCCTGAAGCAAAATAGGACATTTCCTTTTTCCCTTCTAGAAAAGTCTTCTATCAGTCTTATAGGCAGATACTATAATTTTTAGGTCTAGGTACTGTATATACAGGTAGATTGTCAAATCTATTTTCTGTCTTTATTTTATTTGATTTCTTGTCAGAAAGATAGGAGCCCAGGGTTAGTAAGGAGCATATAAATAGCGGAGAAGGGGCCAGGGAGATGGCTCAGTAGAATAAGTGCTTGCCTGGCAAGCGCAAGGGCCTGCGTTCAATGCCTGGTTCTGCCAAAAAAAAAAAAAAAAAAAAAAAAGCAGGGAAAGAAGTGACAGTGGCAGTTGTGCTGCTTTGAGGGTCTTAAGCCTGATTCCTTCTCAGACAGATTGTAGTTTATCATTCTGGCTTGAATTTGGTCAGCGTCTGGAGATCTTTCCCTTTTGGGGGAAATGTTTGAATTTCCTTGTGGTAGGAACCAAAACCCAATTAAGATTGCTGAACCTGAGGATAAAAAAATAAAATAATTGCTTGTGTTGTTCTAGATAATCAAGGTTATTTTATTACTTTCTTCTGAGTGAACTATGACTAATACGAGGATTCTGAAATGCTTATACAAAAATTAATTTAATGGTTATTGTAAAGGGTAGAGAAAAAGGAGGAAAACATCATCTCTGGAACTTCTGGTAAGGTTGAACAGACACTAGAATGAAATTCACAACTGTTGTAGCTAATTAGCTGCATAACCTGGGGCACATTAAAGTTATTCAATCTTTCTGTGTTTACTTTAACTGCAAAATGAATGGGTGGGATCAGATGATATTTTAAGGACCCTTTCCAGCAAGCTCTGATATTCTAAAATGAATGGTTTCTCAGGAAAACAAAAACAAACAAACAAAAAACCCTAACTTATATTTTGTTCCTAAAGATTTCTCAGTGAATGTTTCATATACATATTTTTCTGTTTTCATTAGAGATTAGGAAAAAAATGAGGTGAGTGTGGTGATTCAGGCCTGTAATCCCAGATTATCAAGAGGCAGAGTCAGGAAAATCTAAAGTTTGAGGTCAGCCTGGATAAATTAATGAGACCCTTTCTCAGAATAAAAAGGGATGAGGATGTAGCTCACTGGTAGAATGCTTGCCTAGAACACCTGAGGCCCTGGATTCAGCCTCCAGCACTACAAAAATAGATAAACAGGTCAAAGTTCATAAGATGTATTAGATTTCAGTGCTTTAATTTGTGTGTCCCTCCAGTAAATTGATTCTGGCCTGTTCTGTTTGTAGCTGTATTCCTGCTTTTATTGAGCTTTCGTTTCGTCCTCGCTTTACAGTGTGACTTTAATTGCCTTTTTCTCTGCTTTCTGGCACAGCCCTTTCCCAACTCTCCTTCATTACTTATATTTTATTATAGTTGTGGAGCTCATCAAGTAGACCCTTGAGTTCAGATTGTCTCTAGTTTAAGTTCGGATACCTCAACAATTACTAAGATTAATGGTACCATTCTACTCTACAGTGCAGTGACCAAGAGATGAATTCCAGGGTACAGGGGGTGAGCGGGCCTCAGGAAGAAAGGAAGGTGTGCAGAGAATGTTTAAGGAGTTTTAAATTTTTTTCCCTCTAAATCCTAAGGTGAAACTTTAAATTCTAACAGTGGGGACTCTGCCACTGATACAAATTTGTCCTGAAGTCCTTAAGGACTGTGGGCTTCTGAGGTAGCAGCTGCCCCTCTAATTCTGAATCCTTGGTGTTCAGTGATGCAAAAGTACTGCTAAGTAAGGCAAGATGTGGTGTTGGGACCTACGCCTCTTTTCAAAGGGTTTTGTGGTCAGGTGGGGATCAAGTGTATTGCTTTGACTCTTAATATTGGAATTGAAATTTTACCACTATCACTTTGTGATGTTACACAGAATGTGTAGTTCTTCTAAGCCTCAGTTTCCTCATCTATAAAATAGGAAAGCAATAAGATTAATACTTCAAAGTTATGATTTTTTTTTTTTGAGCCAGGGATTGAACTCAGACCCTTGTGCTTATTCTACTGAGCCATCTCCCCGGCCCCGAAAATTTCATGAATCCATGTAAAGCACTTAGCTCAGTGTTTTCTGTGTATCTTCAGTAACTATCAAATACTATTATAGTTTCAGTAATAAGCATTGCTGTGTACTAGGTATTTATTAAATTGTTTCCAAGTAATGCCATAAAAATACAAGCTATGACCTTCTTTTCAGAAGAGATTGAATATGTGCACAAGGATAAATAATTGAGTTCCTATGATAAATGGTAAAAGTGGTTTAATTAAGGGCTTAAGAGGCAGGAATAATTGCTAAGCAGATGAGAATTTCAAGAAGGTGTCAGAACTTGACTTGAGTGCTGGAGTAGTTAGCAAGCTGACAGGCTTTTTGGAACCATTCTGTGTTTAACTAGCTCTGTACTGTGTAATTTGTGTGTGTGTGTGTGTGTGTGCGTGTGTGTGTAGAACCGGGGATTGAACTCAGGCCCTTGCACTTGCCAGGGAAGCGATTATTCTACTGAGCCATCTCCCCAGCCCCTGTACTGTGTAATCTTAAATAAGTTATTCTCTGTCCTAGGATTGTTGAGAGAATTAATCAGTTAGTACATAAAATCTTTAGAACTATGTCTCAAACACCATTAGAGCTTGATAAGTTATGACTAAATTGAGAGAAAGAAGAATGCATTTCAGATAGAACACTCAGTGATGAGGAAGGGCAAGTGCCCTTGATTCCTTTGAACGCTGCTGACTTGGTCAGAGAGTGACCTGTTGGAAAGTTGAGCATGCTGTATCAGAGCAGAATTAGACATGATTAAGCTGAGGAGTATGACATCTTTTCTCTATGCAGCGAGGGAACTTGAGAGGATTTCTTGGGTTATCTGGCAACTGTTCTTATATATTTCAGACCACACTTCTAAATCTGTGTCTCTAGCATTTCTTGTTATCTTCCTGATTTAGAAATAACTGAAATTTACTTGAGGTAGATGGCACACACCTGTAATCCTAGCACTCTGGGAGACTGAGGCAGAAGAATCCCAATTTCAAGCCCAGCCTGGGCAACTTAGTTTTTATGTCTCAAAATAAAAAAAAAAATTTTTTTTAAAGAGGGCTAGGGATGTAGCTTAATGTGAAGGCTCTGGGTTCAGCCTCTAGTTGCACAAACAACAACTACAACAAAACCCTGAAATTTTTATTCCAACTAATTTTAACAATGAAGTTCATAATCATCTATCCTGAATCATCATGCCTCTGTAATTTGCTCATTTCTCATAGTAAACATGTTTTTGGCTGCCCTTCTCATTTTGTTCACATTCTAGTTGTTTACATAAAATCATTACTAACTTGCTGCAAAGTTTAGTGAGGCTCTGCTACTTTTCTTCTCTCTCCTCTAGATGCACAGGCTTGTTTCTGAATCACAAAGCCACACTGTGGAAAGAACCAGTGAGAGGGCGAAAGGGAGGAAGGAAAGGGAAATATCCAGCCATCATGTTTCACAGAGGAGATGACAAGGAAATTGAGATGCGGAGGAAGGCAAGTCTCATGCCTAAGATCCACACTAATTACTGACCAGGTTTATATGTTGCTGAGCTGTTTTTACTGTCATCTCTATAATTCTGAATCATCTGAGTGGGAATTTTGTAAGTGCTATCAATAGTCTCTCTCTGTTTTTCTCTGTCTCTCCCTCTCTGTTTCTTTTTTTCTTTTGTATTTTAGGGAAGGGTCTACAGGGTATTCAGGGCCTCACAACTAGATTGGACTCGTAGTGATCCGCCTGTTTCCAGCCTCCCAAGAGCTGGGATTACAGGTGCATGCCATCACACCTAGTCTCAGTTGCTGTCTCAGTGCACCTGGTTGCGGGGCCGGCATGGCAGGCCTGGGATTGAATCCCAGACCCCTGCGCTTGTTTGCAGGTGCGTTAATCCGTTGAGCTATTTGGCCAGCCTTCTCTTTCTCTCTCTTTCAATCAAACTCAGGACCTTATGTGTCCCAGGCAGGCCCTTGAGCCACTGAGCTATATCCCTGGCCCTCTCCTGTATCTCTTAACGCCAAGATAAAAATAAATTTTACTACCAGGAACAACATGCTAATAATTCACTCTTATGAATGAGAAGTCCATGATTGTGTTTGTTGGATGAGTACCACTATTCCTAAGGTAATGTTACAAAACCCAACTCATACTCTAGAAAGAATGGCTGCAATCAAAAAAATCAACCAATTACAAATGCTGACATGGCTGTGTGGGCAAAGGAACCCTGCTTCACTGCTGGTGGGAGTGCAGGCAGAGTAGCCACTGTCAGTGGAACTCAGTATGGAGGTTCCTCAGAAAATGAGAACTAAAAGATGAGCAAACACAACTGGGCGTGGTGGTGTGCACCTGTAATCCCAGCGCTTGGGAGGATAAAAACATGAGAATCACTGCGTCCGATCTACCTAGTGAGACCCCGTACACCCTATACACCCTGTCCTAAATTCATTAAAAAAGAGGAAATAAACAAAAACTAAAACTAGAGATTCCTTTTCACCCAGCAGGATTTCTCCTGGATAACTTCCCGAAGGAATCAAAAGCATCATATTCCTGTGATATGTGCATACCTCTGCTTACAGCAGCACAGTTTATAATAGCTAAGCCTTGGAGGCAGCCCAGATGCCGTCAACAGACGAATGGATAAAAAAGACAGGGTTTTTATATATAGTGGAATACTACTCGGCTGTAAAGAAGATTAAACAAGTCATTTTTAGTTGAATGGATGCGCCTTGAGACCATATATA
>NW_004524581.1:29143259-29181669 GCF_000260255.1 Octodon degus
AAGCTTGGCAAAGCACAGGGACCGCGGTTCAATCCCCCAGCACCACATGCTAGCCAGCCGCGCCCCCTGGTGGGCTGAGCTGGCCACACACACACTAAATAAATAAATAAATGTTAAAAAAAAATAATAAAAATAAAAATAAAAAAAAGAAAAGGGAATGGAAGGGAAAAAATGGAAACAGCCTTTGTAAATGGGGAGGGGAAGAGGGCTGAAGGGAGAGGAGGGTAACAGAGAAAAAAGAATAAAGATATGTACAGGTACAAATTCCTATGGTGAATGTGATCATTATGTGTGGCAAATATGTATGAATAAAAATGAATTTAAAAACTAAGACTCAAGATGGGTGTGGTGTTCATGCCCATAATCCCAGCAGTCAGAACGCTGAGGATCACTGTAAGGCCAGTTTGGGCCACACTGCAAGTTCAAGGCCAACCTGAACTACCCAGAGACCTTGTCTCAAACAAACAAACAAACAAACAAACAAACAAACAGCACCAAGACTCAGAAATCGGCTTTGAGAATGAAAGGGTTTCTTTCTTTCATTTTTGAATAATAACAGTGTTTTAGACATAAATAGACTTCTGAAAAAGGTGGCTCTTTGTTTTCTATTATGGTGAACATGGACTCTCTTGCAGAGCTAGTGGTGAGGGAGCGTGAACACTTGGTGCTGTGCTGTCATAATTTTACCTTCACAGCCCCTGCCTCTCCACTTGTCTCGCTCTGGTCTGCAAGCCTGTGTCAGCTCTCTCCAGTCTCTCACATGGTAATATGCACCACCCACCATAGCGAAAACCTTATTTAAACATGGTTTTCATCTATATTGTTTTCCTTCTTAGATGCAGTGTGATAGAATATATATATATAAAGCCCAAAGCTTAGTGTGTGGCCACACCACTTGCTCAAAAATATTCCCTCCTCTATTTATTTATTTGTTTAGTTATTTGGTGTTTTTGAAACAGGGTTTCACTATGCAGTTCAGGCTGCCCTTGGACTCACTTTGTAGCCCAGGTTGGCCTCAAACCTAGCAGCAGTCCTCCTGCTTCAGCTTCCCAAGTGCTGGGATTACAGGCCTGCACCACCTTTACAGAGCAGCTGTTTTTTCCCACATACATAAAATCAGTTCCTAATCACTAACTCACTATCATATCGCTTGCTTTTTTTTCCCCCTCTTCAAATACATTGTTTTGACTGTGGTATGATAACTGCTCTGCACTTTGAAAATTTGCACAGTATACAAATTCTTTTTAGTCTCCATAAGCATAATTTAATCATGAAATCATGATAAAAATCCTGTTCTGTATTCTTTCTCATGATAAGAGGAAGAAAAAGTGGCCTAGGTTACATAAAGATGCCCCAGACCTCTGCAACTTCTGCCACGTTCCTTCTCCAAAAAGCAGACTTCTGGACCAGATTTGTTTTTACTGAAATACTGATCTTCCTTTGAGAACTTTTAAGCGCTGTGAAGTTGGACTGTAGATCATAAATGTACATGCTAAAGTGTCTTTCATGTCCTGAACGGCTTGTGTCAGATCACTCTTTTGTATCTCCTACAGTTTGGTTTCTTTTTCCTAAACTTGATTTTTCTTAAGGGGAGTGGAGATTTGTTTTCCTTCTTCTGATCTGCCATTTGTTTTGTATTTAGATGTTACCCCTTATAACACATTTTCTGTTAATTCTACTAAGAGAAAAAGCATGCTTAGATTTTGGGTTTTTCCGAGGGGTGTGTGTGTAGGTAGGTTTATCTTCACCTCTTTGTGTAATTTATAGGAACTTACGTTTCTGTCTTTAAAATATTTTCCTATGTTGAACAATTTGTAAATAAAATCTTTGTAAGAAATGTACCGAGCTATATATAGATGGTTACTAGCCTTTTCTCTTAATTTATGTAGTAATACAATAGATTTTAAACTGTTGTTAGAATATTAAGATTTTTATAATTTGACTTCTTTACATGTTAACCAAGCAATTCTTATACCAAGAGGGAATGGCTTTTTTTTTTTTTTTTTGTCATTTTCATTTTAAATGTATAGTATTTGGCCACCTCCTATTTATTGCCATTTTATAGTTCTTACTATTTCCTAGTTTTTGTTTGCTTCTCCTAAAGAGTGGGGAGCTTCAAAGTTATGTTATGCATACTTTTTATTTTGGAGCAGGGCCTTGTGCCTGCTAGGCAGCTACTTTACCAGCCCATTATGTATTCTTAAAGACTAGGATCTGTTATAAAATAGGTTCATCTCTTTTCTATTTTTTAATGTGAGTATACTCTAGATCTTTAATTCGTGATAAATTTTTGCTAAGTTTTTGGTGAGATTTGTCAGTTTAAGTTCTTCGTGTTGTTTTTGTTCACTGAATACCTCACTTTTATTCCCATTTAATGCATTTTTGATATTACCACATACTAAACATTTTTATGTATTGTTTATAATTTCTGAACAAGTGTGATTGGGTTTTTTCTCTTTTTCTTAGGTCCTAGGATTTTTACATATAGCCTATTTTCTGTCTAAGGATTTTGATAACACTACATGAGAATTTAATACTTTATATGAGTTAATTTTTACAACAGTTATGTAGCTTTTCCAGACCAATTTTGTTAGTAAATAAAGGTATGTAACATTTCATAATCTAACTAATCCAGTGTCCATAACTTATCAATTTAACTTTTGATCCTTATCATTTTATTATTCTTTAATATTAAAAATTATTGACGTTTCTGAAAGAGGAAAATAAAGATCTAGTTTAGAACCATATTTTATATAAATTGGGTTTAACAGGATATAAAATGATGTGACAGTAGAAACTTTTAAGTCATTAATTTTGTTTTAGTTTGTATTTAGTCACTGAAGATAGCATGTAATTAATATTAAAAAAGCCAAAGACTGTTAAAGTCAGCAAACAGGCATAAGTCACTTGAGAAATAATAAGCAGGATGAGGGAATGAGAAGAAGACATCTTCACACCAGCTGTCTGAGGCAAGATAGTTTCTGTGTTTGAACATTAAATTTAGCTCTGAGCTTCCTGGCAAGCAGGAAAAAAAAGGAAACAGGATGGGTTCATAGTTACTGCCTGAGAAAGAAAGCTTATCAGTTTTCAGAAGGGAGGAAAACCTTTTTTGAGTTATAAAAGAAGTTAGATGAATTCTTGTGTAAAGACTATAATTTATATTTCCATTTTTGTAAGTTATTAAATACCTGCTGCTATTTTAGCTGTTGTGTGCTGTTATATGCATTATAATTATATTTGCTCATACTAAGTTCATGTCTACTGTTGTCAAAAGTGGAAATACCATAGCTGTGGTGTGTTTATGTATTGCCTCTAGAATTCTAGCCATTGACGAACAGGAAACTGAAAGCTAAAAGTTCAGGAAATGTATTGTATTTAGAGTGTATGGAAAAATATATGTGATACTTGACTGCTGAAATCCATGACCATTTCAAGACTGAAAACTTTACGTGTTTAAAGATGAATGTTAAGGGGGCTCGCCCATTAGCTCAGTTGTTTAAGTGCCTGCTTAAGAAAGCAGTGAGGCTCAAGTTGCACTGGTTCGAACCCAGATACTCCTGCCAAATCAGAAATGTCCTGAAGGCACATTCAGGTCTCCCCCCCCCAAAAAAAAAAGATGAATGTTAAGGATTCTTAAGCCACTGCTATCGGATGCTTACATATGATAATAGATACAGTATGTTCATTCTAGGCCAGGGATATTATGCAATGCTAGAAAAAAGATGCAAAAGATTATGATATGTGTTCAGCTATATTCTTTAAGGAGATAAAACAGCTGGCACATCAGCTGAATTCTTCAAGAATGTTTTATTTTCGGAGAATTACAGAGTTTTTGTTTTCGCTTAGTTTCAAGGAAGGGAAGCCCCAGTCTTACAAGATAGCCCCTTTTACTCTTAGGAGGTTCTGATGGTTTGCTTGGTTTCTTACATTGAATTGAACTTCATTTTCCTATAATTTATTAATATATAGTACTACTATTTTCTTAGTATTGAGAAGATTGATCAGAATTACTTAAAAAGCTAAATGTATCTCAGATATTTTCTTAGATATTGTGACATTTTGGGAACCTCAAAATACCTGTCTTTATTTTTAAAGTTATAAAACATTTGTTAGAGAAGAAGATACAATTAATGTATGCTCCTGCAATACCTATACTTTCTTCCTATTTCTAGGTTTAACTGTTTTTGCAGGATACTTTGTAAATGGACTTAACATTTTTACTTTGAGAAAAGTATGAGATTTTAATAGCTTCTTTAAAGTTGAAATTTTAGACTGGGCGTGGTGACACACACCTGTAATCCCAGCTCTTGGGAGGTTGAACACAGACAGATCACTACAAGTCTGATCTACATAGTGAGACCCTGTAGACCCTGTACTAAATAAAAAATAAATAAAAAGAATAAAATGGAATTAAAAAAAACTGGGGGAAAAAGTATATATTTAGAATTAGCCAGCTGGACTCAGTTTAGATCATCCTAATTTTGTTGGCAACATCCAGTGCATCATAATCGGGAGCCAGTCGAACATATGCCTTCTTCTCTCTATCAGGCCTGATCAGGGCAGTGACCTTGGCAACATCGATGTCACAGAGCTTCTTTACAGCTTGTTTGATCTGGTGCTTATTGGCTTTGACATCCACAATGAACACGAGTGTGTTGTTGTCCTCGATCTTTGTCATGGCTGACTCTGTGGTCAGGAGAACTGGATGATGGCATCGTGGTCAAGCTTGTTTCTCCTGGGGGTGCTCTCCTGAGGGTATTTGGGCTGCCTTGGGAGTCGCAGTATCTTGGGACAGCGGAAGGTGGGTGACATTCATGTCTTCTTTTTGTGGCTGTGGATGCCTTTCAGTTTGGCCTTCTTGGCCTTCAAAGCTTTTGCTTTGGCTTCAGCTTTGGAGGGGTGCAGGGACTTCCTTCTTCACCTTCAACGCCATCTTGGTAAAAAGGTTCTCCAAAAGTGGAAATTTTGTAATCTTACATTTTTGTTGCCATTTTATTGTATATTTTAATAAAATACATGGCTTATGACTATTTCACTGCAGTTTTGTAATTTAAAATTATAATTACAAAAATTTAGAGTCTGGAGTAAGTGAAATTTTTATTAAAACATTTTCTGTAGGAATTTTAGTTATATTATACATTAGTAATTATAGTATCTTTGTTAAAGTTTAGTCTCTTGTTGGGACTGATATTGGTTTGAATCAGTTTGGGCCATCTGTTCAGTCCCCAACTGAACACAAGTGGCCAGGGTGACAGACAGCACTGAGCGGTGGAGACTGACCCAGTCCAAGGGCAGGCAGTGGTTCTCCACAGGAAAGGCCGCTTCTAGCAGAGAGGAGAACAAGCTGAGGGGCTGAGCGGGGGGAGCTGGTGCAGTGGGGAAGGAGTTGCACTCAGGCAGTAGCTGAACTATTGTTGCCCTGGAGGCTTCCCTTGCTTTCTTTTCTTACATTCCGTATTCATTGTAGAAAAAATTAGGAAACATATATCAAGTGAAGAAAATAAAGATTTCCCGTGACGTTGTTTTTCCTTTTTGATTTTTTAAAAAAAATGTATTTGGTAAGGGCCAGTGGGATAGCTCAGCTGCCTAAAGCACCTGCTTAGGCAAGCTTAGGAAAGTGCAGGGATCACAGTTCAATCCCAGGCACCACATGCCTGTGCCAGCCCTGCATCCAGGGTGGGCTGAGCCAACCACTAAATAAATAAGTAAATAAATAAATAAATAAATGTGGTACAGGGTCTCACTACGAAGGTCAGACTCCAGTTTTCAGCCTCCCCAGTGCTGGGATTATAGGGGTGCATCACCATGCCTGATCTGGTCTCTGTAGCTCTCCCCAGCCCTCTTTTTGAATATTTTTACGTAATTTCCACTAAACTTCACTTAGCATCTAGGTTACTTTAATGTTTACTATATTTGAAAAGGTTCTTTTTGAATTGTTCTTTCTACAAATTGTCCTTATAATAACTAAAAATTATGAAAGAAATAGACGTTAAAATTTTTCTTTAAAAAAATAATCTTAAGTAAGTGGGGGATATAGCTCAGTGGTACAGTGCCTACCTGGCAAGCTCAGGGTCCTGAGTTTGATTCCCAGTACCCCCCTCCAAAAAGCAGTAATAATGTAAATGAATACAACCTTATCTGAATCTCATTTGTTTGTTTTTTTTGTTTGTTTTTGTGCCTACCGGGAATTGAACTCAGGACCTCTGCTTTCCAGGCAGGCACTGTGCCACCGAGTTATATCCCAGGCTTGGCATTAAAAAATTTTAAACTCTTCATTTTATTTGAAATGATTCTATTAATTGCTGTCTTTCATGAGTCACCATGGTGTAGCAGGCATAATGAGAAAAACACAGACCTGTGAGTCTGGGTGGTTCTTTTTTTTTTGGTGGAACCAGGGAAGTCTATGTGGTTTGTACTTGGGATACAGGAGAATGGAGACCCAGCAGGCCTTTCTGTAAGCTCTTTTGGGAGCAATTGTTTACATTATGTCAGCATCATCATGTACAGTGCTTGACATACAGCAAGTGTTCCACATGTAGTTGATGAATGTGTTGATGAATTCATTTTAAGTACATTTAGTAGCTTGCATTTCCTGTACTGTGGGTAGTCAAGATCAATTATGTTTATATGAAGAAGAATGTTTGTTATACTCAGCCATTTGTTTCTTCATTAATGAAAATTTAATAAAGTAATTTTTAAAAGGTATATGATGTACACACACACAAAAGTGAAAATTTCGTCTTTCTGCAAATGCCATTCCCAAGAATTAATAGTTTAGGCCAGGCATAGTTGTGCCTGCCTGTAATCCCAGCACTCAGGAGGCCAAGCAGGAGGATTGCCACAAATTTAAGGCCAGCCTGGACTACATAGTGTCTGAAAAACAAAACAAAACAAATTAATAGTTTAGTATTTTCTTTCTAGATATAATCTCCACATTTACCAATACATATGTATTTTTCACACAAATAGGATATTTGCATTCTGTTCTATAATTTTTTCCACAATATTCTTGAACAACCTTCCTTATTAATTCATATATAGCTATTTCTTTTTCTTTTTCTTTTTTTTTTTTTTTTTGTACCAGGGATCGAACTCAGAACCTTGTGCTTGCCAAGAAGGTACTTACGCTGCTGAGCTATCTCCCTGGCCCACTGTTTATTTTTATTTATTTATTTATTTATTGCAGAACTGGGGATTGAACTCAGGCCATTGTGTTTGCCAAGCAAGCGCTTATTCTACTAAGCTATCTCCCCCCCCCACTGTTTATTTTTAACTGCTGCATAACATTCCATTGTACAGATGTGTAATAATATGAAAATTTCCCGTTTTTTTCTATTTTAATAGTATTTAATAACCTTTTCATAGATTTTTGCTTGTTTCTGTGATTATATCTATTAACAGTTTTCTAGAAGTGGCACTGCAGTGGTAAAAGAGTTTTAACATTTTATAGATATTGGCAAATTTGCCTTTCAAAATATTATGCTAGTTTCTCATCTCACCAAAGATATGAAGTATTATTTTCTAATGATATTTACATTTTCATTTGTGGCTAGAGTCAGACCTGTGACACTACTGAAGCATCAGTGTGCAATAGTGTGTGGGCTCAGGAGTCTTTCTGTTTGGTTGCACTGTTCACTAGCAACATGTGCATTGATAAATTACTTCTCTGTCCCTTGGCTTCACTGTCTGGAAATACCAGTTATCAACAAGGGTTATTGGGAAGATTGATCACAGAGCCTTCCCTCTATTAAAGAAGAACAAACCATAAAAATGAATACCTGCACTGAATGCTCAAGTAGTTTCATGCTCTTTTCTCTGAAGCATTAGGGAAAGTCTGCCAGGTGAGAAAGTATTTGATCAGAGAGACCTGAAGGAAAGAATGTGCAGCTGTGGGGTGCGGAGGGCGCAGCGAGAGGCCAGTGTAGCCAAGCAGGGCGGGTGGGGCAGGTGCTCAGAAACCGGTTCCAAGATGGTCCGTGACCAGCCTATCAGGCTTTAAGCATACAACGGACTTCAGGTTTTATTTTGTGTAAGATGGGAAGCCACTGGAGTATTGCTAGAATCATTTTTTTTTAAACCAGTTTGATTGTCACAAATGATTCACTTTTCTGTTTCCTTTGGAATAAAGTTCAAATACTTTATTCTGGCACATAGAGTTCTTTATTGTCTGGCCTCTGCCTGTTTATTTAGTATCATCTGCCTCTTTCCCACATGTACCCTTCACTTTGGCCAATTGGATCACATACAGTTCCCTTGGTGGGTCATGGTGATTCATGGCTTTGTGTTTTTCCGCACATTTTTGCCTTGTGAGAATCTCTCCCCCTCTGCTGACTCAGTTGTAGAGGGTCCTTTCTGTGCTGTTGTTCTCTCCACTTTCCATCTGCTGGTCACTTTGTCCTCAAGCCACAGCGGTGGAATGTGCTGTGTTCTTTTTACCAGCCTTGATTTTACTCTTGCCACATCCTTGCCTATAGAAATTGTGTCTACCATTCAAATACTAGCTCCAAATACTGCTGTCCATTTCCTCTTTGGACACTTACAAGCACTGTTGAGCTCTTTTATGCCTCATCAGTGTTACTTTGAATTAAGATGTCTCTTTGTTTTACCTTAAAAAAAAATCATTTTCCTTCCTTATTTCCATTTTCTTTGTAGCCTCTTGTGGGTTTTGTGCACATTTCTTGCTTAGGAGGTTTCATGTTGCGTGGGATGAGTAGAATAATTAGAAAACTTGATTTTCAGGCTGCTAAGAGCAACAATTAAAATGAATAATCTATTATTATTATTATTATTATTATTAGTGGAACCTGGGATTGAACCCAGGCCCTTGCACTTGCCAGGCAAGCACTTATTCTACTGAGCTATCTCCCTGGCTCTTGAATAAGCAATTTAAATGAGATACTTATTCCACTAACAAATTTACTGTACTGTTGGCAGTAACCCTCTGTGTTTTTTCATATATGTACAATTATAGCACCCAAAATTTGGTACCTATTTTGGTGAAATATATTCAAACACATAATATTTGTATTGGCTTCCCTTGGCTGTGATCAGACCTCTGAGAGAGTCAGTTCATAAGAAGAAAAGATTTCTAGCTCATGACTTCAGAGGCTTCAGTCTGTGGGCCTTGGCTCCCTTGCTTTTGGGCCTGTTGCCAGGCAGAGCATCCTGGTGATGAGCTCATGGGGGGCAGAGCTGCTGCTCTCCATGCTAGGCCCCAGTATCACCCAGAGACCCAGGCTGCACCTCCCCAAAGCCCCACAGGCTGTGACCAGACTGTGACACATAGGCCTTGGGGGACATTCCAGCTTTACACTGTAAGATGTTCATGGGTTCTGAGTAGTCATACCACTTTTGGAAATCACCTTAAGAAAATAACAAAACTAGGCCTGGTGTGTTGTGGTATACATCTATGCTCTCAGCCCTGGGAGGCTAGCAGGAGGATCATAATTTTGAGCCAAATTTGAGCAACTTAGCAACTCAGTGAGACTGTCTTTAAATAGAAAAGTTTGAGGATATAACTCAGTGCCAAGGCCCTGGATTGAATCTGTAGTACCACAAATGAACACATACTGTATTTTAGCTCAGTGTGGTGGTGCACACCTGTAATCCCAGCACTTGGGGGCTAAGACAGAAAGTTGACCATGAGTTTGAGGCCAGATAGTGAGTTCAGGGTCTACATAACGAAACCCTGTCTCAGAATAAACAAACAGGGGCTGGTGACATGGCTCGGTGGTCTGGAGCACCTACTTGGAACAAGCTTGGCGGGGCGCAGGGACCGGGTTCAATCCCCCAGCATCATGTGCCAGCCAGCCCCGCCCCCTGGTGAACTGTGCTGGCCACACACACGCGCAAGCGCGCGCGCACGCACACGTAAATAAATTAAAAAAAAAAAGAATAAACAAACAAAAATATATACAACAACACAAAGTAAAGAAGTCTTTTTAAAAGAAAGCAGTGCAATCACAAAGCTCCTCCACTGTTAGATGTCTTTGTGAGAGGCATTATGCAGAGTGCTTTACATGTGTTACTCATATTAATGCTCAGAATCTTAAGTTGTGTATAATGCTCAACTTCATGTTTTAGGGGGGAAGCTGAGGCACATAGTTGAAGCTTATTGAAGATCATACAGCTGCTATTTGATCATATATTTGCTATGTTGTATCAAGCCAGAATTCCAATTTAAGATTATTTCCAGAATTTACTCAGGGCCAGCCAAATAGCTCAGTGGATTGAAGAACCTGCAAGCAGGCACAGGGGCCGGGTGTTTCAGTCCTTGGCCTGCTGTGCTGCCCCCGCCCCTGGGGTGCGCTGAGAAGGCAATTGAGAGTGGATGTGGTGGCACACACCTGTAATTCCAGCTCTTGGGAGGCTGTAAACAGACCGATCACTACAAGTCCGATCTAGTAGTGAGACCCTGAATACCCTGTAGACCCTTCCCTAAAATACAAGAAAAAAAATTATATGGTATGACCAAAGGATAGGCACAGAAATCTTCATGTTAGGTAGTACAGTATAAATAAATCAGAAGCAATGTATATTGTGAATTATGGCCAGTCAGTAGAATAATTTCATAACATTCACTGATAAAAGCTTACAGTTCAGGGTTTCCAGCGTATTCATTGAGCTGTGCCACTGCACTTTTTCAAGCAACTGCACCATTCTATGTTCCTGCTAACAATGAATAAGAGTTCTACTTTATTCACATCTTTCTCAATAATTTACTGTTGTCTTATAAATAGCTGTCCTGGTGGGTGTATAGCAGTGTCACATTGTGATTTTTATGTGCGTGTCCTTCATTACTAAGGATATTGAGCACATATGCTTATGGCCATTTGTCATTTTCTTTGGAGAAATGTCTTAAGTCCTTGGCCCATTTTTAAATTGCATTATATTTTTATTAGGTGGTTTGAGGAGTTCTCAATATATTTTGGATACAGATTCCATTGTCAGAAGTGTGATGTGAAGCCAGATGTGGTGGCACACACCTTTTATCCCAGCCCTTGGGAGGCTGAGTCAGGAGGATCACTGTGAATTCAAGGCCAGCCTGAGTTACACATTGAGACCCTGTCTCAAAAGCAAAACAAAACAAAGTGTGGCTTGCAGTTTTTTCTCATTCTGTACTTTATCCTTTCACTTTTTTTCATTTTCTTTCGCCTCTCTCCATCTTTTTTTTGTGGTACTGGAGATTGAGCTCAGGGCCTTGTGTGTGCTAAGTAAGCACTCTCTACTGAGCTCCCCCCCTTTTTCTTTTCTCTTTCCTTCTCTCCTTTCTTATCCTGTCCTTCTGCCTTGCTTCCCCCTCTCCCTCCCTCCCTCCCTCCCTTCCTTACCTTTCTGGTTGCTTGTCCTCTTCCCTCCTCTCTCCCCCACACCTGCTTCCTTTCTCTCTGCTTCTTCCTTCTTACTTTCTTGATGGCATCTACAAAACTTAATTTTGATGCAATCCAGCCTATTTGTTCTTTTGTTGTTTATATCTTTAGTTTCACATAAGAATCCACTGCCTAATCCAAGGTCAGCAATGATTTACTTCCGTGTTTTCTTCAAAGAATTTTAACTTCTGTATCTTACACACACACACTGGCCACCATCATTACTGGGGCTTGAACCTGGGACCTTTATACTGAGCTGTATTCCCAGCCCTTTTTTCATTTTTTTTCTTACAATACTGCGGGATTGAATCCAGGAGCACTCTATCAGTGAGCTACATCCTCAGCCTTTTTATTTATTTATATTTCACAGAAGAAAATGACTTTATTTTCATTAAGTTATCCAGACTGGGCTTAAACTTGCAACCCTCCTGCTTCGTTTAGGTCTGTGATCTACTTGGAGTTACTTTTTGTATAAAGCATATAGGACATTCAGTATTTTAGTCTCTTACATATAGAATTCTAGTTGTCCCAGCACTATTTACACTGTTTTTTTGGAAACGGGGATTGAACTCAGAGCCTTGCGCTTACCAAGCAAGCGCTTATTCTACTGAGCCATCTCCCCAGTCCCCATAATGTATTATTTATTATTATTATTATTATTATTATTATTATTTTGGCGGTACTGGGGATCAAACTCAGGACCTTGCTCTTGCCAGGCAGGCACTTATGCCTCTGAGCTGTATCCCTGGCCCCAAAGGTCACTTTTTTTTTTTTTTTTTTTTTTTTGGTGGCTCAGGCTGCCTGAAGGGCAGGGCTAGCTGGGGATCGAACTGCGGTATCCTGCTCCTGACTGCCTTTGCATGAGCAGGTGCTTAAACTACTGAGCTAAGGGCAGGCCCCCTATATGGTCTTGACTACTGTAACTGTATTAAATTTTGAAACCATGAACCTTCAAGGTAGCTTTGATTACTTTGAGTCCCTTACAAAAGCATATGAATTTCAAGATCAGCCTGCTAATTTTTGTAACAAAGTTGGCTCAGCTTTTGGCCAGAATTTTATTGGTCAGTTTGGAGAGCTGTTAATAGCTTATAGTCATTTAAAACTATGGTTATGAGGCCAAGAGTAACATTTAAACTTGGAATACACACATGTAAATAAATTTGATATACACACATGTATATGTGTGTATATCATATGTAAGGAATATGTTAAAAAGAAATAGAATATAAAATATGTACATTATTATTGTATGGAAAATTTATATGAAAAATGTTGTTGAAACAAACCCCTATCAAGAGAATAAAATGACAAACTATAGACTAGGGAAAAAGAAATTTGCCAAAGACATATCTGGTAAAGGACTATTATCCCAAGTATGAAAAAAAAAACAACAACCTTAAAACTCAACAGTAATAATAACACAATTTAAAAAATGGAAATTTGGACCCCTCACCACAGAAGGCATATGGATGGAAAATAACAGTACGAAAAGATGGTCAACATCATATGCCATTAGGGAATTCCAAGTTAAAACAAATATGAAATACCACTGGTATAGGGGAAAGGAACTCTTAACCTGCTAGATATCTGGTACAAGTTTGTGTTCTTTAAAATTGAAGAATGAATTTTAGGAACAACAGAGGTTGAGCAGAATATATTTATTGGGGGAAAGTTTCTGTCTGGGAGAGAGATAGAAGGGGACCCAAATGGGTTGCCAAGGAAGGACCCTGCCTTTCCTAGAGATTTTATAGAGCAAAACCACAAGATGAAGTGAGCCCAGGATGGGAAAAATGGGAAATCACAAGGTAGGCATGAGGTGGGACAAAACTATAGTCAAATAAGATTACAAGTATATTGCTCAGGTAAAATTGATGAAATCGGGGACTGGGGAGATAGCTCAGCAGTCTAAGAGCCTACCTGGCACGTGCAAGGACCCGAGTTGGATCCCCCGCCCTGGCTTTTTAAGGTGATAGATAACCTATTTAGAATATCAATCCTTGATGTTTATCTTTAGGAAGTTTGTGGGTGCATTTGTTTTATCTTTCATCTTGAAGTCTAGCCCACAGGGAGGTGCCTGTCTCCTGCACAGTTGCAAGGCATCTCATCTCTTGCATTGGCTCCCTTGAGGACCTAGCTGCCCTGTATGACTGCCTGTAACATTTCTATCTAATTTAGCTGCCTGCAGTGCCACTTTGTACTTTAGAGAGTGGCTGCAGCCCTAAGTACTCATAACACCAAATGTTGTTGAGCATGTAGAGCAGCAGGAATTTTCATTTAGTGCTGGTTGGAATGCAAAATGGTACAGCCACTTCAAAGACAGCTTGGCAGTTTCTTACAAGACTAAATATATTCTTGCCATATAATCCAGCAGTCATGCTCCTTGATATTTATTCATATGAGCTGTAAACACATGTTCACACAGAAATGTTCACACAGATGTTTAGTGCAAGTTTATTTATAATTGCCCAAATTTGGAAGCAGTTAAGATGTCCATCAGCAGACAATGGGTAAGTACACCATGGTACATTAGGCAATGAAATGCCATTCAGTACTAAAAAATAAATATGCAACAAAGCCATGACAAGACACGAAAGAGCCTTAAATACATATCCGTAAGTGGAAGAAGCCAATCTGAAGAGGCTACATACTGTGTACTTAGCACTATAGCAGAGTCTTGAAAAGTAAGCAGTGTGTCAGCAATATGAAGATAGTGGTTGCAGGGAGCCAGATGAGAGAGAAGGATGAATGAAGTGCAACCTGGAAGATTTGTAGGGCATTAAAATTACTCTGTATGATGCTATATTGGTAGACATTTGTACATACATTTTCCCATACAAAATGTACAACACCAAGACTGACTGCTAATGTCACTATGGACTTCAGGTAACAAAGGATTCATTGATTATTACTGTCTGTGAAGGTAACAAATGCACCATGCCAGTCTCTGATACTGATAGTCCAGGAAACTCAGGGCAAAGAGCCGGCTTTAGGGAGTTTCCTGTTACTCCACTTATTTTTGCTGCAACCTAAAATATTCTTTAAAATTAAGTCTGTAAGTTTTGGCTAGTAGAATAATCTATCTGTCTGTCTGTCTATCTATCTATATCTATCTGTTGTATTTTAGGGAAGGGTCCACAGGGTGTTCAGAGTATCACTACTAGATCAGACTCATAGTGATTGGTCTGTTTACAGCCTCCCTAGAGCTGGGATTATAGGTGCGTGCCACTACTCACACTCAATTGCCATCTCAGTGTGGGCTGGCACGGCAGGCTCAGGGATCGAACTCTTGCGCCTGCACCTACTTGCAGAGAATAATTTAACTCAAGATGCAACCCTTATTTTTATAGATAAAAATCAGAGTTAGAGGTACACACTCGGAGTCCCAGCCCTCTGGTTGGCTGAGACAGGAAGATCACAAATTCAAGCTTAGTGATTTAGTGAGACCCTGTCTCAAAAGCAAACAAAAAACCCAGTTACCAGACTGCCCAGGAAGAATGTGCGAAGGTGAGGAGCTGGGATACAAGGTATGGTTAGAAGAGCCAGTCTGAGATTTCTTTGATTTCTTTGTTCAATCCATTTCATTGTTTTTCATCTGCCTTCTCAATATCCATGAAAAGCTTCTTTCTCATACCCTAGGTTAGGACTTTCCTTAGAACCTGAACGTGAAACATTAGGAGTTTAGCTACATAGTTTTCATGATGGCTATTGATAGGAGTAGTGAATAGTGGGAGAGTTGCATGCAGACAAAGAGCCAAACCATGTAGTCTGAGCCACATAAGCCACTTTGTTGCAAAGTGATTGTGGGAAAGGAAAAGGAAGTCATTTAAGCAGAATTATTTACTGTCGTCTTCGTCCCAGTTTATGTGCGGTCAGTTTATTTGCATCTATATATATTGTTTTCTTAGGAAATTATTTTTTTTATTTTTTTATTTTTAACATTTTGTGTGTGTGTGGGGGGGGGCCAGCTCAGCCCACCAGGGGGCGCGGCTGGCTGGCATGTGGTGCTGGGGGATCGAACCGCGGTCCCTGTGCTTTGCCAAGCTTGTTCCAAGTAGGTGCTTTAGACCACTGAGCCATCTCTCCAGCCCCAGGAAATTATTTTTAAGGGCAAAGATCTGCAAAGGAAACTAGGGCTAGTTAAAAGTTTAAGCAGGCATACTGAGAAGCAAGTTCTGTGGCGTGGTGAGAGATGTTCGTGGGTTATTTTTAAGTGCCATTGAAGAGTATTTGTGTTCTAAATAGTTTGAGGCTTTTCCTTCTAGTTTATAGAATGCTGAAATTTCAGCATATAGACATGTTCTATAGTTTTTGCCATAAATAGTGATGCTGAAAAAAAAAAATAGTGATGCTGAAAAATGCTTGCTTAGAAATATAAAGCCAGGATTCAAATAACCATTTATTGTGTAGATTAACATAAAAAGAAGATACTAGTTACCTAGTTTTCTAGAAATATGCATAAAAACCTTAGTTTGACTGCCCTTTAAAAAAAGGGCAATTTTAGGATAGAGAATTTTAGGATAGAGAATTTTTTATTAGTAGTTATAAACTATGACTTTGTAGCATCATAGAAAATTTTAATTCCTTCAAATTTCATACTGTCAAAATTTGTTTTTTTTGTTTTTTTGTTTTTTTTGTTTTTTTGTTTTTTTTGGTTTCTCGAATGCCTTCAGGGCACTTTTGGCCAGCGGGAGAGTTGTGAGGTTCGAACTCCAGCAACCTGAGGCTGACAGCTTTGTGGAAGCAGCCACTTAAAGGACTGAGCTAGGGCCAGGCCCCCATACTGTCAAAATTTGTGCAACGGTGTTTATTTTATAAGACACATTTTTCCCTGTTGAAATTCTACTTACAGTACATGTGTCTTTTTATTTTATTTATTCTGACTTAAAAAAATGTACTCATAAACTTGTTCTTCTGGCCACGAAGGCATTAATGAAGATTGGATTTAATTCCTTATATTATTTCATGAAACAAACAAAAACCTTAGACAAAATAAATGAAGCAGCACTTTCAAATGAACAACAGACAGCACAGGGCAGTGATCCTCGAGAAAGTGAAAACAACGAACAGGTGAAGCGTACGATTATGTTAGCTTATTGCTCAGAAGGAGTTCCAGTCTGCAAAGTAAAAAGAAGGACCCCAGGCTGAGCCCAGAGATCTCTTGGAGTTGAAGAGTCCAGAAGGGCAGGAAAGCTGAATTTTGGAGAGAAAAGAGCTACACCAGGAGAGAGCTCCAGCAGTCTGCAGTCCCCCTTAAAGGTTTTCATGAGTATTGGTCAGTGAACACGTATGGAAACTGCCCACAGCCAGAGAAGGGCCACACAAAAGTGTTACAGGCAACAATCTGCTTGTCTTTCAGGGTTAAAATAGTTTGTGCTCTCACCAACGGGACCAGGATAACCTCCTAAGTTACAGGAATGAGGAAGAGTACTCAGGAGGAATTGCCTTACCAATGGGCAAACGTGGCCCAGGGGAGAAGGCTGCTCTGATCCCCTCTACAAAGCAAACTTAGGAGAGGATGGAAATGTTTCTAAGTAGTAGCTTAACTACATCCCACTCTGAAGCTCAATATTTATAGGCTACAAAATACTTAACAGTCACCAAAATACAATTTACATTTGGCCCCTAGTCAGAAACTATCACTCTAAAAAAAAAGAAAAAGAAAAATAAATTATCACTCTTGCAAAAAAGCAGGAAGACATAACTCAAGAGAAAAATCAATCAATAGAAAGTGACTCAAATGACACAGTGGTGGAATGAGTAGACAAAATACATTGAAACAGTTTATATAACTGCATTTCATACGATCAAGAAAACAGCAAGATTGAGAGTGTTACAGATACATGTGGGAGATAGGGCCCAAATTGAACATTGAGCTGGGCGAGCGGCGGGGCCATCGGCAAGATGGCGGCGCCCAGGCTGCTGCGCCAGCTGCTGGTTCAGGCCGGGATCCCGCGCAGCCCTTCAGCTCGCTCAAGTTCCACGTGCGGGACCGCCGCATGGCGAGCCAGGCTGGCTGAAAGCTGGGCTGACCTTGGGCACCACCGCCTTCCTTTGGTTCTATCTCATCAAACAACATAATGAAGATGCTTTAGAATATAAAAGAAGAAATGGGTTGGAATAAGCTTTGGAAATACTTATGTAGTGTGCTCCTCATACAGTTATAACAGATGCTCTGGCTTTTCCAACCTGTTGACTTGTGAATGTGAGAGCGGTTATATGTAGATGTGCATCAAGCCAGCCTTTGTGTTTTGCTTTCATCAAGAAGCAAAAATACTTACGTATCCAAAAAATTAAAAACAACTGAACAAGGGGCCGGGGAGATGGCTCAGTAGGATAAGCGCTTGACCGGCAAAACACCAGGATCTGAGTTCAATCCCGGGTTCCGCCAAAAAACAAAAAAAACAAAAACAAAAAACTGAACATGTACAGGTGAAAACTACATTGTAAGTTGAAAAATATTATAGGGCCGGGGAGATGGCTCAGTGAGATAAGCGCTTCCTGGCAAGCACAAGGGCCTCAGTTCAATCCCTGGTTCCACAAACAAAACAAAACAAAAAACCAACAACAACGATATACACTGTGTGGAATTAATAGCAAATGAGATAGTGCAGGAGAAATGTTTAGCAACTTGAATCCATAGCAATATAAACTATCTAGAATAAACTAAAGAAGAACATTGGGAAAAAAAAAAAAAAAAAAAAAGGAACAGAGCACCAGTGAGCTGTGGGACAACTTTGTGTGTGTGTGTGTGTGTGTGTGTGTGTGTGTGTGTGATTTTTCCAGTATCATATATTGATGATAAGATACAGACTTTCTAGATCTGAGAAAGAACATCTATGTTTTTATATGATGTAGAAGATTTTAACAATACTATCAACCGGTTTGACATTTGTATAGTTTACCCAAAACAGACCAAATACGCATTTATACATACTTTCCAGTTGTACACAGGGTTTTTTGTTGTTGTTGTTGTTGTTTTGAGATAGGGTTTCTCTGTGTAGTTCCGCCTGGCCTTGTACTCACTATTGTAGCACAGGCTGGCCTAGAGCTCACAGTGATCCTTCTGCCTCTGCCTCCAGAGTGCTGGAATTACAGGCATGTACTACCATGCCTGGCTAGGGTGTTTATTAAGATAGATTGCATTTTTTTTTTCTACTGTGCCCCAGGCTTCTTTATTTAAAATCAAAGTGATGAGGGGATTAAAATCAAGAGCATAATTGAACTGCAGCTTCCCTCCGACTGGTTCCCCCAAATTCCCTGCCCCCACCCTCTGTGCTTCTAATTGCTTCTTTAGTGAATGAAGAACTTAACCCCAAAGCCCTGCTAGATCCCAGCTCCTTCCTAACTCCGCCCCCTCCACCACCTGGCATCCCTGGCAGGAACAGTGCCACCTCAGCCTCAGTTTGAGTGCATGGGAGAGCCCAGGGTGGGGACAGGCACCGGGGGAAAGGCTTCCCCCTCGGGGAAAGGGACAGAGGAGTACAGCGTGGTGAAGGGGGGACTTCCATAGCCTGGGGTGCCAAAGTGGTGCCCTGGGGCCAGAGGAAAGGACACAGGGGCCCCTGGGAAAGGGGACCCCGCAGCCTCATACTCCTCTCGCTGGGAATAGTCAATGCCCGATCGCTTGCCCTTCTGGCGCCGGTTACAGAACCACACTCGGACCACGTCCTTCTCCAGCCCCAGCTGCTCCGCGATGCGGCTGATCTGCTGCAGCGTGGGCTTCGGGCACAGCAGGAACATGTTCTCCAGGCTGCCTCTCACTTGGTTCTCAATGCTTGTCCGCTTTCTCTTGCGGGCCTGCAGGAGGCTTTCCGTTTTGCATCTCTCCTGCAGGTTCTCGTTGTTGTTGTCAGCCTCCTCCACCCACCTCTGCAGCAGGGGCCGCAGCTTGCACATGTTCTTGAAGCTGAGCTGCAGCGCTTCGAAGCGGCAGATGGTCGTCTGACTGAACACCTTCCCAAAGATAGCACCCAGAGTGAGCCCCACATCGGCCTGAGTGTACCCCAGGGTGATCCTCTTTTGCTTCAGCAGCTTGGCAAACTGCTCCAGTTCTTTCTGCAGGGAGTTGATGTCCTGGGACTCCTCGGGGTTTGGCTCCAACTTCTCCTCTACCTTCACCTCACCAGGGTGGGTGGCGCAGGGCTCGGGGGAGGCCTCCTCTGAGCTGCTCTCTACTCTGGCCCCCACCTCGTCCTCGGGCCGGGTGCTCTCCAGGCCACCTTGGGGTGCCAGGCCCATGCCAACCTGAGGCCCACAGCACGCCGCCACCCCTCCACAGAACTCATAAGGCTGGCGGCACGGAGGGACACCCCACACCTCGGGGCCTGGCCCGACCCCCGGCCCCACTCCTGGCCCCCCGGGAGGGCCTTGGAAGCCGAGGCAGGTCTGTGGGTCAACCCAGCCCGGCTCCTGCCTTCCGGGCCATCGCCACCTCCAGAGAAGGCAAAGTCGGAAGCCAGGTGTCCGGCCATGGGAAGGAGGGAACCCCCAGCCAGAGGCCTGGAGAAATGAAGATAGATTGCATTTTTTTTTGTAAAATAATATCAATAAATTTAAAGTGACTTGTTACAAAGAATATATTCCAAACAAAGATAATTAAAAATCAGTGACAGATACCTAGGAGAATCCTAAATACAGCAAAACCTTGGCTTATGACCATAATTTATTTCTGAAACTTGCTTCTAAAATCCAAAACTCTGGCATATCAAAGCGAATTTCCTCATAAGAAATAATGAAAACTCAAAGTTTTATTCCATACACCCATAAATATTCACATAAACATGATTATAATACTGTAATACATAATAATATACAAAATATAAAGAAAAACACACTAAACTGCATTTAACCTTTGAAAACTTGTGGCTGGTGTGAGGGAGATAGAGAGAAGGGTTATTGTGTAGGATGACATTTACTATCAGTAATGCAATCACTGCTGTCTTTTGCCTCAGTGGAGTTTTTTTCATTTTGTGCACCTTTAGCAAGGAACTTATCCAGTGAGACTTTCACCTCTTTTTGAGGGTTTCACAGAAATGTGATATTGCATTGCTGTTAAACAGATGCATTGCTTACACTGCTAGAGTCTTATTTGGGTGTAGCTTTTCTACAAAATTTTGCAGTTTCTCCCATTTTACACGTTTCCCAAATCTCATTTGAAATAAGGGATTTCTTGGCCTTATTCTCCTCTTCTGCACAAGAGATCTCCTCCATAACCTTTTGCTGCTGGGTGACAGTCACCCACAGTCCCATAGAGAGAGGGGAAAGAAAGAGGGGAGGTGGGAGAGTGAGAGGAAACACTGGCTCCGTTGTGATCATGTGATTTTTGGCATCGCACACTTTTTGTATTGCAAGCCATCACTTGATTATCAAGTTAAAGTTTTTTAGAAATGTCTGCTTGTCTTGTAGAACACCCATAGAATTAACTTGCAGTCCAAGGTTTTACCTTATTAGGAAACTAACATATCTCTAAGGAACCTATAGGTTAAAGAAAAAATGAATATACATTTAGAAAATACTTTGTATATTTTGAATGAAAATCATATGGAATTTGTGGGTCATAGTTAATGCAGTGCTCAAAGGAAAATTACATCAACATATTCCTGTGTTGGAGAAGTAAAGTCATAAATCAGTGTCCTCAGCTTCTACCTTAAGAAATTCAGGGGGCTGAAGCAGGAGGATTACAAGTTTGTTTGTTTAGGATTACAAGTTTGAGGCCAGCCTAGGCAACTTAACAAGAACTGGTGTCAATAGAGGTTGGAAGTGTAGCTTAGTGGCAGAGTGCCTTGGTTCAATCCCCTATTATTGGGTGGATGCTAGAAAAACAAAAAATGAAACTAAAAGTATACAGAAGAAATAAATCAAAGATAAAAGCGAAGTCAGTGAACTAGAAAACAGGAAATCATTAGTAAAAAATTAATTGGCTCTTTGAGATGACTGATAAAATTATCAGGGTCTAGCTCAGGCTGAATGATCAGGAAAAAATACAGATTATCAATATTAGGAATGAAATATGTAACAAAGCTACAGGTCTTATAATTAGAAGGATTAAAAAAAGAATAATTTGAATTACACTATACTAGTAGATTAGACATCTTTATAAAATGAACATCCTTGAAAGATAGAAAATACAAAAACTCACTTGGAAGAAATAGACAACTTGAAAATTGCTTTATTTATTAAAGAAAATGAATTCCCACAAAGAAAACCATAGGCCTGAATGGCTTTCCTGAGGAATCTACTAAATACTTTAGGCAGTCATAATATCAGTTATACTCAAGCACTTCCCTTAAAATTGTTGAGGAAAGAATGCTTCTAACTCGTTCTATGACACTGGTATTGCCCTCATAGCCAAACCAGACTATTTAATTGCATGGAAAGAAAATTATAGACCAATATCCCTTATGAACATAGTTGCAAAATTTTAGCAAACTAAATCCAGCAAGACAGAAAAACAATAAAATACAATAACCAAATGAGTTTTGTTCAAGGTATGCAAGATTGATTTAACACTTGAAAGCCAGTAGTCACATGGCACATTACAAAGTAAAAAAGACATTATATGATCATCTCAGTAGATGTGGGAAAAGCTTTTAATAATATACAACATGGCTTGCTAATAAATCTCAGCAAACTGGGAAAAGAGCTCTGGATGGGGCATGCAGAGCAAGGAGTGCATGTGAGATGCCCAGAAGGAACCAGGGATGGGGTCTGAGCTCAGGAGGTTAGAAGAGAAGTGTGGGTTTCTGTCACACCTGGGGACTCATCAGATTCTGCATGGTACTGAGACAAAAGCATTGCACCAATTATAAGTAAGCAAATAAGATGGTGAGTCTCAAACCTTTAACATTCAAGTCTCACTTTGATTACTAGTACTTTGGGCAGGAACACAGGCAGTTTTAAGGCTTAAACATGAACCTACCATGGTGGAGAATACTTGTAATCTGGGAGGATGAAACAGGAAGGCTGCAGGTTCAAGCCATGCTGAGCAACCTAAAAAGACTATCTCAAAATAATTTTTTTTTTTTTTTTTTTTTTAAGAAAAGGCTGGGGATGTAGCTCATTGTGAAGGTCTTGGTTTCAATCTAGTACTACAAAACAAAAACAGAACAAAGCAAATTTCAAACACTATCACTAAAGAAACCAGTAATAATGCTATGATGGATTAAAAAGATCTATATCAATTTAGAAAATGTCTAAGTTATTTCACTGTTCTGTTCTTCAAATAAAACCCACCAAGTGTGGTGGAGCACACCTGTAATCTCAGCACTAGGGAGGCTGAGGCAGGAGGATTGCCCCAAGTTTTAAGTCAGCCTGGACTACACAGTGAGATCCTGACTCCCCCACCAAAAAAAAAAAAAAAAAAAAAAAATCATCAACAATTACGGCTGGTAGTTACATTCTCTTAATGAATAGAGTGATTTGTTCTAATGGTGTTTGTAAATAGGATATCATGTTCGCAAATTGTACAGCAATTAACCATGAGGAAGAATGTATGCAATGTGTTAATTATTGAAACTGTCCTACCAATTTGATTTGAAACTGACTCATTGCTATTTGTTTATCAATAAAATTATGGAAAAAAAAAAAAAAACGCAATTACGGCCGGGGAGATGGCTCAGTAGAATAAGCGCTTCCCTGGCAAGTGCAGGGGTCTGAGTTCAATCCCTGGTTCCACAAAAAATAAAAAATAAAAAAAAATAACTGTATTACTTCTCTAACTTAATTTTGGCAGAGCATAATGACACACATCTATAATCATAGAAGTAAAAAATAGTATTTGATTCTACTCAGAAATGGCAATCAAGAAAAGTCAACCATAATAAAATTATCTTTCTCTTTTTAGTGTGTATTAGAAGATTGTTTATCTGGAATAGCTAAGACCTTACCTGTTCCATGTTAATGATAGTTTCAGTTTAGCTATCTTTTTTTTATTTTTGGTGAGACATGGCCTTGCTTTGTCTTCCAGGCTGACCTTGAACTTACTATGTGGCCCAGGCAGGCTTCAAACTCACAGCAATCCTCTTGCCCCTGCCTCCTAAGTGTTGGGATTATAGTGTGTGCCACCACATCCAGCCTAAATGACCTGACTTTTAACCAGAAGGGAAAACAATTATGAAAAAGATATTTTGGCATGGCATATGCAATATTTGCATAACTATAATCTAATATACTAAGATTATTGTACCCAGTGAAATCTACAAACAACTGGGAATCCTGATTGATTTCTTTCTTTTTTCTTTTTTTGGCAGAACCAGGGATTGAACTCAGGCACTTGTGTTTGCCAGGCAAGTGCTTATTCTACTGAGCTATCTCCCCAGCCCCCTGGTTGATTTCTGAAAATTACAATATACCATATTGCTTATATCAAATATAATATATCATTGTGACATCAGCAGTTGACTTTTTTTTAATGTTTCAGAGGACCACCTCATCACCAGACACAAAGCATGGTAATTACATTTCATTTATCACAGTAATATTCCAAGTTTGTAATGGATGAACATTTAGACTCCTTTCTCCCAATTCAGTTGTTTGGATGGTTTTAAAGCTTAGCCTTTTAGTTCAATAATTCTTTCTGTGTAGATTTATCTCATCCTTTTCTAAGACTGCATAATGTGGTTTTTTTTTCAGAACTGGGGATTGAACTCAGGCCCTTGCGCTTGCCAGGGAAGTGCTTATTCTACTGAGCCATCTCCGCGGCCCCTGCATAATGTTTTTAAGTGTGCATTTGCTCAATTTTATTTAAGCATTCCCATATCCATCTTCTCCAGAAAAAACCTCTCAAACATTTTTATTTACCCATGCAATTAATTTAGCTGAAACTTAACCACCAATCTGTAAATGTTTAATCAGCAAGCAAATCTGTATTTGTGCTCTTTCCTTTTTTAGTGCAGAGTCTATAGGGTCTCACTACACAGATCAGACTCATAGTGATCCTCCTGTTTTCAGCCTCCCAAGCTCTGGGATTACAGGTGTGCGCCATCATGCCCAGTCGCTGTCTCAGTGCACCCTGGGAGCAGAGTGAGAACTCCAGGCCCCTCCATCTGCCTAGGCAGGCACTTTAGTCCACTGAGCTGTCTGGCTGGTCCTAGACATGTCTGTTCTTTTAAACCTTTTCTCTTGCATTGCTTTTACCCAAAGCCTATTTGTTGTTTGCTTGCTTGTTTTTTACTTTGTAACCTGAGGAAGTATCAAACATCTTACTTAGTACTTTCTAAATCTTTATACATTCCTCTTCTGCTTAACTTTTATGCTACCTTTCTTTTATTTACAGTTCTTACCTTCTCAGCCTTTACCATCATCATCTGAAAAATTGCTAGGGACTATACAAAATCAGTATTTTTTTTCCCACTAAAAAATTAGCCAAATACTTAATCATTGGAAATATCTCATTTTATTCTTAGTAGTAGCCTCAGAAAGATCTGAGGGAAAATTGCACCCATAAAATAAAAGTGCTAAGAAATGTGAGCAACTGAGTAATGAATATGTGGAAGTAAAATAATCCTTGCAAATTTTAAATTCCTTAGATTAAATAAAATATTGAACATTGCTAATAGTCAAATGATAATACAAAAACTCCACCAAAGTGAATCTAGATATAGAGCAAAAAGTCAAAGCTGGAATATGAGAGCAGGGCCCAGTGGCTGTGAGAGTAAAAGTTATGTTTCTCTACGGGAAAATGATGGGAACCACACTGCACTCTGGAGGAAAGGAAACTTTCCTGGCCCCTGTGCCTATTGTCCTTTAACCAGGCTCAAAAGGTCTGGTCTGCTGCTGCACCTTAGGCCTTCGTGAGGCTCCCTGCAGTTGATGTTGCGAAGACATTTTGCTTTTCCTTGCTCTCTTCCTTAGTGTGATGTTGATATAGAGGAATAATATAAGTCCCAAAATGCTGAATGTCAGATATGCTAAGTGCATATTCCCCCAAATGGAAGAATGCATTCTAAGGAACAACAGAAGCTAAGAATGAGAGATAACTCCTGAGAGATAGGAGGGGACCAGAAAGTGGGTTGCCAAAGACCCCACTTCACAGAGGAAGTTTTACAGAGGGAAAATCATAGTTAGGTACAAAGGAGGTAAAAATTATGATTAACCAATAAGATTACAAGTATAGCCGCTTAGGTAATATTGATCCAATGGAGAAGCAATTTGCGTGGCAAGTGTGCATGGAAAGAAGGACCTTTTTTAGGAAGAGACGGATCAGGAGGTCCTGGTCACCTCCTGAGTGACTGATGCCTATCTAGACTTTATCGGGCCAGGTGCTATCAATTATAGCATAATCTTTATTGCTTCTCCTTGGGAAAGCATGCAGGCCTGTTCATTGCATCTTCATCTCGAGGCCCGGCCTTCGGCAGGTGCGCCTCCAGCCACAGCTGTAATGTGTCCTCGTCCTCTGTACTAACTCCCTCAGGGGCCTGCCCTGTCTGACTGCCTATTTCTACCTACCTCGGCTGTCTATAATAATCTCATAGGGCCCAGGAGATAGCTTAGTGGCATAAATGCCTGCCTGGCAAGCACAAGGTCCAGAGTTTAATCCCCAGTACTGAAGGGAAAAAAAATCCTGTAATTATAATAATCTCAACTGCTTTCTAGCCTCCAAGAATTACCCCAAAGTTCTAGTTCAATGGTACATGCTTTTTCTTTTTTTCCATCTTAGACTTTTACAAACTTATAATAAACCTTTCTACTGTCATCTTGAAAAGTTGAAGATTTAATATTTTTTGAGTCTTTTCTGAGTTCAAATAGGGTAAATTCATATTGAATAGGAAAATACATATTGGTGTGCTCTTTAATATAACATAATGATAGCATTAAGATAATTAATATTTTCTGGGGGTTTTGTTTCTTTACCATCAATATAAACTTTTGCCTTCTATTTATTTTTGTGATACTAGAGATGATACCCACAGACAGTTTACCCCTGAGCTACATACATCTCAGCTACATTTTTATTTTGAGACAGTGTCTCATTCAGTTGCCCAGGGTGGCCTTGAACTTGCAGCCCTCTTGCCTCAGCCTTCTAAGTGTCAGATGTCATGTGCATGTGCTGTCTGTACCTGGCTTGCCTTTTACTTATTTAAAAATAGTAATTTATCTAGTCAGATATGCATTAGTGTGGTATGTTAGCTTTGCCTTCTTCAATGATTACTTGCAGTGACAGGAAAAGTGACTTTGCCAAAGCATTGTATGTATTTAAGAGAAAAAAGAAGAACTTTAAGATGGCAGGGCAAGGGCCAGTGAGATAGCTCAGCGGACTAAGTGCTTGCTTAGGCAAGCGCAGGGACTGGGTTCAGTCCCTGGCACCACATGCTGCACCAACCCCGGTTCCAGGTGCGCTGAGCTAGTCACCAGGACTGGGCATGGTAGCGCACACCTGTAATTCCAGCACTGGGGAGGCTTTAAACAGGAGGATCATTATGGAGTACAAGCTGTATAGTGAGACCCTGTACCAAATACATTAAAAAAAAAAAAAGAAAGAAAAGAAAAGAAAGGGAGATTGTTTAAGTTCTCTTTTCTCACCCATCTTTCTTCCTAGGTATCTCAGAGCCTTTGGCCCATGAGGATCTGGTGTTGTAATCACTTATTTTTTGTAGCCCTATTTTACAGCTAGAAAGTACTGTATGTACACTGGAAATGTGAGACAAAGGTAGGAGAATCAAGGAGGAAGAAGCCTGGCTGATGTTTTATTTTCTCTGTCAGTTCTAGCCTCCAGTTTGTTTCTGTTTCTTTTTTAGTTCTGAAAAATATACATAACAAAATCTATTATTTTAACTGTCTTAAGTATACAATTCATTGGCCTAAGTACTTTTACAATGTTGTGTAATCATCACCACTATTTCTAGAACTTTCTCATCCTTTCAAACAGAAACTCTCTACCCATTAAACAACTCCCTATTCTCTCTTCTCTCCCACCCCTGGTAACCTTCTATTCTACTTTCTGACTCTAAAAACTATTCTAGGTCTCCAATATACATAGAATCATGTAACATTTGTCCTTTTGTATCTGGGTTCACAGTAAGCATAACATTTTAAAGTTTCATCCATGTTGTAACCTATATCAGGATTTCCCCCAGTTTGATAATATTCATTATGTGATATATATTCACACACATTTCATTTATCCATTCAACAGATTGTGAACACTTAGATTATTTCCATGTTTTGGCTATTATTAATAGTGCTACTGGAAACATTGGTGCAAGTATCTGTTTCATTCCCTCCTTTCAGTTCTTTTGGGTCTATATACACTGTATATACCTAGGCATCAAGTAGATGGATCCTATGGTAATTCTGGTTTTGACCTTTTGAAGAACCACCACACTGTTTTCCACAGAGGATGTAACATTCTACATTCCCATCAGCTGTCCAAAAGGATTTCTCATTTCCCCATACTCACCAAATTTTTTATTCAGTGCACCTCCTCCCTTTAAAAAAAAAAAAGAAAGAAAGAAAGAAAAAGAAAAGAAATAAAATAATGGGCTCATAGTTTGTAGAGGTTTTGGTTCATAGTTGGCTGGCTCCAGGGCAGGATGCCATGGCAAAGGGGCATCACAGAGTAGTAGTACTACATGGCAGGCAGAAGGCAACAAAGCCGTGAAGTAGCAAACTATAAGCAACCGATATACCCCTTTATAATAGCATTCTAATAGGTATGAGTAGTATTGTGTTGAGATTTTAGTTTGTATTTTCTGATAATGGTGAGCCTTTTGTCATTTGCTTATTGGCTATATGTATAGTATCTCATGCTTTATCTTAAAAATAAAATGTATAAGTGTGTATAGTAGTGGTGTTCTTTATCTTCCCAATACTTCCCCTGCACTGTGGAGAAGGAAAGGTACTTCCTGGAAGTGAACAGTTCATGTAGATACATAGTTTCTTTATGATCTTGTTTCCTCTGCATGTACAGTATCTGTTTTTCATATGTATGTCTTATCTATACATAGGTAACTATTCCCGATACTCCTGTGTTACTGGACTAGAACATTTGAGAGAAGCCTGTGGTTGAAATTTGTGAGAGAGCTTTGTAGTCCAGCCTTGCAACACTTTTCAAAATTAAGGTTCACTTACATTGCATTTCATTAAGAAGCTTATGTATACTCTTCCCTGGGTCTTCTCTCTTTCTTTAGTGTTTTAGTTATAAGAAGCCAAAAGAATTTGTGATGCTTAAAAAAAAATGCCAAGGGTATAGGGAGATAGCTCAGAGGCACAAGCACCTACCAGGCAAGCTCAAGGTCCCAAGTTCAATCCCTGATGCTGCAAGCCCTGCTAACTCCAAACCCAGATACGCCATCTCAGCCCTTGTGCAGGCCCCAAAGCCCAGCATGGTAGTGCATGCCTATAATCCTAGTAATCAGAAGATTGAGACAGGAGGGTCGCTGAAAGTTTGAAACCAGCGTGGGGGCTACAAAATGAGCACACAGCCAGCCTGAACTGCACCGTGAGACCCTGTCTCAAAAAAAAAAAAGATTGCTGATACTGTCTTTCAGTTCTATTCTTGCCTTCTTTCTGCACACTGTCCTGTTAGATGTAACACAAGTCTGTGTGAGATACGTATATTCTAACAAAGGGAACAACATAATAAATGTAAGGGGAAATAGTGGGCAAGGCTTTAAAGTAACCTCTCATTTGAGGTCATCTAGTAATTTAGTTGTGTTAACTGAAGTTTCCAGCACACTGTTGGTGAAATACTGAACACATTTCTCATTTTTCTGTGATGTCTCAGGTGTTTACTGACTAGCACTTTGGAGAGTGCCTGCTTATCTGTCACATCCTTAACAATGAACTGTGTGTTCCCTTTCCTATGTACTGGGTAGCAGTTTTACCCCTTTGGATAGATCGGCACAGTAAGCTTTGTCATATATTAACATCCTTAGCTACATAGTGATTTTATTTTATTTTTAAATGTTTTTTATTTGTTATTATTGTTGCTGTTGTCATTATTATTTTGTATTTGGTACGGGGTCTCACTACGCAGCTTGGACTCATAGTGATCCTCCTGTTTGCATCCTCCTGAGCGCTGGGATTATAGGTGTGTGCCACCATGCCCCATCTCGGTGGTTCAGTGTGTCTGGGGCCAGGGCTGGCACCACATGTGGTACCGGGGATCAAACCCCTGTCCCTGCACATAGTGATTTTAAATCTTTACAGTAAACCTAGGTTGGAGGAAAAAAGAAAAGTCTCATAAAAGCAGTGAAACATTTCATGGTTTGTCTTAAAGGCTTTTAAGAATTGTCTGTTTTATATAATGTTTGTCTTGGTTACTTTTCTCTTGCTGGGATAAAATACCTGACACCTAGAATTAAGGAAAGGTTTACTTAGCTCACAGTTTGTGGAGGTTTCAGTCCATATTCAGCTGCCTTCAAGGCAAAGTGGCATGTAACAGTGGGCAGCAGTTCACGGTGGTGGAAAATAGTACCACAGAAGAGCAAAGAGGTAGGAGCAGTGGCAGCAGAGCAAGCCTCTCTCCCTCTCTTATGGCGTACTCAGGCTGTCTGCCCTAGGGTGGGTGGAGCACTCACAATCCCAGCATTGGATAATGAATTAATCACAAATTCTAGAAGCCTGCCCCATAATTGGGTGATGCTTTGGGGGAACATCTAGGCATAAACCATAACAATGCTCAATAAAGTAAGATGAGCTTTTGATTTGTTTCTTTTTTCTTTTGGGGGGAGTATAGGAAATTGAACTTAGGACCTTGCACTTGCTAGGCAGGCGCTGTGCCACTGGGCTATATCCGTGGCCTCATCTTATTTCTTTATAATAAGCCTATATTCCTAATGACCTCAATATAACTAAGAGGAAGTATGGTGAAAATTCAGTTTCTTCTCTCAAATTTGCCTTTGAAAGCTCAGAAAAAATTTTTCTTCTTGTTTTTAGGTATTATTCATAGTACTTTATTTCACGTCAGCTCAGTAATGCTGACAAGAGTCATCCTTACAGATTACTTGCATCTTTTGAAATATGAGAACCAAAAATGAAGAGTAGATTCCTTTGTCAAATAAGACTTACAAGTGAGAGCGATTTATACAAGTTCCCTCTTTTTTCTTTCTTTTATTTTTATTTTTTTATTTTTTAGTACAGGGTGTACAGGGTCTCACTACACAGATGGGACTCGTAATGATCCTCCTGTTTTCAGCCTCCCAAGTGCTGGGATTATAAACACACACCACCACATACAGAGATCCAACCCTGGTCCCTGTGTCTGCCTAAGCAGGTGCTTTAATCCACTGAGCTATCTGGCCAGCCTGGGATAAGTTCCCTCTTGATTTAAATTGAAGCAAGTCATTGTTTGCAGAGCAGCAAGTTCAGAACCAAGAGTTTCTTGTTTGACAGTTTTTTCATTCAGAAATTTTCTGAGGGCCAGGGAGATGGCTCAGTGGAATAAGCACTTCCCTAGCAAGTGCAAGGGTCTGAGTTCAATCCCTGGTTCTGAAAAAAAAAAAAAAAAGAAAGAAAAAAGAAATTTTCTGAACCCCAAATAGTGACCACTCAAAAGAAAGCATTGCGTATGTAATTTATTTTTTAAATAAATTTTTATTTATTTATGTATGTGGGGGGGCAGCTCAGCCTGCCTGGGGGCGGGGCTGGCCAGCATGTGGTGCTGGGGGATTGAACTGTGGTCCCTGTGCTTTGCTAAGCTTGTTCTAAGTAGGTGCTTTAGACCACTGAGCCATCTCTCCAGCCCCTGTAATTTAGAAATAAGTGGCAAAGCACAACTTTTATGTTTTTATGTATAAGTTAAGAAATTTTTAGGGCTGGAGAGATGGCTCAGTGGAATAAGTGCAAGGGCCTGAGTTCAATCCTTGGTTCTGAAAAAAAATAAAATAAATAAATAAATAAATAAATTTTAAAAAACTGTTTAAAAGAAGTGGCAGACATTAATGACACCTCACCCCTAAATACTTCATGCATGCGTCCCCTAAAAACAAGTATATTATTATATGTAAAAATTACAGTGCTATCTGGATACTCCAGAGAGCTCATATCACTCAACAATGACTTAAAATACAGTCTGTTTTTCCAGTTCTCCCCACAGTATTGTTTTATAACATTTGTCTTCCTAATTGTGGTCCAGCCAAAGTTTACTGATTATACTTGATTCCTTTAACCTAGAACAAACAATACCTCCCCTCTTCTTGATCCTTTATCATATTAAGATTTTTTTTTATTTTAAATTTTAGTGTCCACAAGGTCTACAGGGTTTCACTGTGTAGATCAGACTCGTGGTGATCCGCCCTGTTCCCAAGAGCTGGGATTCCAGGCCACGCTGCCACACCCAGTCTTAATCGCCCTCTCAGTGCACCCCAGGGGCAGGGCTATAATATTAAGATTTTTTTTGAGGCATCTGAACCAGTTGTCTTGTAGAATGCTCCATAATCTAATATTGCCTTTTATTGTTTATTTTTTGTGTTTTGTGTATTTATTTATTTTTGAGACAAGGTCTTGCTATGTAGTTTAGGCTAGTCTTTAACTCATTATATGTCTCAGAATGGCTTCAAACTGATGGCAGTCCTCCTGTCTCAGCCTCCTCAGTACTAGGGTTTTGTTCTTTTTGATTAGTATTCAGTAAGTTGTTTATGATAGGAATATACCACATAAACAATACATAGTTCCTGTTATGTCACATCCAGAGGCACAGCAATAGGAATTTGTTTAATTATTGGTGTTGAAGTTTTGTTATGCAAATCAGTTCTTAAGTGGATACAGATTAGATCACTTCACTGGGAAGGTCTATTATCTTTTATTTTCCATTCCCTTTTTTAGATGGATCTTGCTTAGTTGCTCAGGCTGACCTGGAACTTGCAGTCCTCTACCCTCAGCCTGCTGAGCAGCTGGGATTGCAGACACACACCACTGGGCCCAGCCTCCTTTTTCCTTTCTTTTAATAATTGGTAGTCTGTAAGGTGTTGCTTTGAGAAGGTGTAGCTTCCCCCCCCCCCTTAACTTGCTCAATGCTTTGAATTTCTCCTAGAGGTCTTTTAATGGATGTTAAGTGTGTCTGTGAAGCCCAGGAAATTTTTTTTGCATGCATGCATTTTCCATAGCCCCCAAATATTTAGATGATTTTTTTTTCTGTTGGCTAGGTACCTTCTACAAGTTTCAGTGCATCAGAAAAATGTGGTATAGATGGTGGGTTTCTGGGAGCTAAGAACCAACCCTTTTTATCTAATTTTCCTGATTACCTGACCTCACATTGTGTAGAGTCAGGTACTTCATTTTTGTTGTTTGGGAATAATTTGTCTGGCCTTTCACTTATCTTGAGCCAAATATTTTGATCTTTTATGTTTAGTATAAACAGTCCTAGAAAATAAAACAAAGGGGGTTAGCTCTTGGATTTTGGTGTTCTCTTTGAAGATTCTTGGACATAAGCATTTTTTTTTTTTTTTTAATATTTAGTTATAGGGTCTCACTACACAGATTGGACTCGTAGTGATCCTCCTGTTTTCAGCCTCCCAAGTGCTGACATTGAAGTAAACTTAAGTCATGTGAAAATGACTTAAAACACTACAATATATGATATATGTTTTAGTTGTCTAAGTATTGGTTGTATCTGTAAGAATTTTCAGAAGTAAAAAGTATCTGTTTTGACTGTAGACACAGGGCCTAGTTGGTGACTTGAGGGAACCTTAATTCTATTATTAACCTAATACAGAATGCCTTTACAAGTGGTTAATTTTTTATGTTCCCTGCTCAACCAGGGAACAGTGTGGAATTAATCATGCGAGTGGCCAGGTGTGTTTGTTTAGCCTACTGATTAGCCTGTTGATAACATCAGTTTGCTTTGCATGAAAAAGTGTCAGGTGACTGACAAAATGCTAGCTAAATTTTGAATAGTATACTTTATTTCATTTATTTGTTTGGTTTTGGTCTTTTGGAGACAGGGTTTTGCTATGCAGCTCAGGCTGGCCTTGAGCTTGCTTTGTATCTCAGGCTGGTCTTGAACTTGCAATGATCTTCCTGCCTCAGCCTTCCCAGTGCTGGGATTACAGGCATGTGCCACGATGCCCAGCTCTGAATAATCCAGATGACCCTGTGAAAGTAGGTATTTTTATTATAATTCCCAGGTGAAAAAAAGACCTGAAGAAGTTAACTTAGCCAATAGCAAACAGATTGTAAAGAGCAGGGCAAGGATCTTGGAGTTTTAAATTTCTTGCTTTCTGACTTACTATTCTGAAAGGTTCAGGGATCATAGGGGATCTGAATATAAAAGTTGGTCCTTGCTATCAAGAGCCTTTACACCTATCAGGCCTGTTTTTTTTTTTGTTTTTGTTTTTTTTGTTTTTTTTTTTTTTTTTTTTCCAGAAACCAGGGATTGAACTCAGGCTCAGGCCCTTATGCTTGCCAGGCAAGCACTTGTTTTACTGAGCCATCTCCTTGGCCCCCAGGCCTGTCTTAGATCAGCAAATTATGGATAGCAACTTAAGGGAAGAGCTAAGGAAGTATAGAAAATGGCAAGATAAGCCACAGGTGCAAGGTCAAGTTCCTGAGATGAGGGCATGTGGAGGACAGGAGAACAAGAGAATACCCAGGCATGCCGTGGAGAGCACAGTGCCTGTTGCAGAAGGGGAACTGGTCTAGCGCCGCTAGAGTTAGGTTAGGCCTAAATTGGAAAGTGCCTGGAGTACCACTGGGAAGAACCCGTTCTCCAGGTGTTCTGAGCTGGAGAAGAAAAACGTGGTCCCACAGCAGATCCACTGGTACTGTTAGATGCTTAATTTTTTTTTTTTTTTTTTTTAAGTACAGGGTCTACAAGGTCTCACTACACACATTGGACTCCTGTTTTCAGTCTCCCAAGTGCTGGGATTACAGGCGTGCACTACCATGCTGACTCAGCCCTCTCAGCATGCCCCAGGGGCAGGGCCGGCATGGCGTGCTGGGGATGCTTTCGTCCACTGAGTTATCTGGCTGACCCTCAAATGCTTAATTTTCAAGGTGCCATTCTTATCAAATATTGTATGTCACAGATGCCTCACTGTAATGCCAGCACTGTACTGTATCTGATGTGCAAATGAGAAACTAAGGGCTCATCAGGAAGATCAAGTGCAAAACATCAGTAGCTGGAGCTTGGATTCAGACTCTTATCTGCCAGAGTCTAGAGCCTGTTCCATTTTGCTGTGTGATACTGTGTCACTTCTTTTACTAGGTCACTTGATAAGTTACTAATTTTGAGAATATGACTTTGGAAAAGAATATTTTCAAAGTTCTGAGAGGACTGCTCCTCTTTGTGTATTCATGTTAAGGAATCTACTGCCAAACCTAACATAGTGTGCTTTAATTTGGGATCAGAGCTAGATGAGAAATTGAGGAATCAGATGAAGTTTTATTTACAAGCTCGTGACATCAGTACATGGTCATAAATGCTTCTCTTTCCATTTTCAGTGTCTAACCTGTATTGGCCCTAAATAAATCTTAGATGGAGTGAAGCTCAGTTCCCAAGGGCATTTAATATACATAAAAAGTAATATTTTCCCTAGCTAAAATATGTTTCTTCTGGCAGGCTTCCTACTTACAAAGACGATGACTACTGATGAAGGTGCCAAGAGCAGTGGAGAAAGCCCAGCAGCCACTGTTGCTGAACAAGGAGAGGATGTCACCCCAAAAAAAGACAGAGGGGTATTAAAGGTGAGGCCACACAAGTGAATGACACATAGAGAAATCTGCTCTCTAACATATTGTTTATAAAACTTTTGCATGGGGGGATGGATAGTATTTATTCAAGCTCATACTAAGTGCCAAAAACTACAGTGAGATTCCTATGTCTTCCTCTTCTTAACTCTGAGGTTTTTATTTTTAATCACAGATTGTAGATGTTGAAACTGAGGCTGAGCTAGTTAAATTAGCTTGCCCCAGTAGCGTACATCTTAGTAAGGGCAGGTGCTGGACTTCTGGTCTCAGTTATGTCTGGCACCAAAAGGCTGCATCTCAGTAGTCTCAGCGTAACAAATGAGTTACTAACTTAATATATCATTTTAAAAGTATATTAAAGCTAGCTAATGATAATTTTAAAGATTTTTAGAGGGAGATAGTTAAATTGTAAAGTTTGAAAGGATTTTTAACCATATTAATAGTGACCAGGCATGGTGGCACACACCTGTAATTTTCAGAACTGAAGAAGCTAAGGCAGGAGGATTGCTTTGAATTTAAGGCCAGCCTGTGCTACACAGTGAGACCCTGTCTCCAAAAATAGGAAAGAAAAGAAAAAAACAAAAACAAACAAACAAAAAAACCCATGCTAATAGTGTTCCCGTATGCAGTGAGTATGTGTATGTTGTCCATAAAAATCTTACTTTTGAGCTTGCTTTCCTACTTAGTAAACATATATATTGTCTTAGTTACTTTTCTCTTGTTGCTGGGACAAAGATCCGACACTCAAAATGAGGGAAAGAAAGGTTTATTTAGCTGACAGTTACTGGAGGTTTCAAGACACTGGAGGAAAGTCTGGGGCACTGCCCTGTCCGGGATGACCCTCTCCACATCTCTGGGAAAGCATAGGCTAGCCAGTTTAACATCGATTCTCTCTGGCCCCACCCCTTGGGCCCCACCCTAGTCCTCTGGCCACACCCCTCGAGCCATGTGCTGCCCCTCAAGCAGCAACTGCCCCATGATTTACATGAGGCTTTGGGGGACAACTAGATAGAAACCATTTTATATATATAGATAGATAGATAGATAGTTTGTTTGTTTGTTTGTTTGGCTTTGGTTTTGATTTGTTTGTTTGAGAAAGGGTCTCACTTTGTAGTTCAGGCTAGCCTTGAACTCACTATGTAGCCCAGGCTGCATCAGATTCACAGTGGTCCCCTTGCCCCGGCCTTCTGAGTGCTGGGATTACAGCCATGCACCACCAAGTCTGGCAAACCTATATGTCTTTTTTCGGTGTATAGTTAATCACTTTCACATATTTTTATTTGTTTTTGTTGATGATGTTGATTCTTCCATTTTATAAGTTAATACACTAAAGCTGAGAGAGGTCAAAAAGCTTTAATCACATTAGTTATTTCTCCTGCACTAGTGTTATAGATACAAGGTTTTTTTTTTTTTTTTTTTTGATACAAGTTTTGTAGAGCTGTTTTGTTTTTGAAAAGATCATCTTATACATTCTAAGTATTACTGCTATTTTTAATACCTCCTATGTCAGCAGTATGAATTTGTTTTATCTAATCCTACTTAAGTGAAAGTGTTTCTTTTATTCCTGGATCTCTTCAATATACATGTATTCCTGTTAGCTTGCTATATGCTAAACCAGATTTGGGGTTTACATCATGCTATCTTCTTGGGGGAGGGGGGTGTCCAACCTTTTAGTTACATTATTCATTCCAAATTCCAGGATGCTTCTAGAGACAGTGGAGATTCTGCAACTGTCCTCAGCATCTTCTTCCTCATCTTTCTAGATTGCTCACATTCAGTGGACAAAGTCCCTAACTTGCCTCAGACCTTGCATCTTAGTATGTTTTCTTTTGATGTAAGAGAATCCCTAAGGCTGGGTGAGTTTAAAGAGCAGAGATTTATTTTGGCCCACAGTTGTGGAGTCTGGGAAGTCCATGTACATCTTTTTGCTTCTAACAAGGGCATCAGTTCATGGCAGGAGGCAGAAGAGCAAGTGGGCATGTATTGAAAAGATAAAACGCAAAGGGTAAAGTAGCTTCATAGCAACTTGGAGTGATTAGTCCAATCCCTCTGGAGTCAGAACTCATACAAGAAAGGCATGAACCCCACTAATTACCTAACTGCTTCTTAAAGGTCCCATTTCTCAGTACTGCAACAGTTAACAATCAAATGTTGGTTTGAGTTTCAGCAGAGACAAACCATGTTCAAACCATAACACGCTGTGTTCTAGAATAAATCTAATAATAAGAATTTAAGTTTGTAAGGAACCTTTGAGACCAAAAGCCTTTTATTTTAAACTGTGTTATTTATCACTGTCTAGAGCTTCAGGTTCACTGTGGGGCTTTTGGTTAAAATTAAAAGTACATCTAGTCAGCACTTGGGAGGCTGAGGCAGGAGTATTGCCAGAAATTCAAAGCTAGCCTTGACTACTTAGTGAATTCAGGGCCAGCCAGGACTACATAGTGAGACCTTTTCTCAGTCATTCAATCAGTCAAAAAATAGACCTATAACAACATAACCTAAGGTAGTGGTGGCAGACCTATGGCACATGTGATTAATGGGCTGTTTATATCATTGAAAGGTCTAAAACTTTTCCTGTCACTCACTAAGGCAATTTAGTTACCTGTGTTTCCTGTCCGTAAAATTGTCAGAAATACTGCTAATATCGGGGTAAGATAAAGTACTTACTATGGTGTCTGTCTTATAGTAATCTCTCTCACTATTATACCCTTAAAAAAAAAAAAAAAAACCAAGACAGGTTTGGAAAGTTAGTAACTTCCTGCTTTTATATTTTTCAAATGATTTGAGACCAGCTTCTGTCTTTAAAGCAGCTTCAGATTAAGGCACATGTGTATAGTGTTGGGAACACCTGAAATGACACCCCAAGTGCTGTGCTGGTGGCTGTCAGACTCCCTGGCAGCTAGCCATACTCTATCGACAGTTACTTACAGTGCACGTTCTTGCTGATGACCAAGCACAGAGCTCCCAAAATATCATGCACATCCATTACCATTAGCTCTTTTAGAATATAATGTGGGGGGCTGGGGAGATGGCTCAGTGGAGTAGGCGCTTCCCTGGCAAGCACAAGGGCCTGAGTTCAATCCCCGGTTCCGCAAAAAATATATATATATAATGTGGTTTCTTTTAATGTTTTCTAAGACTTTATTTTTTTAAGTCCAAGAAGGGCAGCCATGTTTCCTTGAGCTAGGAAAGTTGTGGGATCTTAAATTCATGGTGTTTATCTGGGGGGAGGAATGTACATCTAAGAGAAGAATTTAAAAGCAGATAATTGAGTTCCATAATTAAAGCGTCTGCTTGAGTTCGATCCCCGGCCTGCTGTGCCAGCTCCCAACCCCCTCCCAGGCGTACTGAGCCAGAGATTGAGTCTGGGCTTGGTGGCATGCACCTGTCCCAGTTCTTGGGCGGCTGAAAACAGG
>NW_004524581.1:29181785-29210512 GCF_000260255.1 Octodon degus
AAATAAAAACTTAAACCCTTCCCCAGAAAAGATGTTCATTGGCTATTTGTTATTATATTCTACTATCTACTAAAAATGAGTGATGTGGTCTAGCAGATTGACAGAATAAATTATACCACCCCATTTCTGGATTTGTTGTTCTTTTCCAAGAACTGACGAACTGCATTAGCAGGTTGCTGTGCCAAGAACAAAAAAATACTGTATACTGGACTTAGGATAGCTAAATATTTTTCAGCTTGGACTTTTTTTTCTTTCCTCCTCTTCCTCCTCTTCCTCTACTTCCCCCTCCCCTTCCCCTCCCCTTCCTCCTCTCCTTCCTCCTCCTCCTCCTCCTCCTCCTCCTCTTTTCTGCATTTCCTTTGCTAGAAAACACATTACTAGGTATCATATCAAACTATACTGATGTATTTTACAGATTGAATTTTTTCTAAATAATCAGTGTAACCTGTCATGCCAGGATATTGGGTTTTCTGAAGTTAAACCAAACTAGAAGAATATAGACATAAGCTAATGTTTTTTAGCAAAGAAGGAAAGTAAAATTTCACTGTTGAAAATGTGCTTTACTTCTTATTGACTGTTTTCCAAGGCCGAGAGTCTTTCACTTCACAGGCTAGACTAACTCACAAGTTTGCATTTTGAGAGATTTTAGTGTACATATTAGGGCCTTAAACCAGTGGAACAGAATTTATTGGTTAGTTCTTTTGAGGAAGAAATGTCATAAATAAAAAGCAGTATAATTAAATGTAATATGAAGGATTGACAAAAGACAATTTTCTAACAGGGAGGGATTGGAGGGTTTTTTTCCTTTTGTACCTGGAATCAGACTCAGGACCTTGCACTTGCCAGGCAGGCACTGAGCTATATCCCAGGGAGGGTTCTGAGAGAAGTGTGAAGAAAGATTTCGAGAGATCGGGCTAGAGTGTATTTGCAGGTCTGGGGCTTAACTTGGAATGGACTATGCTGCTTTTTTCTTTTTCTTGAAAAAGTTCTACTTCCATTTCCTTGATTTTTATCTTTTCTAGATTGTCAAAAGAGTGGGGAATAGCGAGGAAACACCAATGATTGGTGACAAAGTTTATGTCCATTACAAAGGAAAATTGTCAAATGGAAAGAAGTTTGATTCCAGCCATGATAGAAATGAACCATTTGTTTTTAGTCTTGGCAAAGGTAAGAGAGTATTTTTGAATGTATGTTGCTTAGATTTATTACTATTTGTATTATATAGAAGTAACGGAACATATCCTTGCCAAAAGTATTTTAGAGCAGTAGTGCTCAAAGAAAGTGGGCAGGGAATGTTCTCTGAGATCTTTTTCAGGGGCATTTACATAGTATCAGTTTTTGTCATAACAATACCAAGATGTAATTTATCCTTTTAAACCTTTTACTGTATTAGCTTTTGCACTGGAGACAAAATGTGCAGTAATAGAAATACTGCTGCTTTAACACAAATTGAGACAGCAGCACCCATCTGTATTAGTAATCATGCTACTTTCACCGCCTCTTGTGTGGGAAAGGGCTAGTGTTTAAGAATCTTCTTGATAATTAGTTAAGTTATTGTATTAAGGCCTAGTCCTTGTGTTTCACATGGTTTTGGTGCTGTGTGACACACAGGCTTGTGTAGATCCCTTCTGCACACCAGTGACCATGGCTTCTTGAGGAAGAGCACTTGGGCGCTTGATTTAGTGGAAAGCTGAGCTGGCTGACTTTTTTTGTTCATTGAAACACCATTTTTGCTTGAACAGGTGAACTATCAGGCTTGATTATTCAGTAGTCAGTAGGTATTTTCCTGAAAATGAGATGAGCCTGTCATTTCAAGGAAAACTGCTGACAATATTCGTTTGAGTTTTCAACTAAAAATTATAGTTTAGTGAATTTTGTCTGCCACTGTAACACTTAAAAGGCTTTTCTAGTGAAATCAGTATGCCTTAATGAATGTATTTTCTTATATTATGCAATGAAATGTATCACAATTTAGGGGATCTGTGTACCTCAGTGAACCAATATTTTCACTGTACGGTATAAGATTACAAGGTCATGTATAAACAGTCCACTCAAAATATAAAGTAGGGCTGGCCCAATAGCTCAGTGGATTAAAGTGTCTGCAAGCAGGCTCAGGGGCTGGGGGTTTGATCCCCGACCCACAGGGTGCGCTGAGAGGGCGACTGAGACTGGGCGTGGTGGCACATGCCTGTAATCCCAGCTCTTGAGAGGCTGTAAACTGGAGAATCACTATGAGTCCAATCTAGTAAGTGAGACCCTGAACACCCTGTAGACCCTTCCCTAAAATAAATAAATGAATAATAAAAAACAAAATATAAACTGGATTAGAGGCTTTTAAAAGTAACACATATGGAAGGTTCATTGATCTACAATTTCACATTGCAACTGACCTTCACCATATGTCCACATTTTTGTTAATATTTTTTTGGTGCTGGGGACCAAACCCAGGCCTTGTATGTGCGCTGCCATCGAGCCACGTTCCCAACACCCTGTGCCCATTTTTGATGATCATATTCACAAGTGAAGTGCTCCTGTCGTGCTCACTTCGGTCGCACATACACTAAATGCTGCTGTCTTTCCCAGATGTCTCCTTATGGGTTTGTATAAATTATAGATGTAGATTTGAGAATCCAGTTATCTTCCTAAGGAAGACAGTTTACATTTGTGAAATTATAAAATGATGCCACTCTCATTAGTGTTTTTGGTAGCACTGGGAGTCAAACTGGTAGGTAAGTGCTTTACCACTGAGCTATACCTTCAGTTCTTAAAGTTTTTTGAAGTATATAGTCTTTTTTTTTTCTAGTTGAGTAATTTATATTCACATGAAATTATTCTTTTTCAGTGAATTTTAACTTTTCTATGATAAGTTTTAATAGATATACAAGAACTGATTTTAGTTCTCAAGTTTTTCTCTCTATTCTGAGGACTGAACCTAGGGCCTAGTGGATGCTGAGTGCACATTCTGCCTCTGAACAGGCACACAGTAGCAGTCTTCAGTTTTTAGGATGTAAAACAGTTCTGAGGAAAAGGATTGAGGACTGCTATTCTCAAGAATGAAATATGATTAAATTTCTTTTCAAAATTTTTTTAAGAATTCAACTGATTTGGTATTCTTATTTTCTTTAGTCATATAAGAATAATAGCCCATACATCAAACTAAACTTTGTGGATCATGGGTTTGTTGGAAATTAGTGGCTGAGTTGCAGTGGCTTTATATTTGTGTGTGTCACAGCAGTTCTGCTTCCCTCCTGGGCTAAGGGTGGGAGTCAGAAGGGGCAGTCCTCCTGGCTGCACCCTGGTTCAGGGCTGGCCACAATTCCTTTCTCTTTCTGACTCTGTGTCCCATTGGATTGCTAAGGATGGGTCTGGAAAGGAAACAGCAAATGAGAAAGTCTGCCTCTTTGCGACTCTGCCTTCCCTGGTATCTGTAGTCATTTGTGTGTCATGGTGACATCCACTTCCTGTCCACCTGTACTCTTCCCGAGCTTCAGTGCTGGCTGTGCCACTACCCCTTTCTCCTTTGGGTCCCTAGTGAATCAGTGGCTCATGTGATGTTAACTTGTATTTGAACAAGAGAGCAATGAAAGTCAAATGCAGTCTCTTTCTTGACATAGGAGATAATATGACAATTATTTTAGAGGTTCCCCCCCCCCCGCCCCGTGGTCATTTAGTAATGTGAACCTCTTAGGCTATCAGAATGGCAGTGGCAACATTACTTAATCTCAGTGACCTCTGAGTGGCTGCCTCCTTCGAACTCCTCATTCTTGCTCTTCCTTACTCTACCTTTAGAAATTCTGTTTCAAGGAAGTTGAAGTTTAAAGAGAAGTCACCTGTCAGTAGTTATCTTGGAAAATGGAATTAAGAATTGCTGAGACTTTCTACTGCTAGATTTTCTAGTAAAATACTATGGCAAAGAAGTCATGTTTCCCAGAATTTTACTCAGAGTGAAAGGATTTTTCAGTCTTTCTTTAAGATTCAGCATGGGAGACAAAAGAAGCAGCTTTCGCTTGCCTTCATACCCTGATACCGTGTCTAGAGATGGTGTGAGCTTGAGGGAAGAACGTCCAGCAGGTGTTGGAAAGCCATGTTCCTGTTCTGTGTGGGTGTAAATTAAGCTGCTGAGCCTTCCCTGCTCCTATAAGAGGAGGAGTCTGGAGAACATTGTAAGGTTAGTCCTGAGACTGTGACTCCATTCTTGTACCCCTGAGAAGAATGTACGTCCAAACCTGAGCATGATAGCACATGCCTACAGTGCTGGCTCTCTCAGAAGCTGAGGCAGGACTGCAAGTTCAAGCCAAGTCTGAGCAACTTAAAAAGATGCTGTCTCAAATTTTAAAAAAATAAAGAGCTGGGGATATAGCTTGGTGAGAGAGCCCTGAGTTTAATACCGAGTAACCTAGTAGCACCCCCCCCCAGACATGCACACAAAGAATGCAGGAGCAAAATCATAGAAAACTAATACCAGCACAAGAGCCAGGCCTTCTTATAGTCACCTGTCTATCCTGATTAGAAATACTAGGAAAAAGCAATATGCCCCTTATAAACCTGCTGTAATAATTGCCTATAAAATAAGATTGATTAGGCAGTGGATAGTTTCAGATAGTTATATAGCAGAAGCCACTTCATCAAAATGAGAAAAAAGTATAAATGGACAACAGTAATAAATGCTGTATGTTGAACTCTCTTGATCTTTTACATGGTACTTGTGAACCCAAGGAGATACATAGAAATAATTCAAAGGAAAACTCCATGCTAGTCTTGGGACTGTATCGTGACTTCAGTGTTTTAAGCAGAACTAAACCTGTCTGGATTGCTCACATTGAAGAAATAGCATTCCATAAGGCATATACACACATTGGAGCTATACTTACACGTAGTACATACTCACTGCTTTTTCTGTGCTATCTTTTGAACTCTTATTTTCCTCACCTAAAGTGATGATTGTGTATGCTCTTATTGTATATGAATACATAAATATTATTTTAGTATTGAGATCAGTTAAGATAAGGCACATTATTCATTGTTAGTGCTTATTTAACACACAGTAAACACTCATGTTTATTACTGATGTTTACGGTATTAGAATTATTGACTGGCTTTATATGCCTGGTAGGAATTGTTTTATAGTGGTTTAGATCTTAACTCTATTTACTGTATGCATGCAAGTTTTATCATTTATTTATTTATTTAATACAGGGTCTTGCTACGCATTTCAGACTTGTAGTGATCCTCCTGTCTCAGCCTTCCTAGCTTTGGAATTACAGGCATGTGCCAGTATGGCAGGTTCGGTGGCTGGCGTGGCACACCTGGGGCTCCAGGGCCAGCAGTACCAGGAGTCAAAACCAGGTCCTTACGCTTGCCAGGCAGGCACTTAGACTGCCGAGCTATCTCCCTAGCCCCTCATTTTAGCTTTCAAAAAAGGGCTTGTGGGTACTATTCTATCTCCCTGGCCCCTATATATGCTTTTATAAAAGGAACTGTATTGTCTTCTCTCCCCCAAACAAATAATATTGTTAGTAAAATGAAGGAGGGAGCCTTTTGCCTCCTTGTACCTCTGGAAGCAACATGGGTCACCAGCAGCTCTACTGGAGCCACCCGAGGAAATTCGGCCAGAGCTTTCGCTCTTGCTGCATCTGCTTGAACCGACGTGGTCTGATCCAGAAATATGGGCTGAACACATGCCACCATTGTTTCCGTCAGTACGCGAGGGACATCGGCTTCATCAAGTTGGATTAAGTGATCTTCCTTCAATGGACTATCCAGGCCATCATACGCTCAGTGAAAGAGACCATGCAAACTCTTTGTACATAAAATAAAAAATTTAAAAGAAAAATATAAATAAATAAAATGAAGGAGGGAGATAGATTTTGGAGATGAAAAAATTATTTCTACTCCTAGTCTTATAAATAAATTCAAGAGCACTAAAGCCTCCCTCCCTCCATCCACTCACCCTGCTTATGAGCATGTATTGTATTCTGAGAGGTGGCTGCTTTACTGAAGTTGTTTTTGGTGTTCCTTATAACATAGGTTAGGAATTATTACAATAAAAATTTTATCAGCCAGACATAGTATCCCATATCTGTAGTTAAAGCTACTAGGAAGGTTAAGTTAGGAGAAGCTTAAGTTTGAGGCCAGCCTGAGCCACTTAGTGAGATTCTATCTTAAAATTTAAAAAAAGATGTAGCTCAGTACTCCCTGGATTCAAATCCCGGTGCTGCCAAAAGTAAAAAATCTACCCAGAATTCTTATCTATAACATTCTACCCCTAAATTTGAGGAGAAAAACAAACCAATAGTTTTAGATTTTTCATTTATTTATACTTCTCTTCTAATATTGAGATTAAACCAAGATGAGGTAACTATCCGGGATCTGCCTATACCATCAGTATGATTTTATTTGTTGCATTGCGATCAGTGGTCATTTATTTAACGTAAAGTAACTAGCTATTAGCCTTTTGTGGTCTAAGGAAGAAGATAGAAGCAAGGCATGGAGTCCTGCTGGTTATAAAGCAAGTATATGTTTTCACTGCCATACTGATTTTCAAACTGATAGCGTGGTTTTATGCCAGGAATTGACACGTGTTTCACTTCCTTACCAACTTTTAGTGTTGTCAGTCTTCTTTTTTTTTTTTTTTTGGTGGAACCGGGGATTGAACTCAGGCCCTTGCCCTTGCCAGGGAAGCGCTTATTCTACTGAGCCATCTCCCCAGCCCCTGTTGTCAATCTTTTTAATGTTAGCCATTAAGTATATATGAAATAGTATTTTGGTTTGGGCTCACATTTCCTTGGTGATTAGTGATATTGAGGATGTCCTGACTTGTGCCTAGGTGATGTGTGGGTATTTATATATTTTCTTCCTTCTCTTTATTTTGGATTTTTTGTTTTTTGTTAAAAACAGGGTATTGGGGCTGGGAAGATAGCTTAGTGGCTTGCCTGGCAAGTGCAAAGTCCTGAGTTCAATCCCCAGTACAAAAAAAAAAAAAAAAAAGACACGCTATCACTACCTAATCTAGGCTGTCCTTGAACTCAAAATCCTTTCGCCATAGCCTCCCTAATGCTAGTGTTTGCCACCACACCTGGTTTGTATATTTCTTTTGTGAAATATCTAAATCCTTTGCCCATTTTTAAAAGATCGGTTATCTTTTTCTTGGGTAGTACTCAGCAAGACAGCACTTGCTTGGCACATATCATCTCCTGCTGTCTTGTGAGCCATCTTTCAGGAAGAGCTCTTACTTTACATGAAGTCCACTTTATCAGTGTTTTCTTTTATGGTTTGAGTATCCTAGTATAAGTAGCCACACTTGTTTTGGTTTAACTTGGGTCTTCTGCTATTTATGAGGAAACCAAAGTAGAGAGAGGTTAAGGAATTTTCCCCCAAATACATAATAAATGGCAGAGCCAGGACCTAAACCAATGTAGTCTCTTTGAAATCAATACCATATTTTAAGGTTTAAATAGAGCCCAGACCAAGAAATATCAGTGTTATTGTACACTGGCTATTGTGGAGCTAATTTTTAAAGTTTTATTTTTAATTGAAACATATTTTTTTCATGAACTTTTGAATCTTGGTAATATTTTACAGCTAATAATACACATTTACTCATATGAATAACCCTATGACTGACTTCACTCTGGGTTGTGTGTGATTTAGCCATGTGTTTCCTTGAGTTTCTATTATTGTTCTTATGTGTGTGTGTGTGTGTGTGTGTGTGTGTGTGTGTGTGGCCAGCTCAGCCCACCAGGGGGCAGGGCTGGCTGGCATGTGGTGCTGGGGGATTGAACCGCGGTCCCTGTGCTTTACTAAACTTGTTCTAAGTAGGTGCTTTAGACTACTGAGCCATCTCACCAGCCCCTCTATTATTGTTCTTGTCTACATTAAAGTATACATAGTCCTAATACATTTGCTTTTTTCCACATGCCATTTAGGAGAATGCAAAATAGACAAGAAAAGCTATTAATTTTCTAATTTTCAAAAAAAGCTTGAGCCACAGTGAATAGACTGAGGAAAGCTAAGAAACAACCAAGGATTGAACTCAGGCCCTTGAGCTTGCCAGGGAAGCACTTATTCCACTGAGCCATCTCCCCAGCCTCGCTAAGAAACTTTTTTAAAAAATGCTTTCTTTTATTTTACCTGGTGCTTTATAGTTGAGGAAGAATGCTTCCCATTTTCTTTGCTAAGTGCTTACAGAGTGAAGCTGGTTTAGGCAGGGGAAAGAGTAGAATGAGAGAAGCTAAGCAAATTTCTAACTCCATTTCAATATGGCACTTTGTCAGGACTTCATTCCTTTATTGAGTGTTTATGGCATTCCTGTCCTTGGAGAAATAGAAACTAATCAAGACAGGATCTCTACCTTTAAACAACTAATAGTTGAGCCTGGCAGGTTTGATGCCTAAGCCTGTCCCAGCACAAACAATACAACCTTATCTGTTTTGTTTCCCTGTTTTTAAAATTATACAGTATGAATAAAGAAAAACTATGCTGTGATCAGTTCTTTAGAATTAGAGAAATGGCAAAATAAAATGTAACAAAAATAGGAATACTTAAAAAAATCTTAAAAACATAGTTTGTGATCAGTACCTGAGTAGAGAAGGGAAAGTTTATGAGAGTCCTTTTATGGCCATTTTAGAATAAAACCAAATAAAATTTGTGAGAAAAAATAATTTGCTTTATTACAAAAAGAAAGATGGTATTGTTATTGGTGATATGAGATTTTTAATGTGTACAGTACAAACAATATATACAAATAGTTAAAATAGAGATCAGAAGTTGGTGATGAGCCCTGGAAATCTGTCAGTAAAAGTGAAGCAGGACGGACTCAGACACGTTTTTAATTATCTAAAGCTTATTAGAGATTAACCTTATAGTTAAATGTGTATCAACTTTTATATTTTGATAAGAAAATGTTATGATTAAAACATTTACTTTCTGTCTTCCTTTTCTATTTCCATATCAAATATAATTTTTCTTGTGTAACATATAGCTTTCCTGCTATAGTGTTTTAAATATGTTCATATTTGAAATGCAAACATACATTGGAAGTTACATACTCAGTAGTTTTTAACAGGGTTGCCAAGACCATTCAATGAAGAAAGAACAGACAATAAATGATGTTGGGAAAACTGGATATTATATTTTTCTAACCCTCTTCAAAAGGGTGAGCCAGGTAGACAGCCAAGTTTAAGGAAGTATTTTCTTTGGTTATCCCATTGCAGTTAAGGACAAATACTTCCAATGAAGAAAGTATTTTGATCCTACACCATATGCAGAAATTACTCAAAAAGGATCAAAGGCCTCAAACTATAAAATTCTGGACGAAAACAGAGGATGACCTTCATGACATTGGATTTGGTAGTAATTTGGGGGCAATGACACCAAAAGCACAAAGCAACAAAATTTAAAAATAGATAAATTGGACTACATTAAAATTTATAATTTTTGTGTATCAGAGCATACTACAGAGATGCAAATAAACATGAAGTCCCTTCATCCACAAGAGACAAGAGGAATCACTTTGTGTTCAACATTGCCTGAATAATCTGTGCAAGACGAATATTGTAGCCCTGTGGGGTTATCCTTAAGTGGCACATCAACTGAATGAAGAAGAAAGGATGAGAATGGCAGAAGCAGGGGTTACTAGTGAAGGCTGTCACACATTTTCACAGTGTGATCTGCCAGATTGTGAAGCTCGCCGACTTCTGCAGATGATCAGGGCCCAACAGGTGCAACAACCAAAACTTATTGGGGAAGAATCAGCACAATTAAAGAGCAAAGAGACCTTAAAACAGATCTGGAACAAATCTTAGAAGCAAATGATGGGTTGCGAATGTTAGTTGAAGAGGAGGATTTGCAGAGGGCTCTGGCACGAAGTTATCAAAAAGACTGACATGGAAGATGAGGCAGACCTCTGCAGAGCTGTTCAGCCTAATGTGCAAGGTGGTTCCATAAATATATCTCAAGATGTTGTAACATTAGGTACGAATCTAACATTTGAAGAACTGTAGAAGAAAAGGCTACTTTGAAAAGCAATAGCAGAAGCAAGAGCAGGCAGATCCACCAGGACAGGTTTCACAGCCACGTGAAAGGTCGACCACAAGTTCAGGAGCACTTGGGGATAATCGAGGTGATGCTGCATGTGAAGGTGTGCTTGGGCAGCTGTGACCTCATCTTTAGAAACTTACAAATAATTTGAAAACAAATGTTACCTTTTAAAATCATTTACATATTCATACTTTCTAACATTGTCCTTTATGATTACACTGTAAGGTCCATTTTTGTAATATATCAAAGAAAACATTGTTCATCAGAATAAATATTTAGGTGGCTTACAAACAAAATGAAGAAGTAGAAAGTGTGTCAGTTGTAGGACTAAATAATGATCTTCCAAAACTTAACCAAAGAGGCATTCAGCATAAAGAATATTTAAAATAGTCTTCTAAAAAAGAAGGGAATGGGAGAGAAATGTTTGCAAGTCCTGTACTTGATAAAGGATAAGCATCCACAATACATGAAGAACTTATACAACTTAGTATTTTAAATAAAAAATGGCACAGTAAAAACTGACAGCAAAGCCAGACATGTTGGTGCATGCCTTTAATCCCAGCACTATGTAGGCTGAGGCAGGAGTGAGTTTGAGGCTAGCCTGGGCTATAAAGTGAGTTCAAGGCCAGCCTGAAATGCATAAGGAAACCCTGTCTCCAAAAGAACAACAGAAAAAGCCATGCAGCAAAATATAGCTTCTCTGGAACCTGGAATTAAGACATGAAAAACAACAATTTGATGAGGAATAAAAGAAGTAGACCTCTGTAAACTGGGGCTGGGGGTGGGATTGACAAGAAAACCAGAAACTACAAGAAACTGGGAAAAAAATCTGAAAAGCTACCCTAGCTTCTGGGTAGGGGGCCTGTCTCCAGTAATACAAGTTAACCCTGAGAGGGTCAGCAGCTCCAGGGAGAAACAACAGTCTGGCCTCCACAGTTACTGTAAACTGCATATATAGTGCAAGGTTTACTCTCAAAGTGACTCCTTCCATATGTCAGGGTAGAGATGGAGAAGAAATCTAGTACAGCACCCAACATATTTGAGAATGTTTCACCAGGATCCATTTTGGGGATAGTTAATTGTTAAAGACTGAACTACAGAACAACATGTTAGGGTTTCTGGGGTCATCCTACCACAGTGACCCCATGAGAAGCTTAAGCACAGGCCAAGAAAGACACTGGAATCCCACCCTCTATGTTGAGAAGTCAATCAAGTTGGTCATGTTTGGGGTTTGGAGGGAGTTGGTTCTGAAATTGCTGGCATTGAGGCCAGCTGACTGATGCTACCCTCCCACCTCACTGCCTACATCCAGCACAGAACTCTGTGGTCTGCTGAGTTCCTCATCTGCCAGTGTGATCAGGGAAGAAAGAAAGAGCAAAAAGATGAAAAAGAATAGGAAAGAGAAAAAGAAGAGAAAAGATAACAAAAACCCTCCCAAAACTCCCAACTGCCAACTCTGTCCGTAGGGTACTGATGGGAGGAAATAAAAAATGAAACAGCTGACTTACACAGAGTGATAAAAGAGAAGACATGCACACACACAAAGATTAATAAAGTGCTCAGCAAACTTTAAGATGAAGGGCCGGGAGATGGCTGAGTAGAGTAAGTGCTTACCTGGTAAGTGCAAGGGCCTGAGTTCAATCCCAGGTTCTGCCCCCCCAACAACAAAAAACCTCTAAAATGATACAGCCACACAATTAATGGATTGAATAAACAAAAAGAGTAATGAACTTACTAAAGACACTAATAAAAAGCTGAGCAAAACTAAATGTAAAACATGAATGACCAGTTTAGCGATGAATTAAAGTGCATGGAAATATTCCAAATAAAAATCCAGGAAGTGGGGCTGGTGAGATGGCTCAGTGGTCTAAAGCACCTACTTAGAGCAAGCTTAGCAAAGCACAGGGACCGTGGTTCAATCCCCCAGCACCACATGCCAGCCAGCCCCACCCCCTGGTGGGCTGAGCTGGCCACACACACACTAAATAAAAAAAAAAAAAAACCAAAAAAAAAAAAAAAAAAATCCAGGAAGTTAAAAAATGTTAAAAGTAATCAATGTGAGAACAGTGTCAGAACTATCAGGGCTGATGCAGGTGACCATATATTCCAAGATACCTTCAAAACAACAAAAGAATGTGAAAAATGGATCCAACAGCTATTGGGTGATGCAATGAAAACTAATCCAAGATTAACTGGAATTAGTGAAAAAAAATCAGAAGATAATACAAATGGGAGTTTTAAAAAATCTATTTACAGAAATAATAGCAGAAAGCATTCCAAATATAAGGAAAGAATTTAACATACAGAAAAATGAGGCATATAAAATCCCACATAAAGGGCCAGCCAAATAGCTCTGTGGATTAAAGCACCTGTTTAGGCAGACTTGGGCTGGGAGTTCAATCCCTGGCTCTGCCCTGCCAGCCCTACCTCGGGGCACACTAAGACAGCAATTGAGATGACGTGGTGGTGTGTGCCTGTAATCCCAGCACTTGAGAGGCTGAAAACAGAAGGATCACTACAAGTCTAATCTATGAAGTGAGATCGTGTAGACACTGTACTAAATACACACACACACACACACACACACACACACACACAAATCCCACATAGCCACAATCCAAAAGACCTTCTCCTAAAACACCATAGTCAAAATCCCAGAAGTCCTGCACAAGGACAGAATCTTTTTGTTGTGGAGGGAGGAGAGGTACAGGGACTAGAACTTAGGACCTCATGCTTACCAGGCAGCTGCTAAACCATTGAGCCTCTGGACTCCAAGGACAGCATCTTAAAGCTGTCAGAGAAGGGCCAGCCAGATAGCTCAATGAACTAAAGCGCCTGCTTAGGCAGGCACAGGGACTGGGGTTCTATCCCCAGCGTGCCTTGTTGGCCCCACCCCCATGGCACACTAAGATTGGGAATGAGACTGGGCGTGGTGGTGCACCCTTGTAATCCCAGCACTTGGGAGGCTGAAACAGGATGATCGCTACAAGTTCGATCTGTGTAGTGAGACCCTGTAGACTCTACTAAATACATCAAGAAAAAAAGCTGTCATAGGAAAAAAATCACTTAAAAAGGTAAACATGTTAGAATTATAGATTTCTCACCACAAACCTGAAAGGCCAGGAAAGCTTGGAATAAAGTGTTTGAATCCTTAAAAGAAAACAACTTGCAACCCAGAGTAATATATCCTATAAAAGTATCTTTCAAAATCAATGGAGAAGTAAGCTTTCCTTGCCAAAGAGCATCTTAGGAAATGCATGATCACCAAACCAGCAGTACAAAAACTTCTCGAGGATGGCCTACAAGTAATAAAGCCAGCGGTGCCAAAACGACCAACTTAACGAATCCGCAAGTAAGTGAGCAGTGAAGTGAAAGGGAGGAAAGCGAAGGAACTGGCAACAGGGAAAGAACGCAATAGCAGGAACAAATCAGTATCTCTCAATGGTAACTGTCGGGGCTGGGGAGATGGCTCAGTGGAATATCCCTGGTAAGCACAAGGGCCTGAGTTCAAGCCCCAGTTCCACCAAAAAAAAAAAAAAAAAAAAAAGACAATGTGTAGGGCTGGCAGTATAGCTCAGTGACTAAGTGCTTGCTTAAGTAAGCTCAGGGCCAGGGTTCGATCCCTGGCTCCACATGCCGCACCAGCCCCGCCCCCAGGCACACTGAGCTGTCAATGGAGTCAGGGCATGGTGGTGCATGCCTATAATCCCAGCACTTGGGAGGCAGAAATCAGGAGGATCACTACGAGTGTGGGCTGTGTAATGAGACCCTGCACAAAAAAAAAAAAAAAAAAAACTTAAAAAAAAATAGTAGCCAATGTGAATGGTGCCAATACCCTAATCAAAAGATGCAGACTGGTAGATTGGATCAAACAAACAAAATGCATGGTTGATATACAGGAAATATATATACAGTGATAGGTTGTATACAGGAAACACACTAAATCAAAACAGAATTCATAGACTAAAAACAAAAGACAGAAGATAATATTCTGTGCGTGAGTGCCCCAAAACAAGAGTGTACTGTTTTCAGATCAAGTGGACTTCTACCCAGAACTAATCAGAAGAGACATAGGTCACCACATACTAAGGGAACAATTCAGCAGAAAGAGTTAACAAGTATAAGTATATACACACTTGGACAGTGGCATAACCAACTTCACAAAACACTTTTGGACATGAAGGAACAGACCAAACATCAACATAATTATAGTGGGAGACCTCAATACCCTAGTATGACAAATGGACAGATCAACTAGACAGGATAGCAATAAAGAAATATAGTTGAATCACACCTTCATACAAATCGACTTCATTTAGTGTTCTACCCACAACAACATAATACAGATTTTTGGTAGCACATGGAATGTCCTCTGAAATAGTCCACATACTAGCCAATAAAGCATGTTGAAGTAAATGCAAAAGAATTGAAATTTTTCAATGCATAGTATCACATTACACTGCAATGAAACTAGAAATAAATAGTAAAAGAAAACATTTTACAGACATATAGAAATTAAACAGTACACTCTTAAATAATCACTGGATCACATAAGTAGTCAAGGAAAAAAATTAGACAGTTTTTTGGGGATGGTGGTACTTGCCTGTAATTCTAACACTCAGGAGACTGAGGCAATAGGATTGTTGAGAGTTTAAGGCCAGTCTGGACATAGTGAGTTTAAGATCAGTCTAGGGCTGGCCAAATAGGTCAGTGGATTAAAGCTCCTGCTTAGGCACATGCAGTGGCCAGGGTTCGATCCCCAGCATGTGCTGATACAGCAATTGAGACTGGGTGTGGTGGTGCATGCCTTAATCCCAGGGCTTGGGAGGCTGAAAACAGGAGGATCACTACCAGTCTGATCTACGGAGTTAGACCCTGTCCTAAAATAAAAAATAAAAAAAGCAGTCTAAACTACATAGTGAAACCCTGTCTCAGTAATGGGAAAAGAAAAAAAAAATACAGCAAGCCTAAATAACCTAATGATGCACCTCAAAGTCCTAGAAAAACAAGAATAATCCAAATCCATTGTGCCCCCCCCCCCGGGGTGCGGTGGGTCTGTGCTCGGAGGCCATTGGCAGGTGCAGGGCCGTCCCTCCGCCCCTCGGGATCACTGCTTCTGCTTACCTCAACCATTCTGGCTGCGGCGTCTCTGTGTCTGAACCGAGCGGGGTCCGTGAGGGACGGTGTGTCCATGGTGGTGGGTGAGGGCAGACGTCTCATTCTGTGTGCCAGAAGGCCAAAGGCTGGTGGCAGGTCCACGGAGCACAGCAGAGTCTGTCCTACGATGCAAAAGTCTGCAAGGGTCTCTGGTCAGCGGGCAGTGTGGGTCCGTGCTTTGGTTGACACACCGCAGCGCTTCCCAGCACGGACATGTAACCGGCACGTTTCCAGCAGAAAACAAAAGACAAACGTGAAAAGTCTAGAAATAAAATTGGTTAAAAAAAAAAAAAAAAGAATAATCCAAATCCAAAGCTATTTGAGACCAAAATATACAAAATCATTGAGTCAAGTAGTTGATTCTTTAAGAGTAAACAAAACAAACCCTCAGCCTATCTCACCCAAAAAAAGGAATGAAAAGACCCATATAAATGCAATTAGAAACGAAAAAGACAAGATCACAGGCAACACCAAATTCTAGAAGATTATTAGTAACCATTTTGAAAACCTGTACAGTACTCCAATAAATTGGAGAACCCAAAAGAAATAGATAAATTCCTAAGTACATACAATTTACAAAAACTCAACCAAGATATAAAAGTATGGATAAAGTACTTATGTAGTGTCTCCAAAGAATATAAACAAATTTGCCAGGCATGGTTGTGCACTTGTGTGCTATCAGCACTCAGGAGGCAGAGGTAGGAGGGTCACTGAGTTCCAGGCCAGTTTGGGTCACACTGTATGTTCAAAGCCAGCCTAAACTACCTAGCAAGATCCTGTCTCAGAAAAAGAAAAAGAAAGAAAGAAAGAAAGAAAGAAAGAAAGAAAGAAAGAAAGAAAGAAAGAAAGAAAGAAAGAAAGAAAGATGGCCAGCAAGCATAAAAAAAGTTCCTTTTCCAACATTATTGATGATTAAGGAGGGAATAAAGAAGGAATAAATTACCTTTCCATATTTTTGTACCAAGTTCTTAAATATCAAGAATTTTAGGGCTGAAAGATAGCTCAGTGGTGTAAGCACCTACCTGAAGAGCATAGGGACCGAGGTTCTATCCCCAGTACCTCATGCTGAGCCAGCCCAGGAACCCTAGTTGCACTGCGCTGCCATGAAACCAGGTGTGGTGGCACACACCTATAATCCCAGCACTGGGGAGGCTGAAACAGGATCGCTATGAGTCTGAGCTTTGTAGCCGGACCCCATACCAAATAAATAATAATTTAAAAAATATGCTTCTGGCCCAGTGATACTATTTGCGGGACTATAAGCTGAGGGAGTGTGGTAGGAGCTGCTTAACCACCTGCAGACTGATGCCCTCGTTCTGTTCACAGATCTTCTAGGTTCTGTGGTACAGTTCTCACCCTGCTGCTGTCAGCTGCATAGGCTGTGTCCCTCGCTCCCCGGGGAACATGGCTAAGCGTGTGAGAAAGTTCTGTCTTACAGCATTGTTGTTTGTGTTCAGCAATTTAGGAGAAATTTATGGAAGCAGGGCTTTGTTGTGGTTCAGACACTGCTAGGATGTCGGATGATTCTGTTTGGGTACCTCAGAGGAAGTTTGATTAGAAGAGCTGGAGCTAAAGCTATGACTAGTAGAGAAACAGCAGTCTCGCATTAGCTAGGAGAGGAGAATGTTTGATATTTTGTAGGGTTCACAGTGACTTTACTCTTTGTCCAGGGCTGGTCAGAATTTTGAATTATTTTGTTTCAGTTCTGTCATGGTCTTCAAGTGACCTGGTCTGGTGTTAATGTTGCATGAGGAGGAGGACTAACAGGGCCTCACTGTGAGCAACAGGCAGACTCAGACAGCACCACGGCCGCTCCATGTGTGTCCAAGCAGCTTCGAGATGCCAGAGGCTGCTTTTCTTTTCAGACTCTGAGAGTCATTTTAAATTATTTCCATCCCTTGTACTTTTCATCATGATATAATTTTTATAATTATATGATTAGATGTTGTATAAAACACTAAAACTAGTGTAAAAAGAATAAATTATCATTGGAAAGAGGTTTGGATGTTTTAGAAAGATTTATTCAGATAAATTGCTGTTTTTAAATGACTGTTGAATTAGGGTTGCATAGAACATCAACAAAGCAAGCAGGCCTTTCAGAACATATTTGTATAGAAGCCACTGCATAGTGGCTTTACCTGTGTCTTCTAGGTATTGCTGTACTTCAAAGGAACTCACCTTGAACTATAAATTGCAAGTGATACATTGTGAATTTGGTTGATATAGTAAAGATGACATGGAACTCGTATCACTGGATCTATACTCACAGACAAAGCATTGGCCTCTTCATGTTTTAAGTTAAAAAATACAGTAAGGACTGGCCAAATAGCCCAGCGGATTAAAGTGCCTGCAAGCAGGGGCTTGGAGTTCGATCCCCAGGCCTGCCATGCCTCTCCTGCCCCCGGGGCACGCTGAGATGGCAATTGAGACTGGGCATGGTGGTGCAAACCTGTAATCCCAGCTCTTGGAAGGCTGTAAACAGGCAGATCACTGTAAGTCTGATCTAGTAGTGAGACCCTGAACACGCTGTAGACCCTTCCATATATGTATATAATTTATATGCAGTCTTTATGATTCCTGTCTTATAGCCCAATTTACATTAACCTGCCAACCATCCCTGATTATGTTAGGTTAGATACTTTTACTGTAACAGAAATTCACATAGAGGTTTAGATACAGTTTTTCTCTAGAGTATGATAATAGTAAAAGTAGAAATAACATGTTTATTAATGGGATTAATAAAGTTATGGTATATTCAAAAGAAGTCAGATAGTTACAGAATGTCATGTTTTCAGAATTATCTATCAATAAAAAAATCTCATGTAATATAAAAAGTGAAAGCTCATTAACAAAAGTTGACCTTGTCAGCCCCACCCCCAGAGCACCCTGAGACAGCAATTGAGACTGGACGTGGTGGCACATGCCTGTAATCCCAGTGCTTGGGAGGTTGAAAACAGGAGGACCGCTACAAGTGGTCTGTGTAGTGAGACCCTGTAGACCCTGTACTAAATACATAAAACAAAAAGAAAGAAAAGTTGACTTAACTGCTGAGCAGAGTGGTGCACACCTATAATCTGAGTACTCTGGGAGGCTGAAGCAGAAATATTGCAAATTCAAGCCCTTCCTACACAATTTAGTGAGACCCTGCCTCAAAATTAAAATTTTAAAGGGAAGGGGCTGGGGAGGTGGCTCAGTGGAATAAGCGCTTCCCTGGCAAGTACAAGGGCCTGAGTTTAATCCCTGGTTATACACACACACACACACACACACACACACACACAAAATTTAAAGGGTTGGGGACTTAGCTCACTCAGTCCAATCCTCACTACCAAGAAGAAAAGGTTGGTGGCTTTAGAAGACATGCTTGTGATCAGTCTGGCCTTTGCTGGTGTTTCATTCAGTTTCTGAAACTTGGTATCAAAGAACTTTCGGGGCTGGCGAGATGGCTCAGTGGTCTAAAGCACCTACTTGGAAAAAGCTTGGCAAAGCACAGGGACCGCGGTTCGATCCCCCAGCACCACATGCCAGCCAGCCGCGCCCCCGGTGGGCTGAGCTGGCCACACACACACACAATAAATAAATAAACTTAAAAAAAAAAAAAAAAAAAAACAAAGAACTTTCAATGCTAGCATTCTTTAGTATTCCAAAGAAGAAAATCAAAGGCACAGCATGATTTATTTAGCCTGGGGCTCATTTGGGTTTAATTGATAGGCTGGTGCTTCTAGCTTCTAGGGCTGGCAGAGATACCACCCGCATCTGCCCTACCCTTCCAAGTACAGTTAATCATCCCTCCTCTGTGCCTCTTGTTTTGTACTCTGTTTTGGTCTTTACCACATTTTGCTTAAAAAAAAACAACTAATGCATTTATCTTTATCCTCCCTAGCCGTACTTTATTGCATATTCTTTGGAGGAAGAACAGCCTGGCTTTGTATTTGCAGTCCTTCACACATACCTCTGCTTTTCAGTCATTGACCAGATGTCTAGAGCAAATGTGTAATAATAGCTCTCCCAGTCTGAAGATCTCCTGAAGGAATAAGATATTTGCCTTAACATATCAGAATTATGTTTTTAAAGGGAGCTGTTTTCACAGGCAGACCCTGAAACACAGTAATGTTTTGCTACAGCAAGCAAAAACACCTGGAATGACACCAGGATTTGGAAGCACATTTATTTATATCAATGGGCACTGACAGGGATCTTTTGCAGAATATCAGGCCCTGATTTCTAGTGTTCTAGGGCTTATATGAGATAAGCAAGCATAAAGTGCAGAGGCAGGATGGCTTGTCAATTGGAGACTGGTTTGTAGATGTGCATTGTAGTGACCAGCTACTCATCACAGTGATCACTCCTTTCTAAGAACTGAAACAGGAACTGATGCCTGGGCAACTAAGAAACTGACGTGTACTGGCAGGGAGAGTGGGCAGCACTTTCTGTTACAGTTTGAAGAGTATCAGTGATAGAAAAACAGCCTTTCAACAGAAGGCTTTGAATTCATTCCAAAGCCCCTGAACTGTTTCCACAGAATTGTGTTTTGGGCATGGGCTGCCATTTTGGAAAGGCACTGGGTGCCAGATTTGAGATTCACGTAGCTTTACATGGGGGTGCACTCCCAGAAGCCCAGCACTTGGGAGGCTGCCCTAGAAGCATCCCAAGTTCAAATGCAGTCTAGGCCACTTAGCCAGCCCCTGTCTCAGAATAAACTATGAAGGAGAGGGGATGAGGTTGCAGCTCACTGTGAAGGCCTTGGGATCAGTTCCCAGGACAACAAGAAACAAAGGAAGAAGGAAGGGGAGAGCAAGTGAGGGAAAGAAGAGCAAATACTGGACTGGGGAGGTGGTTCAGTAGAATAAGCGCTTCCCTGGCAAGCACAAAGGCCTGAGATCAATCCCCGGTTCCGCCAAAAAAAAGAAGAAGAGCAAATATCACTTTGTACTTCCCCACATATGCTTATGTAAACATGCAAACATGGGTAATACTATCCTTACTGGAGGACTGTGATAATATACTTTTCAATAGGAGATTATAAAATTATGCAGATTTCTGATTATGATGATGGAGGCAGCTTCCTTTAAATACACATGATAGCTAAGCATGTTGGCGAACTCCTACAGTTCCAGCTACTTGGGAAGCTGAGGCAGGAAGATTGCTTGATTAGCTCAAGAATTGAAGACCACCCTGGGCAATGTGGTAAGGCCCTGTCCCTAGAAACACACAAATATGGCAGGCACTGTTCTATGCAGACTTTATCAAAAAATCTTTACCACTACATGGCAGGTGCTGTTATTATCTACATTTCATAGATGAGGACCCTGAGGACCAGAGGTTGAATAACTTATACAGATTCACACAGCTAGTAAAGTACCTACCTGGTATTCATTATAACACTCATAATTTCTAACATGTGTATTCCTTTCAACGATGGAAAAAGAATATCCAGATAAATGTTAATGAAAAGGCAGTTCAGAATTGAATATATGGTATGCTAACTTTTATTTTCGAGCTTTTGAAAAAACGATAGCACACACTGGAAGAACATAAAAGAAATAATAGCAGTGAATTTTTCAAAGAACGGGATGGAGCTTGGAGTGGCGGCATGTGCCTGCAATCCCAGGACTAGGAGGGCTGAGGCAGGAGGGTCACTGGGAATTCCAACCTGGGCTACATGGTGAATTCAAGGCCCGCCTGAACTACAAAGTGAGCCTGTGTCTCAAAAACTCAATAGGATGGACGATCTTTACCTTTTACTTTATGTAATTCTTTTTTCTGTTTTGATATTTTATATCTATTTCTTAGGTTGTTGTTGTTTTTTCTCGTGGTACCGGGAATTGAACTCAGGGCCTTGCGCTTGCCAGGCAAGCGCTTATTCTACTGAGCTATCTCCCCGGCCCCAAAAATTTTTACTAAAATAAGTGGAGCTCTTATTTTGAAAAGTTGAAGTACTTAACAAAGACTAAGCCAAATTCCTGGGTAAGACCTTCTTATTGGTCACTGCTTTCAGGCTGCATCTTGGTCCCCTGTCCCAGTGTGCTACCTGCAGTTTGCTTTTAACCCAGGACCACACTCTACTTCAGAATGCAATTCCTCATTGCTTAGTTCCTCATTCCACCTGGTGGAATGATTACTTATTTTATTATTTTAAATTGCCTAGATTTTTTTTGAGGGGTAGTTCCAGAAGGTTTTATAACTGTTACAGTGAGATATAGTTAAAAATGCACGTGATGAGAAAGAACTATAAATATGGAGATCATAATTGTATAGCCCATTCTCTCAGGCTTTCACAGAGAGCACATTGGCCAAGCAATGGCTGTGACTCATCCACATGGCTGACACTGACAAAGGTTCTACAATCTGAGGTACAGGATCCCAGGATAAATCCTGAGGGGATTTCACTGACCGTCTCAGACCCAAAAGCTATAACTCTGCTTTACCTTGGTCTTAACCGTCCAGCAGAAAAGTATAAAAACGAAGTATAAGAAGTAAAGCCATGCTGTTATGCTGAGCTGTAGGGGACTCAGGTCAACAGTTTCTGACATTGCCAGTGAAGCAGAAGACCCAATACTATTATGGGATACTGGACTCTTTTAGAATATTTTGCTGAGTTAACACACCTATAATAGTCAAATAACGGAACTAAACAAAAAAGGGGATGCAGATGAATGTCCATTTTGTATCTGTGTATTCAAAATGGTTAGGATAGATATATAGTTACATTCTCTTAATGAATAGAGGGATTTGCTCTAATAGTGTTTGTAACTAGGATATCATGGAATAAGGATTTTGTTTTTTTTTTTTTTTTTTTTGGTTCCTCGAATGCCTTCAGGGCACTTTTGGCCAGCGGGAGAGGTGTGAGGTTCAAACTCCAGCAACCTGAGGCTGACAGCTTTGTGGAAGCTGCCACTTAAAGGCCTGAGCTAGGGCCAGGCCCCCTGTAACTAGGATATCATGTCTGCATCTTGTACAGCAATTAACCCTAGGAAGAATGTATGGAGCGTGTTAATTATTGAAACTGTCCTACCAACTTGGTTTGAAACTGACTCATTACTATTTGTTTCTCAATAAAATTATGGAAAAAATTATATAGCCTTATATACTTCTGTTATTGAGCAGTGGCTTCAAATCCATAAACTGGCAAAAAGAAAAAAAATCAAAATTCTGTAATTCTTGTGACTTGACAAAATGACACAGAACCACAGCCTTTTTGTTTGTAAAAATATTTTTCTAATTCTAAATTTTCAGAACTTGTTTCATGGATCTTTTTATACAATGTACTTTTATGGTTGTTTCTTGTTTTTTTGTATTTGTTCCCTGCCCAACTAAATAATAAACTTACTTAGAAAAAACTCCATTTTCTTTCTTTTCTAAAACACTCCATCTTCTGTATTATTTTTGTTCCATCTCTGCCTAAATAAAGTGTACATTATTATGGTTGAAATGAGAAATTGAGCAACAATTCCAACATAGCCACATCTTGTGGATTATGTTACCACAGCTTTTCAAAGATTTAGTCTTTGCATAGCTTAGGAGTTGATAATTACTTTCATCTTCCTCAGTAGGGAATTGTCTCTGATAGCCTTCCAAACAATCATAATTTATTTCTTTGCATGTAGCTTTTACTGAGTTCCATCATCTTGTAACCCCTAATTTCCATTTGAGTACGTGGTATGAAAAGTTGGAAGCTTGTTTGAACTTTTGTTTTATGAAAATTCAGATCTCTTTAAATATGGCCTATACCTTTTGCTTTGTTGTAGGCCAGGTTATCAAGGCCTGGGACATCGGAGTGGCCACCATGAAGAAAGGGGAGCTCTGCCATTTGCTCTGCAAGCCAGAATACGCGTATGGCTCGGCCGGCAGCCTCCCTAAAATTCCTGCAAATGCAACTCTCTTTTTTGAGGCAAGTGTGTGTTGTTACATGTCCACATCTGCTGCACTGTAGGCCGCCTGGGAGCAGGAGCCACGCTTACTATTGAGACTCATGTCCAGCATACTTATTTTAAAGCTCAGCCTTCTGCATTGTTTCCCACAAACCCAAGAGTGTGTGCTCATGTGTTCTTAGAAGTGTGTGCCTGGCACAGAGGGCATAGCCAAATAAAAGACACTGGACCCAGAACTAAAAGCTCTGGTCAGCAGTGTAAATATGGCATACTCAAAATTAATAGGATGGAAGTGGTGGAAATAAATGTTGAATGTGCCTACATCAAGTTGTAAGGTATTTTTAAGGTTTATAAATGTTTATAAAGATTGCAGGTGTCATAGGTTTTCTTTCTTCTTGTGCTGAATTCAACAGCCATGTTTGGCAAAACTATTCTAATGAGGCAAAATACACGTTTAGTCAGTAGTAGGCCAGATACCTAGGATTTATTCTCACGTTTTAAGAAGGGAACTTCATAAATCTGGGGTGGAAAAGTGGTGGCCTTGGAATCAGACAAAATAGTTCTGCGCCGGTACCTTGTCACTCTGACTCTTTGCCCACAAGGCTGTTTTCCTAGTATTTCCTGTCTGTCTTGCACTGCAGCCCCACAGGATGTAGTCCTAGACATTATCATTACACAGAGCTCTTTCCAAGTATTGAAAAGCACAGTGTTCCTTTTCTCTACTTCTCTAATAACTACAATGCACAGATTTTTTAAAAGACTTAAAAAAGGCAAACTAGTTGTTTTTGCCTTCACATATGTTAAACTGATTTTGTTTGATCTTTTCCTGGTTAAGTCTCTTTTTCATTTCTAGATTGAGCTCCTTGATTTCAAAGGAGAGGATTTATTTGAAGATGGAGGCATCATCCGCAGAATCAAACGGAAAGGAGAGGGATATTCCAACCCAAATGAAGGAGCCACAGTAGACAGTAAGTGTTGCTGTGAGAGGGAGCTGCCCCTTAAAAGTTGAGCTCCTTTTATGCAGATGAAATGGAAATTTTTTTTTAAATCTCATAATAGAAATAAACATGCTAAATATATTACAAGAACAGTTTTAGAGGGCCGGGGAGATAGCTCAGTAGAATAAGTGCTTGCCTGGAAAGTGCAAGGTCCTGAGTTCAATCTCCAGTACCGCAAAAAAAAAATAAATAAAATTAAAAAAAAAAAAAAAAAAAAAAAAGAACAGTTTTAATAAAAATTAATTTGAGGTATGTGTACCAGGTACCCTGCCACCCTCTACAAACTCAAAACTAAATAAAAACAATCACAACCATTAAGAAATTCTCAGTGTGGACCCCTTAGGGTGCCAAAAACTAACGTAGTGTTGTCTTATATATTTATTCTTTTATTTCGCACAGTGACCTTATGAGATAAGATTATTATCCGCAGATAAGGAAAGTAAATGCAGAGATGTCACACAGATTGTCTGAGTTTGCAAAGTTACTAAACAGACATAGATTGCAGTCCCTTCAAGACTCAAGCCCATCTCCTTGACTGACATACAGATATAAAACAGTAATCCAATAGATTAAAACTGATTCTATCCTGAATCAGGAGAATTGGGTTTAAGTCTTCCTTTGCTAATTATTGAGCAACCTGGTACAATTTCATTTCTTCCTTTGTTCACTGGGAGTAAGGACGCCTGAGAGCTGAGGTGACTGGTGGTTCTTCCTCCTTGCTGTGCTGCTTATCACTTCATACTTCAGTGAGCACTTCCCATCTGTCCTGGCATACAGTGAGTGCCTGAGGACCTAGATCTTTTTTTACCTTTTTTTGGTTTCAGCTACAGTGCCAGCCACATTTGTGTCCAGTAAAGGCTTTTTACATTATAAATGTCTAAAAGATGCCATTAATTAAAGCTGAAATCCTTCAAAAGAAAGTTGTGAGGAAACAAAGAAATATTTCCATTTAGAAAAAACAAAAGAAAGCCAAGCATGATTGTGCACACCCATAGTCCCAGCTATTCAGGAGGCTGAGGCAAGAAGATCACTGTGCTCAGAAATTTGAGACCAGTGTGGACAACACAGTAAGATCCTGACTCAAAAAAAAAGCCCTAAGCCATTAAGTAAAAGCATGAACTATTATTATAAATGACCTACTTAAAGAGTCACTTAAGACATAACTAGAATGTCTAAATTTCCTGTTTTTAGTATTGTGTGTTCTATTTTAGATCCATATTTCATTTCATCACTACATGTCAAATAAGTTAATTTAAATTTAGTACTTGTTTTATTAGAAGCAGTTATAAATATTTTAACTGTAATAACGTGTTTAGATCATTGTTATCCATGGTAAATTTTAGATTAAATGAAGAGGAACTTAGATATACATGGGAGAAATAGACCTAAGCCTGGGGTCAAGAGAGAGGATCCAGGTTTAGCTTCAACATTTGCATCCTCCTTAGGTAGTGGGGCAGGGCTGAACCATGCCCTAACCATAGTAAGATTCTAAATTACTATGAAAGTTATGGGAATGATTGAAAATTATCTTTATTAGTAGGCACTTTAAAAACTTGTTTATGTCATGTATTTTAAATTTGATTATGAAAATTTGCACATCTCTACAAGTTTTTCTTCTTCTTTTTTTTTGGTTTGTTTTTTGGCAGAACCGGGGATTGAACTCTGGTCCTTGCGCTTGCCAGGGAAGTGCTCATTCCATTGAGCCATCTCCCCAACCCCAGTTTTTTCTTATAAGAACATTCCAGTTCAGTAATTTGTTTTTAAGGGGCCAGGGAGATAGCTCAGTAGAATAAGTGCTTCCCTGGCAAGCGCAAGGGCTTGAGTTCAATCCCCAGTTCCGCCAAAAAAGAGAGAGAGTAATTTGTTTTTAAACTATGTCAACTAAAAGAAAAAACTTTTTCCAATTACAAACAATACCAATATAGAAATGGACTTCATGTTAGCTAAATTAAGTCTTATTTGGGGTAATGTTTTCAATAGTAGTCATATTTTTAAATTTTTGTCTTGAAATAATTCTTAGACTTAAAGAAAAGTTGCAAAACTGTTACAGAAAGTTCCCTTGTATGCTTCACCCAGCTTCCTGTAATGTTAAGATCTTACCGCGAGCCACAGGACATATATCAAAATCAGGAAATTAACATTGGTGCAATACAATTAACTGTTCCGTGGCCTTATTTGAATTTCATCAGTTACCACACTAGTGTCCTTTTCTGGTCAAAGATCAGATGTAGGATCTAGCATTGTATTTCAGTATCCTGTCTGTTGATTTATCCATCTACCTGCCTGCCTACCTATATATTTACCACTAGCTACCTGAACCCAGAGCCTGAAGCCAAGACCTCCACATCAAGCTATATCTCCACCTCTGCCCCTCTTAATATTTGAGACAAAATCTCATTGAATTGTCGAGGCAGGACTTTTGCCTCAATCCCACCAAGTGCTGGCATTACCTGTGTGCTCTTCTGTCCCTTTATTCCCCTCTACTATATGATAGGTCTTTATTTTAGTCTTTCATGACTCAGAATTTTGAAGGCAACTGACCATTTTGTAGAGTATTCCCCAATTTAGATCTGTTCTCTGCTTTAAGTGATTAGATTAAAGTTGTACATTTTTGGAAAATACCATATGTCCACCTCAGTTCATCAGCAGGAGGTCCATGATGTTGATTTCTCATTACTAGTGCTGCCAACTTAGATCATTTGGTTAAGGTAGAGACTGTCTTGTTTCTCTTTAATAAAGTTACTGTTTTTCCTTTGTGATTACTGAGTATCTCATTTGGGAGAGGCATACCAGGAGATAGTGCAGCTGTCTTGGTTTATGCCATACATATGTTCATATGGCCATTCTGGTATCTGTACATGATGTTTATATATAACAAGTGTTGTGGAATTTGATCTATAGTAATTTTTCTATTTTTTCCTCCATATTTATTAACTGAAATTCTACTATAAGAGCTATCTCTTCTCCTTTATATATATCTTCAGTATCATTATGCATCTATGGATATTTGTTTCTGTAAGTTCATTTTTATTACTTTTTTGTCTCTCTCAAATTGTCTAATATTTGACCATTAGAGACTCCTGGCTTGTTCTTCCAACATGTCCCTATTGGATGGGGGAGGGGGCTTGCTGTTGTTTTGCACTTTGTTACTTTTTTTCCTTTTTCTTCTTTTGTGGTACTGGGGTCTGAATCCAGGGCTCTTCACAGAGAAGTACATCCCCAGCCCTTTAATTTTTATTTTAACGTAAGTTCTCACTACATTGCCCATATTGGGCTTGAGCTTATGATTCTCCTGCCTCAGCCTCTGAGTATACTATGTGACCACCATATCTGGCTCCACCTTCTGACACCAGAGAATGCTCTAAGCTTGTCTTACAGTTTCCCTCCCCTGACCCTGGAATCAGCCACTTCTTCAAGGAGCAATGATTCCTTTTATTGGAGACCCAGGTGCTCAGCGGTGCTCACACTGCGGACTATTTCTTGCTTCCCACACATCTTAGCAGCCAGAGCCAGGAAACAGGTACACACATCTGCGCACACTGACGCACCAGTGCGGATTTCTGTGTCAGTCTGTGTGTGTACTGAAAACCATGCTGACAGTTCTGGTGCACGCACAGGTTGCTCTCCCTTGCTCATTTGCCACTTTTCCCTGCAGTATGTCTACAGTGGATTTACTCCCTGTGCAATCCCAGAATACTCATAAGTAATTTCAGAATTGCTAACCCTGTAAAAATGACATTTTCTAGGTTGAAGATACCCTAGATGCTTCTTTTGTCATTGCCTTCTAGTGTACATTCAAAACAGATTTAAAAACAAAACAAACAAACAAAAAAAAAAAAACCAGATTTCAACTCTGGCAAATGTTTTCGTCTGGCTCCCTTCAGTGAACTTGGGGTGCTCATGTGTGTTACAGCTTGGTTTCCACTGTTTGTTACACAGAAGTGACCAGATACAAGTGTGTTTATGTTCCTGTGTCCCCTTGTTTCCACAAAGGGTAGAATACTATAGATGGAATTTTCAAAACGTAGATTTGAATAACCCTTTATGTAATTTTGTTTTTCCTGTTTCCTAATATTTTAAGGAAGACCAATGACTAATCTTTTGTCTCTCATCTTATTAGAATGTACTTTCTGAGAAAAATAAAAATAAATGGTTTTTACTTTTTCACCCACAAGCCTTCTTTGGTTTTCTGGAACAAGTCAATTTTATAGATATTTACTGTATTGTATTTTTATTTATGAGTTAAGATGTCCTGCCTTTTCTCTTTTAAACATGTTATCCATGTAAGAGAGGAAAACAGGTTGCCCTAGGTCCTGTTTCAAACCAGGATCACCACCTTTGCTCTCAATTCTTACCAGTTTGCCTCTTCTTCATAGTATCACCTGTACTCTGCAGTTCAGCAGCTCCACAGTGAAATAGGAACAGGTCCTGATCATCCATGGCCATATGTCATTATGGACCTGTAAAGTTACTAGTATGTTTTTATATTTCCTTAGGTTTGTTTGTTTGTGACAGGTTCTCCTCATGTAGTTCAGAGTGACCTTGAACTCACTTATGTTGCCCAGGCTGGCCTCATACTCAAGGCAATTCTCCTGCCTCAGCCTCCTGTGCTATGATCACAGGCCTATGCTACCATGCCCAGCTTTTTTTTTTTTTTTTTTAG
>NW_004524581.1:29210822-29233552 GCF_000260255.1 Octodon degus
CATGTGGTGCTGGGGGATTGAACCGCGGTCCCTGATGCTTTCTTTGCCAAGCTAGTTCCAAGTAGGTGCTTTAGACCACTGAGCCATCTCTCCAGCCCAAATTTTTATTTTTATTTATTTATTTTTTCCATAATTTTATTGACAAATAGCAATGAGACAGTTTCAATTACTGTCTCAGTGTGCCCCAGGGGCGGATCAAACCCCAGGCCCCTGTACCTGCTTGCAGGCACTTTAATCCACTGAGCTGTTTGGCCAGCCCTATGACCAGCTATTTTTGTGTAAAGGGCAGTGAAGTAATTCTGTAAAGGGGATGCACAGGCTTTAGACGTCATGGCATCTTGAATTATGTAAGTCTTGGAATTAATACCTAGTGATCATATGAGTTTATTGTACTAAGAATCCAACCCATTACCATCAACATGCTAGGCAAATGTTCTGCCACTGAGCTATATACCTCTAACCTCTTTTATTTTATTTATTTATTTATTTATTTATTTAGCGAAACTGGGGATTGAACTCAGGCCTTTGCGCTTGCCAGGGAAGCGCTTATTCTAGCTTACTTTGTAACCCAGGTTGCTCTTGAACTCACAATATTCCTCCTGCCTCAACCTCCTGAGTACAGGGATTACAGGCATGCACCACCATGCCAGTAATTATATGATTTTAGACAATACCTTGAACATCTAGTTTTCTCATCTGGAAAATAAGAGTAATAATGTTTTACCCCTGGGCTGGAGATACAGCTTAGCGACACAGTGCCTGCCTGGTAAGCTTAAGGTCCCGAGTTCAATTCTTGGTATCAAAAAATAATAATGTTTTACCCCTACAGGCTGTTGTGACAATTAAGATAATATATAAAAGGGCTGAGGAGATAGCTCAGTGGCATAAGTGCCTGCCAGGCAAGTGCGAGGTCCTGAGTTTGTTTCCCTGGTACTGCCTGCCATGCCAGCCCCAGAAACAAGCATGGTGGCACATGCCTGTAATCCCAGCGCTAGGGATGCTGAGACAGGAGGACTACTGTGAGTACAAACTGTGTAGCGAGACCTTGTACCAAAAAATGAAGAAAATATATAATGAACACTTGATTTCTTTTTTCGTACTCTGTATAATGTGATCTTTAAAAAAAAAAAACAAAACTGGGAATCGAACTGAAGGCCTTTGCACTGAGCTACATCCCAAGGCCTCTCTTTAATAAAAAAAAAAAAAATCATTTATTTATTTATTTATTTATTTATTTGGTACAGGGTCTCACTACACAGCTTGGGCTGGTAGTGATCCTCCTGTCTCAGCCTTCCCAGCACTGGGATTACAGGTGTGTACCCCCACATCCAGTTTTGGGGGCCTGCACAGCATGCAGTACTGGTGATCAAATGCAGATCTTGGGCTTGACGGGCAGGCGCTTAGAATGCTGAGCTATCTCCCCAGCATCCTCTATATTGTCTTTCTATAATAAATTTTGCTTTCTTTAGATGGGCTTAAGGAAGGATATCTTTGATGCCTCTATCATATCCTACATATAACCCATCAGAAAATCCTTTGACTCTGCAAGGTTAGCCCCAGGACCTATGGTTAATTTGCCTCTAATAACTGTCTTCAAATTAATTTTATATCTTAGTTGATATAAGGTCTATTTTTAAGTTCTAAATCTAAATTTCTCCAGGTTTTGGGTTTCTAAAGAGTAATGTACCCTAATTCAAAATATTTTTCTAGATTGTAATCTTTTGTTTCCCTTTCATATTTTGTTTCAGTGTGGAAGACAGAAATTATGATACCTTAAAATAATTTCAGGGGCTGGGGAAATGGCTCAGTAGAATAAGTGCTTGCCTGGCAAGTGCAAGGGCCTGAGTTCGATCCCTAGTTCTCCAAAAAAAAAAAAGTGTATTGGGGTGGTGAGATGGCTCAGTGGTCTAAAGTACCTACTTAGAACAAGCTAAGCAAAGCACAAGGACTGCAGTTCAATCCCCCAGCACCACATGCCAGCCAGCCCCGAGCTGGCCACACACACACACACACACACACACACACACACACACACACACACACACAAATTAAAAAAAAAAAAAGAAAATAATTTCAACTTTCTCAAAGAAATCTTGATTATTGCTTTCTATATCATGACCCAGTGCTTGCAAATCAGTTTTAGGTATTATTCCATTATGCATATTCTTGTGTAAACTCAGATATAATTTGATTTAGTGTTGTCCTTTTTCCATTAAAAAAAAAATCACTGTGTTCTAAGGTACTCTAACCATCATGACTTTCATGACTGATACTGTAGTTCCAGGCTTTAGCTTACTTGCCAGTAGTGGCTGCATTACCACTTTTAAGTTTTGCTTTCTTAGAAAATCCAGTATGACTGACATAAGCCTCTGAAAAGTTGCTAGTCCTCTTCCCCAACTCCTAGTTTTTCATCCCCTGGTTTTTCAACTTCAGTAGCTGAAACAGGCTTGTGAGAACACTGGTTCTCTTGCCTCAGTGCTTTTAGCCACATTTGAATATAGACAATGCACACAGTTGGTAGAATATTCAAATGTGAACTTTTCAACGGAGTGACTTGCAAGTTCAAGTTGTTGGAGAACCTCCTTTCCCTCTCACCTCCTAAACCACTGAAATGTGGGTGGGGATAGGAGGGAGATTTTGATAAAGGAGGAGAAAATCAATAAGCATGCTAGAAAAGGAGAGATTAGGAGGAGTGGGTCAGAAATTATGACAAATTCCAGGAATATGTAATGTAGATAAAATGGAATGATGGGAACTAGATTCAGCAAACCCAGCCCAAAACAGGTGTAGAGAAGACCTCTACAGAGGTACATACCGTTCTCAACAAGCTCAGGCAGAATTCCAAGCTCACAATCAGCTGATGCAAGGGAGCCAGAACAGGCCATGGGGCAATTGCAGAGCTGTTATAAAACAATATAGGACAGCTAGGCCAGTAAACCTTGGTGCAGTTGCTCTCAGCTTTGGCAGAATTTATCTGAGGAGCTGTTAAAAATCCTGATGCCCAGGCCTCAGACCAGTTAAAAACAAATCCCAAAGGATGGAACTGCTTGGCACAAGTATTTTTTTTAACTTAGCAAGTGATTCTAGTTTCTGGACACGGACTGAAAAGTACTAACCTAGGGTCTACCTGGCTGTGACCTTTGCTCTGAAGCTAATGCCAACAAGGCCAGGTTCCAAAATGAAATAGGAAGCAGCCTCAGAAGACTACAGGAGGCTGGGGAGATGGCTCAGTAGAATAAGCGCTTCCCTGGCAAGCACAAGGGCCTGAGTTCAATCCCCAGTTCCGAAAAAAAAAAAAAAGACTACAGGTGTTAGGACTTGGGCCAGAGTGCAACTACATAAAACTACATAAACACATGCAAAGAGAATAAGGAAATGCAGCTCTGCACATAAGCAGATAACACCAGGGTTCTGCTCCTGAGGTCAGCACCGCGGAAGGGTATCCCCACCTTCCTTTATATGTGGTGCTGGGTACATAATAACTACTCAGTAAATACTTGTGCACACTTTACTCCTAACTGCCCCTCCCCCTGCTCAGGTCAGCTCAGCTTTGGAAAAGGCCTACCATGGGAACACATTCAGTGCCTATAAAAAATTGTGCCACCATCTAAGCACTGCAGCTCATGCCTGTAGTCCCATCTACTCTGGGAAGTGCAGACAAGAGGATTATAAGTTTAAGGCCAGCCTGGGCAACTTAGTGAAGCTCTGTCACAAAATAAGGATTGGTAATGCAGCTCAATGTTAGAGCACTTGCCCAGCTTTCAGGAGGCCCTGGGTTTAATCCCCAGTACTGCCAGCAAAAAGGAAAAAATGATGCTGGGTAATTATAATCATTTGATCATTCTGAACATTTCCGTTATTTCCAGACAGCAAAATCATTACTAAATATGAAGAAAATAAAAAGCACTAAGACAGACTAGCAAAAAGAACTTTAAAATACTGATTACTATCTTTAGAGATAGTTAAAAGAATATTAGATTTATAAGTCAAAAAATCAACTTCTCTAAAAAGAGAAGGCAAGAAAGCGTCTGGAATTAAGAATATGTCCATCATAATTGAAACTTGGACTAAGAGAGGAAGAGCAAAATGGGTTTTTCCTAAAATCTAAACCGATGATCTGAACAATAGCCAAGGATATCTCAGAATACAGAGGAAACAAGAGACAAAAGGAAAAAGAAAATGAGAGCGTGTGGATGACAAATCCAGAAGAGACAATAAGCATCTGATCTAATCAGACCCATAACAAAATTTCCTGAAAAAGCAATAAATCTTGAGACTAAAAAGGCAGACAGGGCTGGCCAAATAGCTCAGCAGATTAAAGTGCCTGCAAGCAGGTGCAAAGGCTGGGTGTTCAATCCCCAGGCCAGCCCCGCCCCCAGGACACACTGAGACAGTGATTGAGACTGGGCATGGTGGTATGCGCCTGTAATCCCAGCACTTGGGAGGCTGTAGACAGAAGAATCATTAGGAGTCCTATCTAATAGTGAGACCCTTAACATCCTGTAGACCTGTCCCTAAGATACAGAAAACAAACAAATAAATAAATAAATAAATAAATAAATAAATAAAAAGGCAGACAGGGCTGGCCAAATAGCTCAGTGGATTAAAGTGCCTGCAAGCAGGTGTAGGGGGGGGTGGTTCAATCCCTGGGCCTGCCATGCTGGCCCCACCCCTAGGGCACACTGAGACAGCAGTTGAGACTGGGTGTGGTGGCTTTCGCCTATAATCTCAGCTCTTGGGAGGCTGTAAACAGGCTGATCACTAGAGTCTGATCTAGTAGTGAGACCCTGAACACCCTGTAGATCCTTCCCTAAAATACAGTAAATAAATAAATAAATAAATAAATAAAAGGCAGACAGATAAAAGGAATGACTTTTCACCTCGATATTTTACCTGGTGAAATTTCTGAATTCCATTGCTTAAGAGAAAATTCTAAACTCTTCCAGGGAGTAACAAATTACGTACAAAGGTATGAAAATTGTATTAGTAACACATACTAGAGACAGTGCTTTGAGCAGTGTCTCTGGCAATCGATAACCTGAACCTAGAATTCTATACATAGCCTATTGTTTAAGTATGAGAACAAAAGTAGCCTTTTGGAATATGCAGATTTATACCCATCTTGGAAAAAAAAATTAGTGTATACTAAAAATATAAAAAATAAGCCCCCCCCAAAAAAACAACCCCAAGAAATAACAGTTCAAAGCCTAAGAAACAATAGTGAACAAAAAAATTATAATTCCTGGGGCTGGGGAAGTAGCTCACTCAGAGGCATAAACACCTACATGGCAAGCAGAAGGACCCAAGTTCGATCCCTGACACAGCCTATAATCCCAGAACTTGGGAGGTTGAGACAGGAGGATCTCTGCAACTTTGAGACTAGCCTGTGGGCTACAAAAGTGAGCACAAGGCCAGCCCAAACTGCATAACAGGACCCTGTCTCAAAAAAAGAAAAAGTAATTCCTGAATTGTATATATTTATCATGAAAGATATTTGTAGTAGGACTATAATGTTAAAAATAACTTTAAATAGAGAAAGTAGTCCTAAAATTCACTTGGAGCCAGAGGAGACTTAGAGTATGCAACAGCAAATCTGGGCAACAAAGGCAAGCAGGGGCATCACAATCCCTAACTTGAAATTATACTACAAAGCTACTGTGATTTTAAAAAAGAAAAAACATGATGTTGGGAAAAAAACAAACAAAACAAAAAACCCAAAAAATAGACCCAGGGATTGAAGAGATTAGAAGATGCAGAAACAACTCCAGATACACTTAGCTACCTTATCTTTGACAAAGGGGCCAAACATCTTCATTGCAAGAAAGAAAGCCTTGCTATTAATGGTACTAGAAAAACTGGCTTTCCACATGATCTATAAAACACTAAATCTATGTCTCTTACCATGCACTAAACTAAAATCAAAATGGATCAAAGACCTAAAAATTAAAACAGAAACAATAAATCTTCTGGAAAAGAGACTAGGTAAAACTCTTGAAGACATAGGTGTAGGCAAAGATTTTATGAACAAAACCCCGCTCAGACAGGAAATATTACACAGAACCAATAACTGGAATCTCATCTTATTGAAAAGCTTTTGCACAGTAACAGAAGTCACCAATAGAATGAAGAGACAATCTGCAGAGTGGGCAAGAATGTTTGCTAGCCCATTCTCAAAGGATTGCTACCTAGAATACATAAAGAAGTCAAATGCTCACTTTGGCAGCACATACACTAAAACTTGAACAATACAGAGAAGAATAGCATGGCCCCTGCGCAAGGATGACATGCAAATTAGTGAAGCATTCCATATTTTGTAAACATATTATCTCACTAGTATAAGAACCTGAAAGAGTAAATGAAATCTGAATGGAACAGTAGATACTGTGAAGGGTAAGAAACTGTTCAAAAGGAGGGAACAACTGGGATGAGGAAAAGGAGAAAAGAAGAAAAGGAATGAGAAATGTATATGCATATACATAGAATAACTTAGATAATTGTGCTGCTGATTTCTGCTGGTCTATTGAAAGGAGCAGTTAAAGCTTTTTTTTTTCTGTCTTTAATTTTTTGACCAATTTTACATGCTTCTATCTGATAATCAGGACAACCAATTTGAAAATGATTTTTTTTTTTAAAATTTGGCTGGCTCAGGCTGCCTTAAGAGTAGGTCTGGTAATGCAGGTGGAGGTGGGGATCGAACCACAGTATCCCGCACCTGACTGCATTTGCATGAGCAGGCACTTAAACAACTGAGCTAACTGGCAGGCCCCTAAACAACTAATTAGAAGACAAATATGCAATATAACAACCACTGTTGAATTCCTATCATTTTGATTAGTGGAATTCTGTATTGTTTGTTTGTTTTACTATTTTCTCTCTCTCTTCCTCTCTCTCTCTCTCTCTCTCTCTCTCTCTCTCTCTCTCTCTCTCTCTCTCCAGTACTGGGGATTGAACTCAGGGCCTTGCACTTGCCAGGCAAGCTGCTTATTGTACTGAGCTATCTCCCTGACCCTATTTTTATTCTCTTTTAAAAAATAAAAACCTATAAAATTCATTACCACCTAGAAAAATAATTGAGAAACTCCAAATTTAAAAACCCAATCCAAAATGGGCTTCTAAAATGAATATACTCGGGCTGGCAAGATAGCTCAGCAAACTAAGCACCTACTTAGGCAAGCACAGGGACCTGGGTTCAATCCCCGGCCCACATGTCGCACTGGCCCCACCCCCAGGCATGCAAAGTGGGCCTCCAAGTCTGGGCATGGTGGCGCACACCTGTAATCCCAGTGCTGGGGAGACTGAAAACAGGAGGATCACTATGAGTTTAAGACCCTGTACCAAGTACACTTTAAAAAAGAATGAAAAGTAGTAGTAGCAGTAGCACATAGAACTTCCAACCCCCCAATGTGGGCTGGTGAAATAGAGGAATAGGGAAATCTTTATTAATCCAGCAAAATAACTGTAAGATAAGAGTAAACTCTTTCATATCAGTGATTATTGGGCCAGAGAAACGGCTCAGTAGAATAAGTGCTTTCCTGGCAAGTGCAAGGGCCTGAGTTCAACCCCTGGTTCCACCAAAAAAAAAAAGTAATTACAAAAATAAGGATGAGATGAAGTTTCCTGTTAAAGGCAGATGTCTCAGAAAGTACAAAATGATGACGATAACAAAATCTAACTATATGTACTTTATAAATGAAATAGCAAAAACAAAAATGCATCAAAAATTATAAATAGAAAAATATTCCATATATGCTGTTACCGACGCCTGGTAGAGCTGTAAAGGTTGATTTTTTTTTTTTTTTTTTTTCCGGAACCAAAGATTGAACTCAGGCCCTTGCACTTGCCAGGGAAGCGCTTATTCAACTGAGCCATTTCCCCGACCCTAAAGGTTGATTTTTGATATTGTTTATTTGTTCACATGGTTTTGGAGGATTTATGAATGTCCTTGCAGATAAGTCAAAGAAGAGAGTGAATATTTGAAGCCGTTTTCTTACATGTTTTCATGAAACAGCATACAGTGTCTTGGGCTAAAATGGACGATGTTCATATTCAAATATTTTTTGGGTTGTTTTGTTTTGTTTTGTTTTGTTTTGTTGCAGAACCGGGGATTGAACTCAGGGCCTTATGCTTGCCAGGCAAGCACTTATTCTACTGAGCCATCTCCCTGGCCCCTATATTTTTTATCTATATATACCTCCCTTTTTCTCAAAAGCTTCCTCTCACTCTTCAGCCAGTTGTGGTGCACACCGGTAATCCCAGTACTCAGGAGGCTGAGGGAGCAGGATGGCTGTGAGTTAGCCAGACTGGGCTATAAAGTTAGTTCAAGGCTGTTCTCAACTGTGTAGTGAGGCCCTGTCTGTAAAAAGACTGAAAAAAGTCTATTCATCCCGAGAAAACCCCAACCAATGCATCACTTATTTTAAAATAGTATTACGAAACAAAAGCTCCCTATCAGTAATAAATCTGAACCATCTCTTGGACTTTATTAAAATAGGAATACTAATAGATTTTTAAAAGAAAATAACTATTAAATTAGTGAAAATTACCGCCCTTCTCCTAATGCCCTGTTTTAGATTAGTCATTAAATAAATCCTTTGTGGCCCAGTACTAAGTATGTGCTCAGTACTGTGACATACAAAAGAAGTATAAGACACTGTCTTTGTCTACTAGGAATTTTACTCATGCTTTGACAGCCTTCTTTATGGAGCCATTAAATGTTTTCCTAAACACAGTTCTAAAATGTGTTTAATCTGGTATAAATTACCTCTAATTACAGGGAAATAATTTTAACTAACATCTGTGTATCCACACTTCACAGTGTTTCCATATTAGATACCACTAAGTCAACCCAGTCAATAGTTGTGAGCTAGCTAGTATTATTATCACTGTTCTATAGATGAAGAATCAGAACTTATACTTTCAACTGCTTCCCAAGCCTTAATTATTAAGCAGCAGAACGAGACTGGCTCAAGTGCTCTGCTGGTGTGAAGGGAGGAGTGGGTGTGTCTGTGGTAGAGTTATTCGGTGGGGAGTAGTGTATGCTTTCTTGGTTAGACTAAGGAATCACTTGAATAAATGTGATAGTATTCTAGTAGCCAGGTTCCCACTGCCCCACTAGCATCCGCCTCCAGTGCCACAAGTAACCTCAGTAGTGTTTGTTCACCTCAGATAGCGCCCAAGGAGGATAGAGGCAGTTTGGGGAAAACATGACCATCATGCCTGATTAAAACCTGCTGCCTTGTAATCAGTGATTGATGTGCCTCTCCTGCTTTTAGAAATCCCTCTGCTGTCCTTTCAGGGGTTCAGCAAGGTCCCCTTCTCTCAATGCCTTGCTGTATTAGACAGAGACTCATTTGGCATGAGGTAGGAACAAGGAAAACCCTGGCCGGCCAAGAGGGAGTAACCTGTCCCAACCTGGTTTTCCTGGTCCAGTGACCAGTCTTGTCTAGTAGTAGTGCCTTACAACATTCCCATTCAGATCCCCATGACCCGGTAATTGTTTTGGGAATGAGTGCAAAGCTATCGGACACCAGCTACTATAATTAGAAAAGGGGAAAACAGACACTTACCAGAGCTAGCTTCTTTAGGCTGGAGCATTTACAGCACTTTTTAAAAAAAGTTTTGAAGCCTCTTTCTCAGTTTTGCTTCCTAAAATACAAACTGTACAGTTTTGGGGTTCTTGCATTCCAGTTTTTGTTACTGCTATGCACTCTTTCCTTTTTTTCCCCCCTATTTTAATCGGAGTACAAATTGCTGTCAGCACATCGAGTTCATGTGCCAGCCACATTCAGAACAGGGTGTTCTGTGCTCTTCAAAACAAAATTGCTCTAGTAAGAGAACAATAAGTCAGAGCTCCAGTTTAAATGATGTTTTGCAGGAGATCGGGCTCACTTGATGTGGTTACACTCGGATTGCGCAGCTCATCTTGGGTAATTTGGTTTGGTTTGACTTCTGGGGGTTTGGAGGACCTCCACCCCATTTAAGTTACATAGACTTTAAGTCAAGAGAAAACATTGTCTCTTTTTAACTTGTTTACTTCTTTCTCTACCAAAAAAAGCCCTAAGTAGAAGCATCCTGTATGCACTTTCATTCTCTTTAGACACGTCATAGATCATTTACTTCCCGCAAATCATGCTGGTTGAGATTAGCAACAGACCTCCTGAGCCCTAGAGGCTGATCTCTCAAGTGAGTCATAATGGTTATTATTAAATATTTATTAAGTGAGTATTTGCACTAAGAGATATGAGGTCAAAAGCAACCACATGTCTTCCACAGCCAGAGGTGCCACAGGTTTTGTTGGTGCAATTATGAAGACAGTATGAAAGACAAAAAGTGGATCTATAGGAGGCACCTGTCACCCAAATCACTGTAGCAGTGGGCAGTCTTTCTGTGGCTTCTACTGGTATAGGAGTTCTTGCCAGTGGTCTTGTAGAACTTGTCACACCAGCGTTCCAAGTTTAGAAGCTAGTAACTCGGCAAGCCTTTGCTACTCGTAAAGAATGAGTGGTCTGTGTACACGTAGGGCTCTGATACTGCCTCTTGATCTAACATTTCAGCTAACTCACTGTTACAAAGTGATGGTTTTATATACACATAAACAGGATATATGGGTGTGTGACTGGGTATCATTTTGAAGAATTAGATTTATCAGGGGAATATAAGGTATTGATAAGAGCTAATTACAGATGATCAAAGACACCTGTTGTCTGATTTACTATCTTTTTCAGAAAGCTATAGTATTTTCCTTTCTTAGTTATGCCTTTGTTGTAGTTTGGTTTTTTCTTTTCTTGATTTTCTTCTTTTATCTTTCCTAACATGTTTATAAGTAGCCAGTCTCCCCCTGACCTCCAGTGATGGGCTACCACATGTGAAGAGAGCTGAAATTATGTAACTTTAAGCACATACATTCAAGCTGAAAGCCAGTCTAGGAAACTGACACATAGGCAGGAATCTTTCGCAGCCTCTGGATTTCCTGTTTTGAAAACACATTCAGACTTCATCAACCAAAAGCCACAACAAATGTACTGATAATTTCCTCCTCTACTAAATGTACTCTCCTTTAGGGAAGAAGATGATGTTTCGAACAATAAGCCTCAAGCAAAAGAAAAAAAAATCTGTTGACTAATCCACTAACTACTAGGACAATAGATCTCAATACTTGAGACAGTGTGTAATGCCTGTACTGAAATTCACTTTACTTAGCAAACCTTTTTTTATGAAAAGTGTCATCCATTAGTCTAAATTAAATTGCTTGGGCAAACTTAAAAATATTTAGATATGCAGACTTCTAAGAACTCTCAACCCTTTAGAAATGCCAGTTTGGTTTTTTGGGGGTTTTTTATGAGCTTTTTTGGTGGTACTAAACGATTAACCTAAGGCCTATGCGTGCTAAGTAAGTGCTCTACAACTGAGCTAACCCTTTTAATTTTTGATTAGAGGCTGTGGTCTTACTGAGTTGCCCAGGCTGGCCTCCGACTTGTGATCCTCCTGCCTTTCATTCTCCCAAGTAGCCAGAATTAGGGGCACACACAGCTGTGCTGATAAAACGTCAGCTTTTGGCCAATAAAAATACCTTAAACCCTACACTGCAGAATCTCTAATATGCATATATTTAAAAAATAAAGTTGATGACTCAGTGGAATAAGCACTTCCCTGGCAAGCACAAGGGCCTGAGTTCAATCCCTGGTTCCGCCAAAAAAATAAATAAAAATAAAAATAAAGTTGAATTATTATTTTTAAAATGTTTTCCAATTCAGAAGAAATTTAACTTGCCTGCAGGCTGATTATTTTATTGAGCTGTTATTCTAAAAGTGAGTCTAAAATAGAATCATCTGCATTTGTGAGTATGGGATATAAAACAAAATGCCGAAAGCAGTTTAGCTCTAGCCCTAGCCTTTGGTGAAAGAGCTGACTCAAGATTCAAGCCCTCGCTAGTGTGGCTGCAGTGGGAACAAGTTAAGATGCTACTGACCCCAGTAAGTTAGAAAAGGTGGAGAGCTTTAAAGCAGTAATGTCCAGGTGACATTTGGGCCCCTTCTATCTACACTACTGCTGTTTACTCTTCTGAATTTCTCCCATTTTTCAGGTCTAGGATAAAAGTAATCTGATCAAATGATTAACTATGGGAATTAGTGGTGAGGCTGGTTTCAGGCCTAAAGATTACTGGGTCATAGAATCATAAATTTCTAGAGTTTCAAGGGATCAGCAGTTCAAAAGTGGAATAAATTGAAATAGAATTTTGTGTTTGGAAAATATTAGTTGTCTTATTGGACATGGGATGAGTATGAAAGAATGAGTAATTTTATTTATTTTTTTTAGTCTCCCTAAAACAAATTGTTGATCTACAGGTGATCAGTCAGTCTTAGAACAGAAGTGTTTTCGGGGCCAGGCGTGGTAGTACACACCTGCAATCCCAGCACTCATGAGGCTGAGGCAGGATCACCGGGAGTTCAAGGCCTATGTAAACTACATACTGAGACCCTGTCTTAAAAAAATAGGAATTGGGCCAGGGAGATGGCTCAGGGGAATATGTGCTCCCTGGCAAGCGCAAGGGCCTGAGTTCAATCCCTGGTTCTGCCAAAAAAAAAAAAAAAAAAAAAAGTAGGAATGTTGTAGGAAATCTAAATGGAAAGGCATAAATATCCTAAATATGAGAAATAATAGAAATAATTTAAAAGTTTCAGATATATGTTTGTTTGTTTGTTTGTTTGGTGGAACTGGGGATTGAACTCAGGTCCTTGCACTTGCCAGGCAAGTGCTTATTCTGCTGAGCCATCTCCCTGGCCCTTCAGATATATGTTTTTCCTGTTTTGTCCTAAAACAAGATGAAAGCCATCTTTTCTATGTGAAATAATTCTAGGAATGAGCTGAGTAGATTTGGGTGCTGTGGGGATTTAGGCCCCACAAAATTTACTATTTCTCCAGAATCTGGGGCTTTTGTACTGTCTGTGTCACCAGGCTTCTTTTACTTTTATTTTTAAAATTTTGAAAGAAGGTCTTGCTCAGTTTTCTGGGCAGGACTCAAACTTCCTCTTTCCTCAGCCTCCCAGAGTGCTGGGATTCCAAGTGTGCTCCACCTTGCCCAGCTAGAAATTGACTTTTTCACTGAATAGTTCAAGAGAAGTTATTAATTTAGTAGATTTGTGAAGTGATAGTGGAGGATTTCTTTTCTTTTCTTTTTCTATTTTTTTTTGGCAGAATGAGGGATTAGAACTCAGGCCTTTCGGCTTGCCAGAGAAGCTCTTATTCCACTGAGCCATCTCCCTGGCTGTGAAGTGATAGAAACTATTATTTCCCTCATTTTATATTTATTACCTCCACTAAGAAAGACAACTAAGTTGGTTATTGATATTTTTTTTATCTTTGGGTGTTCCATTTTTATTTAAGTACATTTATGAATGTAATTAAAGAGTCTTCAAGAAAAATGTCAGTTAATCTGTCATTGGGGAAATTCAATTGGGATTTTTTTTTTTCGCCCAGGCATCAGCAACAAGATGCAGTTATAGATGGCTGAGTCATTATATGTGTGATATTAAATTTGTGGTATTTTATAATTATTTAAAAATGTTCCATGTTCTGTGAAGCTGTATAGATAGCAGGAGTATGCATGCTTTTTCATTCAGTATCTTAGTATCTTCCATGAACTAATGCAACAGTGATTTGATTGAGTCAGGTTACAGTTAGCCCTTCAACTTTCAGACTGGGTGGGTTGATGAAATAAGAAAGGAGAAATGGTATTTGTGGTATTGCTAGCCACTCATTTGTGCCTTCACTAAAGCATCCTATGGTAAAGAGCAGCTCTGTTGACTGACCTTTCTCACCTTCAGTCCACCTGGAAGGCCGCTATGGTGGAAGGATGTTTGATTGCAGAGATGTGGTATTCATTGTTGGTGAAGGAGAAGACCACGACATTCCTATTGGAATTGACAAAGCCATGGAGAAAATGCAGCGGGAAGAACAGTGTATTTTATATCTTGGTCCACGGTAAGCAGCCTACCAGTTCCATGTTCTGTGAAGCAGTATAGACAGCAGGAATATGCATGCTTTTTCATTCAGTATCTTGGTATCTTCCATGAACTTAATGCAACAGTGGAAACATTTCATTGAGTCAGGTTACAGTTAGTTATCAAGTATATTAGTCGGCCTTACCATATCACACGGGGTTGTGAGCATGTTTACTTGTATGATGGGGGTTAAAGACAGGACAGACAGGCACATTTTGTCTGCCATATTCCCAGAGTCAGGCAGCTGTTGCCCTTCTCACATATGGTTCTCCTACCCCCTCTTGTCTTTTCTCTAAATTGGGCAGGAGACAGTAAAACATGTGGGCCTTAGGAGTTAAAGAACCATTTGGATGATTTACTACTACTTGCATTTATGCCACATGTTCTTATACGGAGTCTTTAAAAAAAAAAAAAAAAAGTGTATTCTTCCTGGATCTAAAGGCAGCAGAGATGACTCATTTTTGCCTAAATTTTTCCCATCATAAGGATCTCCGTTAGCAATTCCAAGCCTAGAACTATCAGATCTGACAGTGTGTATTATGAAAACATGTTTTTTTTTTAAAGGCAAAAATATGCTTGGTACTATTTTTAGGTCTAAAATTATACCATGAATCTAACCCTTCTATCTTGAATAGTAGACCCCTGAGATACCCCAGGATATTTTGATTCTGTTCTCATGAAAGAGTGGTCTGCTTATCTGGTGGGCTTCCTTTGGGGGTTCCATGAGTTTCTGATGGTAGGATGTTTCCACCATCCTTGATGACCTGCCCTTGCCAGTAAAAATCCTGTGCTTTTTGTACTGTTTGTTGCCTTTGTGTATCCTCTGTAGTAATCCAGTGGCATGTTCACCTTTGCCCAAATTCTTGATCATAATAATATTTCTCAGATGATGTTTTAGTCATGCTACTATGCACTCAAAATCTTTCCAAAATGTTCTGCTTTAAACTCTTTAAAGCCTTTATGAAAGCACCTTTGTGTAATACTTCCTTTTCTCTATCCTATTTTCTTTTTTTCCTACTATATTCCTACTTCAATATGTTTTATTTATTCTACATTGTAATTCTGAGGTGAAGCTATTTCTATTTCTAACAGGAACTTTTTTTAGTAAAGTAGAACATAGAGAAGGCTCTCTCCTCCATAGCCAAATAATCTGTAATTATTTAAGTCTAGCATTCAAAATTATAGGATTTCTAAATTTGGGGGGGGGGATTTGTCTCATGTGTGTTTTCAAATTTAAGCCCCTTGAATATAAGTTCTGTACATATTGTCAGCATATAATACAAATCAGTATTACATTTTAACCTACCTGATAAGGCAGTGTGGGTGGAGGTGTCTCAAATTCAATGGCAAAAGAAAACAGAAATTGACTTTATTAATGCAAGTAGTTCCTTGCAAGTTTAAACTGTATCACCCGTGGTTCAAGCCTGCTCTGCTGCAGCTTGAGAAGTCACTTAACTCCCCTGATCCTCAGTTTCCCCTTGTGTAAACGGGGATAGCAGCATCTTCCTAATGAAGGTGTGGAGGGCAGGCTGAGGTAACACAGGTGAAGTGCTTAGCAAACTGCCTGCATTATGACCAGGCTCCACGTCTTTTGGGATGGCTGTGTTTCTCTTTCATTTCACCGTTCGACCACAGAAAAAGAAAATCCTCTTTTAACATATGGTAGATTTTTCAGATCTTTTCAAGCATAAAAGTACTCAACAAGTTTTCACAAGCCTCTAAACATAAAAGTTTGCTCATGTTTTAGGAATATGGTTTAGTGTAGTTAGAAAGGTGCGTGTTATTTTCTGCTCAGTGTGTTGGTATGTTGAGATGAAGTACCAAGTGTATTCTCTGCCAAATGTCTGTGCATGTGCACGCACGCGCGCGCACACACACACACAGTGTAATACTGCACTCATGTATAGAAGAGCCGTGCGCACCAAGCATGTTCTGTGTGCATACAGTGAATTTACTTATCTTGTTCAGATTTCCACTTGCCATTGCATCTGGGTGTTGCTGTAAATATGGCGGTTGCAAATTTGTGCTTAGTGTCATCTATGTATCATTCTCCATAAAACTTCCAAGGAACAGTTTCTTTTTGACTTTGATTCCTTGGCAGAATGTTTTCGTACTAAAAAAATGCATAAGACACTTCCAAAGAACTCATTTTTCTCTCTTCATTGGGGTAGTATCTTCCCTTTATGTTGTTGTTTTTAATGATGTGACTAATTAACCTTTCTCATTTTAAGTGAAGCGTGGATAGTTTTAACTTTTCTCTTTCCTGTTTCCTTATTCTTCTGTCCTGCACCAGCCTCAGACAAAAACACAGGTTGCCATGAGTGGTGGAGTCTCATTATGAGGCAGTATAAGCCAAAAAACTAAATAGTTTCCTCAGATCACACAGATTCAGAATTTAAATCCTGGCTCTGCCATTGCCTCTTTGTGTGACTTCTAGGAAGGGCTTCTCTCTGAGCCTCAGTTTCTTCACCTGTTGGAAAGAACTGGTAATGCAAGTATTTACTGGAAGCATATAAAGGTCTGATGGTCACCAAAGTTTCTTATTTGTATCTCTGCACTGGAGGAAACTGTTAATTCAAGGACATTGATACCAAATTTCTTCTGTTATGCAGCCCAACTTAAGTTAAGGTTAAGCTGTTTTGGTTAAGTCCTGGAATGTCATCTATGGTATTTTATCTTTCTGTCAGATGACTTATGTGCCCTGAGTCCTTCTTTACCCAGACGAGTAGTATGTCAGACAACTTTCTGTGGGATCCAGAAGTTGGAAACAGTTCCCAGAACAACTGAGTGTGATCAGGCGCCTTCACAGGGTGCTGCGTCCCACCTAATCTTGACAGCATCACTGCAGTTTAACATAGTAATGGTCTCCTTTAGTCTGCTTTGATCCTTTTGAGAGCGGCCAGGAGGCTGTGGTGGCTCCTCTGACCTGTTCTTCATACTTCCTGCTCAGTTACAGGTACCCTGTTTGTGAGCTCCTGTCAGCAGTTTTCTTATCCTCAGACTACTGATGTTGAGGCCGGGTAATTCTTGGAGATAGGAGCTGAGCTGTGCGTAGCAGACTGCTCAGCAGTGTTCTGTCTTCTCCCGCCCAAAACCAGTTTCACTTCTCTAGTTTAAACAACCCAAGATGTCTCTACACATTGCCAGATGCCCCCAGGGAGGAATGGTTAAAAGTATCCCAACTAAGACCCACCAGTCTACAGCAAATGCCAAATCATCTGTTGCACTTCTCCCTGCCTAACATAGGACTCCAAATCATAACACACGCTCAGTAAACGGGGGAGGCAGGGAATGTTATTTACCAGGTGGCAGAAATAAAATAGGAGAGTTTAAAAGCTCCCAAGTAGGTACCATTTCCTAAAATTGGCCACTACTAATTACATCTTTTGTTTCTTTGCTGAAGAGACCCTTTGCCCTGCTATTAAAGTCACCACACCCCATTCTTACCAGCTCTCCCTGTAGGCCTCTGCCTCCTGGCTCCAGCTGACATTTTCTTGTGTAACCATGGAGGTGAATGAGTAAGCAGTTTTCTTGGACAATCAGGCAAGGGGTGCAGAAGGTAGTACAAGCAACAAAGTATGTCTTTTCCTACTTTAGTCCTGCTATCCCAGAGAAAATTGGAGGTAATTTTGATGTCTTTCAACCCATAACCTAAAGTTTGGTCTTACAGAGTTTTTTTGTATGGTAGTACTATTTCACACATTCATAAGTAGTTTGACTTACAGTGGATGGGAGGGAATATTCCAGGGAACACTGTACCAGTGTGCTGGGCAGTGTTCTAAATGCCAGGAACCCACAGAACCAGATACACAGGCTCTCTTAGAGCTTCCCCTCTGGCAGATGCATACTTCTTGAACTCAGGACCTTGTGCTTTCCAGGCAGGAGCTTATGTCACTGAACTATGTACCCAGTCCCTAAATGCATGCTACTTGAATATGCTTACTCTGAGATCTTAAATGGCCTTAAAAACAAACTTGCATATCCCCAGTTATTTTATTCAGTGTTTTAGCTAAAAGGGTATAGCTTACATATGTCTCTTGATGAGTCAGTAGGGCTATTTTTATTATGTATTTTTTAAACTTACTTGTGTTTATTTGTGCACCTTTTAAAATCTTAAATATTGTGAGAATACACTTCTCTAAGATGTCTTTCCATTTTTCTGACTGGAAGTGGTAGTACTGGAAGGTGGTGGGTATTACCTTAAAGTTAGAAGCTTATTAAATGTACCTTTAATGAACATCACTGTAACAATTACAGTGGCCGTGTCTCCTCTGTCCTTGCTGGTAAAGCTTCAGGAGAAAGTCCTAATAGCTAAAAATAGCTAAATATTAAATCAGGCAGAGAAAAAAGGCATTGAGCAAGTTGTCTCAAGTAGTAGGGGGTTCTATTATATGTGTATATAAAAGAAAAGGAAACTAAATCTAGACAGAATTCTTAAAAAGCCACAGAGGAATACTTGGCACTGTATCTTCTGATCAGCATCTGGTTTGTCTTCAGAGTCTCTGATGTATGTAACTTACAAATGATAGTTCTATGCTAGTATGATACCTCAGAACACCAAAGGAAGTGCCTAGAAATACACCAATTCTTTTAAAGTTTTATTTTTTTACTCTCCATTTCAGATATGGTTTTGGAGAGGCAGGGAAGCCTAAATTTGGCATTGAACCTAATGCTGAGCTTATATATGAAGTAACACTTAAGAGCTTCGAAAAGGTGAGAAAATACCAACTTCTCTAAAATCATAGTAGAGTTCCTCTCCATCTACTTCCTATTAACTCTATTATGGGTGGTATAGTCAGTTGCTGTGTTGTTTCTCATTACCAGGTTTGTCTCTTGTGTCCCACACTGCTACAGGAGCATGGGACAACTGACAGAGCACAGCTGATACACAACCAGAGAGCTTAGTGTTCTTATTTTGTTCCTACGTGTCAGCCTTTTTTTTTTTTTTTTTTTAACTTTTTTGGGTAGAATCCAAGACTTGTTCCCTTATTTGTTCCTAGACTTGTTCTTTTTGTACTTTTTTTTCTGGGTTGAGGACAAAAAGGATCACGTACTGCCAAGCAGCTCCTTGGGGGAGTGGGGTGCAGCTTTCCAAGGCTGAACGGATTGTACCCTTCTCAGGAGTCACAAAGAGGCCTACGCTGGGGCTCCCAGTTATTATCCCAATTGCTAGGCCAGGAAGCCTGTTCTGTGTCCCACCAAGGACACAAGAAAGCCTGCTATCCCTAGGCCTTTTTAGAATTTTCATACCTGTCACAGTGGAGAAGTAAGAGGATTTGTCATTTGTCTTGAGTTCCAGAAACAGTCTGCCTCAGTGGGAGGTTTTTCCAACCCAGGACCACCTCTGGAGGCTCCCAGCAGTGTTGAACTGGATGGACACACAGCACATGACTGAGCCACGGCCTCACTCAGCCAGCTACAGGCCCTGTATGACCAATATCCATTTCCTGGAGCTCCTCAGAAACTGCCTTTTGTGTTCCTATTTTATCTCCACAGTACTGCCACCTCCATATTCTGTGCATTAAGCTTTGGACTAGAAGTGTAACTGTTTATATTTATCAGACTCCAAAAGAAAATAGTTGTCCTGTGGACCTGAAACTTTGGGCTGAGACACTGTGGGGAGGACTTCTCCCCAAGCTGGGGTCCTCCTAATCAAACCCCTCCCACAAGCACAGGCTCTTCTCCCTGTATCACTTGTTGCTCGGCAACCTGTCTCGAACACCTGCTAAGTCTTCACTGACCCTCCTGTGCTGTCTTCACAGCACCTTGTGGTTTTATTAAGGAGGAAAAAAACAACCTTTAGCACATGGCTTTCTGCTTTCCCTTGTTATAGAGGAACCCCTCTCTTCCCTTCTGTGCTTATTTAGGAGAATTCTGTCTGTGGCATGCCACAGCAGCCCTGTGTCAGCTATTGCCCCATAATTGTGTTCATGCAGCACTGCTGAGTAGATTTACATGCAAGAAGGCTTGTGATGCCATTGGGGCAGTGTGGTTTAATTCTGCCTTATAGTATTAAGACTATTTATGGTCCATAAAGACAGAAGCCAATATGAAAAAGCAAAGGGCTCTTGTTAACCAGGCTTTTAAATAACTGGGCTAAGTTGTTAGGAGACAACATGATCACCAAGTCATTAATATCCCCCTCCTTCCTGGCTGTGGCACAGACACAAATTGTCCACCCCATATACCACACACACACCCAGTGCCAGAAGTGGAACCAAGGGCCTCATGAATGCTTGGCAAGTGCTTAACCACTGAGCTGCATCCTAAGCCCCTACTAATTATCTTTTGCATAAATTTTTGTAGTTACCCACTTATACTTCATAATTCATATGCACTAAGTCCTTACTACTCACCACACCTATTACCAGTTTCCCAGAAAATCCTCAATTGTTCCATTAACTTTATCTAGCTAAATCTAGCTATTCATATGGAAAATGCATTTACTTTTGGGTTATATCTGTGCTGATGGAGAGTAAGGATACCTGTAATACAAACTAGAAGGTGACCATGAGCTCATTTAATTGTGGCTCTGTTGTGATATTTCTTCCCAAGCTGTGCACTTTTGGTTGTTCATGTGAAATTCCCCATCTATATATCAGCACTGTGATACCATTCATACCAACTTAGGGTATCCTGGTTTTTAGAGTGACAGGTGCCTGCCCTGGAATTTTGAAAAATTCTGTAAGAATATACAACTATGACTTGACCACTGTAGTGTTCTCATTTTAGAACTGAAAAACTGAGGCTTGAGAGAAACAACTAGCTCAACTCAGAAGAGCAGGTTAGTGGCCAGATGTGCAGCAGGGAGCTACAGGCCCCATCTTCATTGGCTGTGCTCAGAGAGACTCTTTGCAGTGCTAGCGGTTTATGTTCGTGGGGTGCTTTGTCTGCCCCACCCACCAGGCAGCATGGGTCGAGCCGCAGCATGGCCATCATGGAAAGTGAATTCAGAAGCAGTAGAAAGAGCACCAGCCTGGCAGTGGCACAGTGGCATATGACTGTAACGGCTGGTGTGTTTTGAGATTTGGGTTGGTTCTTCAGGGCATCAACCAGTGATTTTCCTCATGTGCTCATCTAACCATTGCCACAAATTTGCACACAGGCCAAAGAATCCTGGGAGATGGACACCAAAGAAAAACTGGAGCAGGCTGCCATTGTCAAAGAAAAGGGAACTGTGTACTTCAAGGTGTGTGAGTCCCTGTACAATCCTTTCCATTTCAAAGGATTTGCTCAGGTGGCAATGAATTGTGCTGGTATTCCCTTCTCTGAATTCTATCAACACCCTTCTTGGTAAGAATGAACCTTCATTGTTACATGTCTGCCAATTCAGTAATGGTAAGAAGGGAGTGAATAAATGTGAAAAAAATAAGAGGCATACCTCTTTTATGCATTGCAGTCTAGATTGCAACCTTCCATAAAGGCAGACCAAATCACCCGAGCATCTTGCTTTATACACAGACAGAATAATTGTTAGCAAGTAAGAGAAATTAGGCCCAGGGACATAACTCAAAGGCATAGTGCCTGCCTGCTAAGTACAAGGTCCTGACTTCGATTCCCAGGTTTTTTATTTTGTTTTGTTTTGTTTTTTATGTATTTAGTACAGGGTCTCACTATGTAGATAGAACTCATAGTGATTCTCCTGTTTTCATTCTCCCAAGAGCTGGGATTACAGGCACGTGCCACCATGCCCAGTCTCAATGGCTGTTCAGGGCGCCCTGGGGGCAGAGCCAGCAGGCACACAGGGATCAACCCCAGTCACTGCTCTGCTGCTCTGCTTAAACAGGTGCTTTAATCTGCTGAGCTATCTGGCTGGCCCTTCAATTCCCAATACCAAAAAAAAAAAAAAAAAGTAATAGAATTTACAGGGGTAAGTTTCACATCATTTTCCATTTCACTGTCTTGTTGAAATCATAAAAAAAAAAAAAATCCTATGACAAAGGGATAATAAAGGATATGCATTTATACATATATATTTTAATAGAATATTCTTCCCAAAGTATTGTGTTATATTGGTTTATATGTAAATGTGGCCAAGTCTTTCCTCAAGACTCTTTATTGTTGCTGTGTTGTTTTGTTTTTATTTTATCACAGCTTGGCCCCATAGTGATCCTCCTGTCTCAGCCTCCCCAAAGCTGGGATTAGAGGTGTGTGCCACCACACCCAGTTTCAGTGGCCAGCCCAGCACGCCCAGGGTTCCTCGGCTGGCACAGCAAGCGGTACCAGGATTGAACCCAGGTCCTTGTACTTTCCAGGCAGCCACTTAGACCACCAAGTTATCTCACCGGCCCTGTTCTTGCTTTGATTTGCTTTGTTTGCTTTAGTTGGAGAGGGGATGTACTGAGAATTTAACCCAGGGGCCTATAGACATGCTAGGCAAGTGCTGTCTCTACCACTGAGCTATGTACAGGACCCAACACCTGTTATAACAATACTTATAACTGAAAAAACTGTATTCTCTGTACCTGTTAGGTGGAAATAGCAAATATCCCAACAATAAATGTTTTTTTTAAATCTTTAACATTTATTTAACATAAATAAGAAATGCATCACTACCTACCAATATTGCCATAATTGAACAACAAAGAAAAAGTATCCTCTAGTGATGCTAGCTGCTACTGACAAATCTCCCAAGGGAAAAAAAGGGGGGGGTGCTGGGGAGATGGCTCAGTGGAATAAGCGCTTCCCTGGCAAGCGCAAGGGCCTGAGTTCAATCCCCGGTTCTGCCAA
>NW_004524581.1:29233652-29234887 GCF_000260255.1 Octodon degus
TTCCCACTGTTTTTTTTTTTTTTTTTTTTTTTTTTTTTGGTGGTACCAGGGATGGAACTCAGGACCTTGCGCTTGCCAGGCAAGCACTTATTCCACTGAACTCTCTCTCCGGCCCAATGCACGGGTTTCAAAAGAAGCTGATACAAGGAGGGTTAATTGCTTCTAATGGCTGTGATGATCCCATGAAACATCTTCAGAAATACCTGAGTGGTACTCTTCCTCTTCATATCTAGGATAGTGATAAAGCAAAGATGCATACAAGTACTTTCATCAAGTTTTAGTTTTAGTTTTTTGAATAATCTGCTGTAAGACTTGCTGTTGACTTTACAACCTTGTCTGGAGAGATTGGAGACCGTGCTGACCCAAGTGCGACACCTGGAGAGTTATGGAGGAAAGTGTGACCAACACAAGAGGAGCACAGCTGGGCCGTTGCTGTTCCTCAGACTTTGAACCAAGACCCATAATTGGGTCATCAAGTCCGTGTAGTAGAAGCATACTATAGTATGTAATAAGGACAAGTTTTGTGCATAAAACTTTTGTTTATTATGAGTAGGTACAGGGCCATAATTTAAAGTATAGGAAATGGGAGGATCACTACAAGTCCAAGCTGTGTGGTGAAACCCTGTACCTATTACACACAAAAAAATTTTTAAGTATAGGTTTTACTGTGGTTTATAGTCATATCTGAACTTCACAGATTTAAATATTTATTTCTAATTATTACATATAAAGTAATGTGTAGGTCACCAGAAAGCAAGGGGGTAAGATAGAATGAGCTCTGAAATTGGAAATTTGGAAAACTGGGCTTTATTGCTTTTCAAATGATTTACTTTTTTCTTTCTCTTTAATTGATTTACAGTCATTTAATGTCCAGAGAGATTTTAAAAGAAATTATAGGGGCCAGGGAGATGGCTCAGTGGAATAAGCAATTGCCTGGCAAGTGCAATGGCCTGAATTCAATCCCCAGTTCTGCAAAAAAAAAAAAAAAAAAAAAAGAAAGAAAGAAAGAAATTATACTAGATTGTCTCCAAGTTTCTTTCCACTCCAAAATTTCTGTGAGTTTCTGAACTCATAAGACCAAGTTGAGGGCTGGTGAGATGGCTCAGTGGTCTAAAGCACCTACTTGGAACAAGTTTAGCTAAAGCACAGGGACTGCGGTTCGATCCCCCAGCACCACATGCCAGCCAGCCCCGCCCCCAGGTGGGCTGAGCTGGCCACACACACACACACACACA
>NW_004524581.1:29234987-29240154 GCF_000260255.1 Octodon degus
AAAAGACCAAGTTGAAGGGCTGGGGAGATGGCTCAGTAGAATAAGCCCTTCCCTGGCAAGCACAAGGGCCTGAGTTCAGTCCCCGGTTCTGCAAAAAAAAAAAAGACCAAGTTGATATTTTTTAAATTCTGTGTCTGCTTTGCACTATTCAGTTAAGATTCCAAATGGGTTATTTGTGTACCCAGTTACATAGTACACTAGAACAACAAAGGTTTCTTCCAGACCTTAGGTCCAAAATATTCCTGGGTTCCATAAAATTTCTAACTGTATTGTCAAGGGCTGTGCAGCAACATTTTGGTTACCAGTGAACCGTTGACACACCAGTGTTACCAGAAGGATATAATGGAGTTTGAAAGTTCCTGCTGCCTGCTGATGCCCTGGCCGTCCTAGCATTGTGGTGCAACACATCACTTCCATTTTGGGTGATCCAGGTGTAAACAGATCTGCTGCACCGCAGTAGAAAAGCATAGCATATACAATATAATAAGCAACTATGTTATTGGCTTAAATATTTAAATACTATATTGCTTATTATTAGGGTTTACTTCTTCTACATATCTTTTTAACTATAAAACCACTACAGGCAGGCCGTTCAGGTGGAATCCCGGAAGAGGCCTTGTCCTCAAAATCACTGCCCTTGAAGACCTTCTGATGGGATGAGGTTTGCAGTGGCCGACAGTGACACTGATGATAGTCACCTTATGTGGCTACAGACTCCTGTGTGTGTATGCTTTCATTTTTAACAAGGACTTGCAGACATACTGAAAAAGATTTTAGGGGAAAAAACTTACAGATCAAGTATATAAAGCCAGGATATTTTTGTACAATGTTCAGAATTTTTTTTTTTTTTTTTAATTTTGAAGAAAACAAAACAGGGCTGGCCAGATAACACAGTGACTAAAGTGCCTGCTTAGACAGAGCGCGGGGACCAGGGTTCGATCCCTAGTACCACAAGCCATGCCAGCCCCACCCCCAGGGCACACTGAGATGCTGACTGAGACTGGGTGTGGCGGGGCATGCCTGTAATCCCAGCGCTTGGGAGGCTGAAAACAGGAGGATCGCTATGAGTCCAGTCTACGTAATCAGACCCTGTAGACCCTGTACTAAATTCATAAAAAAAATAAAGAGAACAAAGCAATAAAAACGATACAGAATTTCAAAACAAGATGATAGATTAATGTGGTCATTATATTGCAGTTGTTGTCTTCAATGTCGTTGCTCAGGGGCCAGGGATATAGCTCAGCAGCACAGCGTTTACCTGGCGAGCTCAAGGTCCTGAGTTTGATTCCCAGTAGCCACCCCCCCCAAAAAATACAAAATAGTTGCTCAGATTGTTCAGTATGTTTTTGTTTTAAACTCTTATTACAAAAGAGCATTTAAAAACATTAGTTTATAAGGTAAAAATGATACAGTAAGCTAAGATTAATTTATTGAAAAAAGAATAGTTTTAATAAACATAGTCTATCTTCCTCACACATACCGTGTTTGTCAGGCCCACAGAGGCAGGCGCGATGCCCTGGCCTTCTGCGTACACTTACCCAGAGCCACTTCCAGGCCTGCAGCTCCTTTCATGGAAGTTCCCTACATAGATGTATTGTGTATGTAAATTGTAGATGCCATCATTATGGTTGTCCAGTATTCAGTGTAGTAACGGGCCTTGCAGGTTCGCAGCCTAGGAGGACAGTAGGTGACACCACCTAGGTTTGTGGGAGTGCTTCAGTAGTATTCTCTCAGTGACCAGTTCCTTAGAATGCATCCCATCATTATATTCCCAAACTTTTAAGGAGAATATTAATAGTTTGGAGGATTCAAAGCTTCTGACATTTGATAGAATTATATCAATGCAGCATAAAAAAGTGGATTAGCTAATCAGAAGTGCTAATTGATTATTGATCACACTTAATTTTATTTTCTAAATTTATTATTAAAATATTTATCATTTAATTTATTTCATCCTAATTTTAATCTTTTGTGTAGAATTGGTTGCCAATACCAGTTATGATGTTTTCAACAAGATGCTAGACAGTTTGGGAATTCAACCAAAGTGAAAATGGATTTTATTAAACTTGTACATAACAAGTTTACAAATGGTTTTAGAGTCAGTGAAATTAACAATTGAACATCAGGGAAATTGGAAGCTGTTATCAAAGCTATCAACAAATTATTAGCACAATAATTGATAGGATTTATATAGACTTTTTTACCATCATTCTTCTTGATATTTTGTGATATAAGTTACTAGTTGATTATTCACACTTTATTTTTCATCATATCAGAAACCGAGGGGGCCAGGAAGATGACTGAGTAGAATAAGTGCTTGCCTGGCAAGCTCAAGGGCCTGAGTTCGATCCCCAGGTCTGGGGAAAAAAAATAGGCTTGTATTTTGGGCAGGGAGATAGCTCAGTAGAATAAATGCTTGCCTGGCAAGTGCAGGGTCCTGAGTTTAGTCTCTGGTACCACAAAAAAGAAACTGATGCATACTTAAATATTTATCCTTGAGAAATTCTGTATATAACATATAGAATATTATTTCTGTGCTAAGTAGTATTTTATTTGTACCACAAAAATGAATTTACTTTTAATGTTATACATATATATAAATAAATATATATGAACATTTCTACTTAAAATTATAAGAAATGCCAAAATTAAATTGCATAAATCTAAATGTCGTTTTTTGATTGTTTGGCATTTGAGACAGGGTCTCACCACATAGTTCAGGCTGTCCTCAAACTTGCAGTGGTCCTCTTGCCTCAGCTTCCCCAGCACTGGAATTACAGGCCTATGCCAGCAAGCCCAGTGCTGCAAAACAAGATTTCCAATTAAATTAGAAAACTGGAAGGGATCACACCTAATTTTAGAGAACATTTTCAGTAAATGAAATAATGTTGTGAAGCTGTATGTCGTGTATAGCTGTATCCTGAATATACACAGAGACAGCAGGAACTAGTGATCAGAAACCAGCACTCAGGTATCTGTATGGTTACTTTGTTGCTCATTAATGTGACAACTGCAGCCATGATTTATATATTTTGTAACTATGTATTTCATATTATGAGCCTTCTTAAAATTACTGATTTTTGGATAAACTGTGGGTCAGCAGTCACACATATGGAATATATTATTTTTAACATGCAATTCAATAGACAAGATCTTTTAAAACATTAGTCTATTGGGGAAAACTTAATGACAGGTTCAGAAACACTGACCTAAGACTTTTCTCCCAGAATTTCTCTGGACATCTTGTCCCACTGAAAACTTCACTAAGGCACCTCTGTAGTTGTAGATAAGATCCCTGCAGTGACCCTGGCGATAGTGCAGGCTGCAGAGTGGTTGGCAGATCGCTTCTAGCGCACATTCCCTTCCTTCCCCTGTTGAGTTCAGGGCAGGTCTCACTCTGCCACTCTGCCCTCCTCTTCCAGAGTGTCTGCATATTACAGAGGCCAGCTGTGTGGGTGAGCAGGATGGACTGGACTGGAAATCTGTATTTCACGTACACTGGCACTCCATTTGCATTGACCTGTTGGTTTTGGTTTTTGCCTGAGAGTGTAAATCTCTCTCCCTTAGCTAGGAGTTTTAAATAGGAATGGTTGGGTGGCTAGACTGTGAAACCTCCTTTCAACCCCTGAACACTAATGAGAAGAAAACTAGGAGAGGACTCTCATCATTTGTCTCTGAAAATAATTACTACATACAGGTGGTAACCTGATACTATGGCAAGCATTGTGCAAGCCATTTCCACAGACATGGCTCTTGCCTTTCTAGCTGAGTGTCTGCAAGACAAAAGTGGCTCTATCACACCTAGGTAGTATTTTTTCTTTTCCAATTTGGTGGCAGAGGTATACCATGCAGTGACATGGGGTTCTTGCGCCCCCTTGTGCTCCTGGGAAAGAAAGCAGCTCTTTTTTTTTTTTTTTTTTTTCCAGAATGGGGGATTGAACTCAGGCCCTTGCGCCTGCCAGGCAAGCGCTTATTCTATTGAGCCATCTCCCCAGCCCCGAAAGCAGCTCTTAAAGCCTGCTCACTGAGGATGACCATCCACCCATGGAACTGTTGGAGACAAACCACCCTTGCTGAATATTAGTGATGCAGTTTAGACACAAGTCATGTGCGATGGGGAAGGGTCCACCTTGTCTGTTTTGTTCTCCTTCACTGTTTTAGTGCTTAAGTGGAGGCAGGGAGGTACTGGAGATTGAGCACTCTTGCAAAATTACATACCTCCAGCCTGCCTGCCTGTTCTTTCTTTTTCTTTTTCCTTTCCTTTCGAGATGGAGTTTATCTATGTAGTCCAGGCTGGCTTCAAATTTGCAGCAATCCCTCTGCCCCAGCCTCCTGAGTACCAAGACTACAGGTATGTGCCACCATGCCTGGCTTGTCTGCCTGTCTGGCTTTTTTTTGACAGGGTCTCACTACACAGGTCAGAATTTCTGATTGTAGAGGCTGTCCTGGTCACTATGGAGTGATCCTCCAGTTTTCAGCCTCCCCAGTGCTAGGATTACAGGCATGCACCACCACATCTGGACTCAGTTGCTGGCTCAGCGCACCAGGGAGGCAGGCCCAGCACCACATGCAGTCCGGGGTATCGGACCCTAGTCCCTGTGTTTGCCTAAGCAGGTGCTTAGTCTGCTGAGTTACCTGGCTGGCCCCTGACTTTCTACTTCTTTTTTTTTTCTGGCTAGCTCAGGCTACCTTAAGGGCGGGTCTGGGGATTGAACCATGGTATCCTGGGTATCCTGTGCCTGACTGCATTTGCATAAGCAGGTGCTTAAACAACTGAGCTAGCTGGCAGGCCCCCTTTCTTTCTACTTTGAGTCAGGGTCTCACTTAGTTGCCCAGGCTGACCTGGAACTTGTGATTTTCCTATTAACAGCCTCCCAGATAGCTATGAGTACAAGCATGTGTAACCATGCCCAGTTTAGTACGGGATTCTTAAACGTCAGAACTACCAACACTGGATTGGATAATTCCTGGTTGTAGGAGCTGTCCTGGTCACTGTGGAGTATTCAACATCATTTCTAGGCTCTGTCCACTCAATGCTAGTAGTATACCCTACACACATTTGTAATATCTAAGAAGTCTCCAGATGTTCCTTGGGGAAACAAAATCACCCCCAGTTGAGAACTAGTTTAGGTACTTTTTTTTTTTTTTTTTTTCCAGAACCGGGGAT
>NW_004524581.1:29240254-29241583 GCF_000260255.1 Octodon degus
AAATAGAAATTTTTTTTTTTTTTTTTTTAACCAGGGATCTAACTCAGGATGTTGTGCTTGCCAGATAGATGCTTAAGCTGCTAAACTGTCTCCCCAGCCCTAGTATTTTAGAAGCAAGAATACTGCCAAACATATTTTAGCTCATTAGAAATTGAAGTCTAAGGACCAGCCAGATAGCTCAGTGAATTAAAGCGCCTGCTTAGGCAGATGTAGGGACCTGGGTTTGATCCCCAGCCTGCGGTACTGGCCCTACCCCGGGGTGCACTGAAACTGCAAATGGGTGTGGTGGTGTAATCCAAGTGCTTGGGAGGCTGGAAACAGAAAGATCACTACTAGTATGATCTACATAGTGAGACCCTGTAGACCCTGTACTAAATACATTTTAAAAAAAAGAAAAAGAAAAATTGAGGTCTAAATAAAATTGAGAGGTACACACTAAGATTGCAGTATTGTGGTAGGCTGAGGCAGAAGATTGCAAGTTGGACTCCATTCTGGTCAGCTTAGCAATTTAATGACACCCTCCCTGTCTCAAAACAAAATTTTAAAAAGGGCTGGAGATGTAGCTCAGTGCAGAGGCCCTGGATTCAATCCCCAGCACTGATGAATGAATGAGTGAAATTATGAGACATTTCATAAAAATGAAAGAGATGTCAAATAATCTAAATGCCCTATAAATGTAGAGGAACTATTAAGAAGCCTACTATGTTTTGTTTTTTTTAAAGAAATCTTATTTTTCCACCATTCTGGTTACTCAGAACCTACTAAAGTAGTAAGACCAAGTTTTTGTCCTTTCTGACTCTTCTTTCCCTATAACAGTGTCCTGGAAGGTGGTCGTAAAGTCGGTGGGTTACATTAGAAATGTAAGAAGAATGGCTGGAGAGAGGAATGACTGTGCATGACTGGAGAGTCCTTACCTAACCTACATCAGATGACATCTTTCTTTCCATATCCATTTTTGCTCCCAGTGATAGGAAGATTGGGGAGGGCAGGGGTTGGGGTTTTTTTTTTGTTGTTGTTGTTTTTTGTTTTGTTTGTTTTAGTGGAGCCAGGGATTGAACTCAGGCCCTTGTACTTGCCAGGCAAGCGCTTATTCTACTGAGCTATCTCCCTGGCCCCTGATTTGCTTTTGAGATAGGGTTTTACTATGTAGTTCAGGCTGGCCTTGAACTCAGTACATACCCAAGGCAGGCCTCAAACTCATGGCACTCCTCTTGCTTCACCCTCTTGAGTGCTGGGATTACAGGTATGTGTCAACCACTGCCAGATTGGTAGGAAGTTTGATTCCATAGTTATACTCCTCTGACTTGAATGTTTATTCAACAAACATTT
>NW_004524581.1:29241683-29284766 GCF_000260255.1 Octodon degus
TTATTTATTTATCCATCTATCCATTTATGTGTGTGTGGCCAGCTCAGCCCACCAGGGGGCGGGCTGGCTGGCATGTGGTGCTGGGGGATCGAACCGCGGTTTCTGTGCTTCGCCAAGCTTGTTCCAAGTAGGTGCTTTAGACCACTGAGCCATCTCACCAGCCCTCAACAAACATTTCTTAAGGGCCTCTTTGTGCTAGATCCTAGATAATCCAAAACTGATAGGACAAATTGCCTGTCCTCAAAGACCTCATGACCCAGCAAGGGAAAGTTAGGAACAGAAATAAAACGCCAACCCTGAAGCTGACAAGGACTTATCTTTTTGTAGTGGCCTAAAAAGTGTAGGTCTAGGGCCAGGGAGATAGCTCAGCAGCGTTAGTGTCTGCCTGGAAAGTGCAAGGTCCTGAGTTTGATCCCTGGCACCAAAAATAAATAAATAAAGTGTAGGTCTAAAGCTATGAGAAAGAGATAAGTATTGTTTTGGTTGGATACCATAACAAAATACCATAATACCTTAACAATACCAAAATACCTTAACAATAGGAAGAAGAGAGTTCTGTTGTCCCTTTCCCCCCCCCCCCCCCCCCCCCCCCCCCCCCGGAGCCAGGGATTGAACTCAGGCCCTTACGCTTGCCAGGCATGTGTTTATTCAACTGAGCTATCTCCCCCGCTCCTATGTTGTCTCTTTTTATAACGGTACTAATCCTATCGTGAGGGCCTCACCCTCCTGACCCTGTCTAAGCCTAATTACTTTCCAGAGGACCTATCTAAATGCCATCAGCCTAGAAGCAAGATAGCTCAGTGGACTAAGTGCTTGCTTAGGTAAGCACAGGGACCAGTGTTCGATCCCTGGCACCACTTGCGTACTGTGCTGGCCCCGCCCCCAGGTGCACTGGGCCAGCAGTGGAATCTAGGCATGGTGGCGTATGCCTGTAATCCCAGCACTAGGGAGGCAGAAAACAGGAGAATCACTACAAGTCTCAGCTGCATAGTGAGACCCTGCGTGCGCACACACACACACACACACACACCCCTAAAACTAAATACCATCAACCTGGGACTTAAGAGTTTCAGCATGGAAATGTGGAGTGGGGGACACAGTGTAGTCCAAATCAAGCATTTCTAATGAGGAGACCTGCTTTCTTACTCTTACATGAAAGTTGCATCACAGCCTTGTAAGGCAGAGTGTGTCAGATGTAGAATTTAGTTCCCGTCTCTTGCATAACCTCAGCATCCTTTGGCATTGACTTTCTGCAGCAAAGCTGATGAGGTCAGTGAATCATCCTTTTTCCAAAGAAGTGATTGAGAAGAAGGCCATCAGGGGATGTCATGTAGCCCCATGCAGACCTAGGTCCTCATCATCATGAGAAAACCCACAATGGGGCATCTTTTCTACCTGCAAGGCTCATTACTCATATGACCCATTTAAACCCTTTATAATCAGTGTTTCCCTCGACTCAGTCTGTTCTCTTCTTACACAAAGCCATTGGTTCAGCTTTGGAGTCTGTGGGGTGAGACATATATACTGAATCCTGATGATGTCACTGGGCCTGGCGTCCTATTGGGTCTGGCTGCTTTCTGCTGTCTGGTAGGGTGTGTATCTATATTCTCAGGCCCATAATCAACTCCTGCACAAGAGAGCACTCAGCTCTGTTTCTGTTTTTCACTAGCTATCACTCCATTTTTTCATTCAAAATGCAATAGCAATAAGCACATTGTGGGGCTGGTGAGATGGCTCAGTGGTCTAAAGCACCAACTTAGAACAAGCTAAGCTAAGCAAAGTACAGGGACCGTGGTTCAATCCCCCAGCACCACATGCCAGCCAGCCTCGCCCCCTGGTGGGCTGAGCTGGCCACACACAAAAATATAAATAAATAAATAAATAAATAAATAAATAAAAGCACATTGTGTCAGCCTCAAGCTTTCTTATAGAGAGCAGACTGTGTGCATATATACACATATATACTTTCATACTTTTTATTTGTATGATGCATTTGCTTACAGTTGTTAAAACTGTCGTTGGGTAAGAGCAAAAAATATGAGATTTGTCTCATAGTTTAATGACACCTTATGTGCTTAGCGTTGTTTGTTGCTGCTGACCAATGACATCTATTCCCATTGCCCTTAGCTCAGCATCTACAGGCTGTGGCCAGCTTTGGCCCAATGTCTGTTTTTGTAAATTTTCACTAGGAAACAGAGTGGAGAGACAGAACAGGAAAAAAATTCTGCCAGCTGCTTCTTGAATAGATCACTACTACCTAGAATATATAAAGAATTTAGGGAACAGCAGGATAGCTCAGTGGTCTAAAACATCTGCAGAGGCAAGCTTAGGCAGGCACATGGGACCGCAGTTGGATCCTGGGCACCACACGCCACGCAAGCCCTGCCCTTGGGGTGGGCTGAGTGGGGGAAAAAAAAATTAAAAATTAGACCTCCCCCAAAAATAAAAGACCATGGGCTGGTGAGATGGCTCAGTGGTCTAAAGCACCTACTTAGAACAAGCTAAGCCAAGCAAAGCAAAGCACAGGGACCTCGGTTCAATCCCCCAGCACCACATGCCAGCCTGCCCGCCCCCTGGTGGGCTGAGCTGGCCACACACAGAATAAATAAATAAATAAATATTTAAAAAATAAAAAATAAAAAAAAATAAAAGACCAAATGGACAAGTGAAATGGATAGACACTTCTCAGAAAAAGAAGTACAAATGGCCAATAAATACATGAAGAAACGTTCAACATCTCTGCCCATTAGAGAAATGAAAATTAAAACAATATTGAGATTGCATCTTACCCCAGAAAGGCAATTATCGAAAAATCAGATAATAACAAATACTGGCAAAGCTGAGGGGAGGGCTTCTACATTGTCGGTGGAAAGACAACCTCTGGAAATCACTATGGAGATTCCTCAAAAAACTAAAACCAGAAATTCCATTGGATTCACCTATTCCTCTTCCAGGTATCTTCCCAAAAGAGTTAAGACATCATATTACAGTGATACATGTGTACCCGTGTTTATAACAGCACAGCTTATGATAGCTAAATCTTGGAAGCAGCCTATATGTCCATCAACAGATATCTGAATAAAGAAAATATATCTAAACATGTTGGAGTACTACTGTGCTATAAAGACAGATAAATTTGAGTCATCTGTAGGAAAATGGATGTATCTTGAAACCATAATATTAAGTGAAATAATTAGACATACAAGCTTAAATAGTGCATGGTTTCTCTTATATCAGAAACCCAAGATACATATAGAGTAAGGCACAAAAAAAAATGATAAAAAAAGAGGGAATAGATCTGCAAGTGGAATGGTACTAAAGGGGGATAAAAAGAATTAAGATGTGTTATGTTAATGTGTCAGCTCCCCATGAGGAATGCAGTAATATACTGCAAACCTGTACTAGTGAAAAAATTTAAATAGAAAAAAATTTCCTGGAGTGTGTGGGAGAGCTTCCAGCTTCCCTGCGCCCGCAGAACTGACCTCTGAACCAAAACTCAGGAATGCTGCATGAGTGAGACCCTCTACCGCGCCCTCAGGACCCCTCCACAGCCCCCGCTCCCAGGCCTGCCGAGTGAGTGAGAACTAATGCAGCGCTTTCAGGCCCCCCAGATCCAGCCCAGCCCAGGCCAGGTGAGTGTGTGGGAGAGCTTCTGCGCTCCCCTGCACCCCCTGAGCCAGGGGCACAACAGAGTGACACCATAAGTTCACTGTTGTGCCAGCGGGGCACAACAGGTTCACTTCCAAGGGCTGCAGCAGGAAGGAGCTGAACACAACAGCTAGACGCAAGCCAGACATAACTGGATAAACTCAAACTTAATAATCTGCACCTGAATTTCAGTAGGTGCTAAGGTTATAACTGCACCAAAGCTCTACACCAAAGGTCAGAGGTCAGTGCTATACGAAATGACAATGACACGGAGCAAAAAGCAATCTCAGGCCTCGAGCCCATGAAGAACAAGTGCGGAGGACACTAGCTCAGCTGAAATGTATGAATTAACAGCGTCGGAAGTAAAGAAGCAACAGCAACAGCAAAAAGGTACAGAGGAACTCAGCAGAATTAATTTCTGAAATAAAAAAAAATCTCTGAATTCATAGCATCTGAAGTAAAGAATCAAATACAGAAACATATGGAGGAAACCCAATCTGAAAAAAACTGCAGTAAAAAAATTAATAACTGCTTCTAAAGAAGACACTGATAAAAAAGAATAGAGGAGATTAGAAAAATGACGGATTCCGTGAATGAGCAATACAGGAAAGAAATAGATCACGTGAAGCAGAGTCAAAGAGATATAGAGGAACTTAAAATTTCAATCACAAGCCTGCAAAACCGTTTGAGTGAAAGTAAAGACAGTTTCAGTTCTTTAAGATGCTGGTGCAGCTAGTGAAAAGGTAAGAAAGGATCTCTTAAAAATAACTAGGATGCAGGAAAAAATAATCCATCACCTGCAAGATGATACAAAGATGAACAATGTGAGACTAATAGACATCAATGAGAAAGAAGGAGTCAATACAAATGATATAAAAAGAATATGGGCAGAAGTAATAGCAGAAAACTTCCCAAATATGAGGAAACAATCTGACATTCAGGTAACCAAAGTATATAGAACACCAAATGTCCCGAACCAGCGGGTCAGTCAATGAAAGTCACCTGGGAGAGGAGCGGGGAATTGAAGAGGGGACAAAGGACAAGCGACGTGAGAAATGGAGACAAGACAGGATTCTGATCAAGTCTCGTTTATTTTTTTATTTTTTTTTAATTTATTTATTTGTGTGTGTGTGTGTGTGGCCAGCTCAGCCCACCAGGGGGCAGGGCTGGCTGGCATGTGGTGCTGGGGGATTGAACCACGGTCCCTGTGCTTTGCTAAGCTAGTTCTAAGTAGATGCTTTAGACCACTGAGCCATCTCACCAGCCCCTAGTCTCGTTTATTTAGGGGAGATGCTGGGTATATATAGTGGAGGCATAGGGAAATGACGTCGGAGGGTAAAAGGCACGAGTAACTAGACAACCGGTTGACAGGAAGTCCCACCTCCTGGGTATAGCAGGAGACTTACAGGAAATAGGCGGGGTAAGAACTAGGAACCTAGCTCATCAGAGGTAGGGGAGGAGGAACCCAGAAACCCACTTGCAATAGGATTGGAGGCCTGGAGTTATTGCACCTCCCACAGATCCCCCTTTACTTTCATATATGTATATAAAATATGGCTTTTTAGACGGCTGATTCCCTTGAGGGGCAGTGCCTGTCTTAAGTCGAGGCATCCTCTACACGGACCCGACTCAAACCTTACCCATCATAGGAGACTAGAATGGCAGAAGGTGCCATTCCTGTCTTAGGCGGTGAATGGTGTCTCGTGTATGCCCCTCATTACCCGTCTCTGGCTAGCCTGACCATCTCACTAAGGGTGGGAGAACTAAGAGGTCTCCAGACCTTCATCATCATAAGCTGGTTGTATTCCAGTGCAGTTTTCCCTTTCAGCCATCTCAAGCCGGTGATAATGGACCTGTATGGGTTGCATTTTAATGGCATCCAATTGTTGTTTAACAAAAGTCATCAGCCTATTGAAAAGACAGAGTCCTATTGATAAAATTATTAATAGTCCAATCAAGGGTCCCTATAGGGAGAGACGGTAGGGTAGTACTCCATTCCATGCACTCCAGAAAAGGTTTTCAAATAGCTCTCATCTCCTCTTAATAAGATCTTCTTGAAGTTTCTATTTTATCTCGAACAATACCGGACTTGTTTGCGTAGAAGCAGCAGCATTCCTGTAAAGCCAAGCAGATCCCTCCCTGCTCTGCTGTTAGAAGGTCTAAGCCCCTCCTATTTTGCAAGACTACTTCTGCTAATGAATCTATCTGGTCTTACATATCTTGGATAGTACCAGACAGTGTTTGAATATCATCAATCAGCTGATTAGATAATTTGGTCTAAGAATGTACTGCTACTCCCAATCCTGCTGTGCCTATCCCTAGGGCTCCTGTAATTCCCAGTCCTACCGACAAAGGGATAAGCTGAACTGCCCTTTTAGTGCGGCCCATAGCATAATCTAACCTGGGAAGGGGTATGGGATCATTACCAGGAATAACATCTATATCAGGCAATACAATTGCCATGACACACAGTCCTGTCCAGTTGGTAGGTAAATATGTGAAGGCTAAACTTCCTCCGCATAGAAACACATGTCCCTTTTTTGGGCAAATAGGGCTATTGTAGTTAAGTATTTTATTGCAGCTGAAGGTAACAAATTCTATATCAACAGTGAAGCTATCATTGTGGAAGCTTCCTTGTATACAAGAAGAATTCCATAGGAGATAATTCCCCCCAGAGAGGGTGGCTCTGGCTAATGCCTGCCAGTCCTCGGGAGTAAGCTAATTGTCAGCCACAGTTTCTAAAATGGCTGTGGTGTATGGAGTCGTGGCTCATTATTAGGCAACCGCCACTGCCATTCCGGAACAGGGGTCTTGTGGCTTTCCCCTCAAGGCAAAGTCCCTGACCTTTGCAGTTCTGAGGCTGTAAAGGGTGGAGACCTGCCTCCTGTGATGCACTCAGGCCATCCCTTCCATTCTCAGGTTCCTTCCTGGCAATGGAGATCCTCTCAGCTCCATCTTTGCAGTTTACAGCTTTCTTGGTGCTTTCTTTCTGGCCAAGCTCACAATATTTTAAATCCTGCTGCTGGGCTCCTTGCTCTTTATGCTCAACATAAATCTGGCTTCCTGGTTTCAATTTCAAGATTCTGTTCCCTTACAGGAGGGCACACACCCTTAGGGGGTTCTTTGTCCTTTAAGATGAGTTTTACCTTTTTGTCCCTGCAGTATATTTTTACCCTTTTTTATCAGATTAGCAACAACCAGGTCACAGTGTCTCTGGGATAAGATTTCATCAATTAAATTCCAGTAGGAAAAGGCCGTAACTGGTATTATAGGTAGCCAAATTAGATAGAAATATTAATAGGCAGTCAGACAGGGCAAGGCCCTTGAAGGAGACAGCACAAAACACAAGTTATCTTGCAACTGTGGGAGGGATGGATGCTCCTGCTGTGAGCCAGACCTACAAGACCTAAAGGCCAAACAAATGCTAAAAGAGTAGCACCTGGGATTGATATTCTAAATAGGAATCAATCACCTAAAAAGACCCAAGTGAGTCACCAGCCCAGCCCCCAACAAAAAGAGACCCTGTCCCATATTCATGCCTGCTTACTCTGAGACTCACTTCCCCATTTGGCCCTGGGCATAATCAACTTACCTGAGCAATGGTATTTGCAATCCCATTGGTTGACTATAGTTTTGTCCCACCCCACATCCACCTAAGCGAGACCTCTTCCTCTTGCATGTCGGCATGGCCCCTCCCGCCCCAAAGCCATTGCCTTGGGCAGCCGGGGACAGCACCACTGCTCTTCACGCTGCACTGCATCAAAGGCCGATCTGGGCCATCTCCGCCCAAGTCCGGCTCGGCAGGGGCAGCTGAGCGGCTCCTCTCGCGCTGTGCATCTTCGCTACTTTTCTTGGCCGGCCGCTGCCCCTTCCTCTCTACCTTAACCCCGCATAGTTTTGCTCTATAAAAATAAATTGAAAGAGACAGCTTCCTGGGCAACCCGCTCGGGTCCCCCTTCTGTCCTCTCTGAGACAGAAGCTTTTTTTCCCAATAAAATATTTTACTCTCAACCTCCGTTTGTTCCCAGAATCCACTCCTTAGTTCTAGAGAACACGAACTCCTACTTAGATAGATCAGGTCTGGAGTTTTGCTTCCCTGTATCACTGGGACCTTTTTAGGTCCAAAAGTCTCATAATAATTCTTAAGGGCATCACCAACCCTTTTCTATCGTCTCTGATCAATAGTTCCTTCAATAGGGAACCATGGGCAAACTTGTTTAATATATTCAAAATATTGACACATATCCTTAATTTTAACCTTTACTCCTCGCACTTTTAATGCTTTGCTCAAACTTTCTACAAATATTTCACATTCACTTAATGCCTGTCCCATTGCCGAAGGGAAGGGGGAAGGGGGTGCCATCCACTTACCGAGGTTCAGACGTTGCAGCAGGCAACTGCGGCGCGGGCCTCTTTTACTTTCTTTCTTGCCAGCTCTCTCGGACGTTTCCGTCACTGAATCCTCCATACCAGGTGCCCCATACGTTGGGCGCCACTTGTCCTGAACCAGTAAGTCAGTCAACGAAGGTCACCTGGGAGAGGAGCAGGGAATGGGAGAGGGGACAAAGGACAGGAGACGCGAGAAATGGAGACAAGACAGGATTCTGATCAAGTCTCGTTTATTTAGGGGAGGTGCTGGGTATATATAGTGGCGGCATAGGGAAATGACGTCGGAGGGTAAAAGGTGTGTGTAACTAGACAACCGGTTGACAGAAAGTCCCACCTCCTGGGCATAGCAGGAGACTTATAGGAAATAGGTGGGGTAAGAACCAGGAACCTAGCTCATCAGAGGTAGGGGAGAAGGAACCCGGAAACCCACTTGCAATAGGATTGGAGGCCTGGAGTTATTGTGCCTCCCACAACCAAATAACTTCAACCCAATTAAAAACACACCAAGAAATATAATAGTCAAGATCCCAGAAATCCAGAACAAGAGTAATATACTGAAAGCCGCTAGAGAAAAGAAGCAAATCACATTCAAAGGAAGACCCATCAGAATTATGGCCAACTTCTCTTCACAAACCATGAAGGCAAGAACAGCATGGAGCAGAGTACTTTAAGCCCTCTTTGAAAACAAATTCCAGCCCAGACTACTACACTCTGCAAAACTCTCTTTCAAGTTTGATGGAGAAGTAAAATACTTCCATGACAAAGAACAACTAAAGAATTTCATGATGACAAAGCCAACCCTACAGAGACTACTGAAAGATGTTCTAGAGAGGGACCAAAATTATCAGAACTCCACTAATGAGAACAGAAGGAACCCACTAAATAGGGCAAACAATGAAACACAGGACAAAAAGGAGTTAAACAACAGCAGGTAAATAACATGTCAGTCATAAGTCGACACATCTCAATTATAACTGTCAATGTAAATGGACTCAATTCACCAATTAAGAGAAATAGAATGGCACAGTGGGTTAGGAAACGAAATCCAGCAATATGCTGTATACAAGAAACACACTTAACTCATAAATTCATAGGCTGAAAATCAAAGGATGGAAAACAATACTACATGCCCCACCACCTCAGAAAAAAGCAGGGGCAGCAATCCTATTCTCAGACAGTCTCAACTTCAAACCAAGAATGATCAAATGAAATAAAGAAGGCCACTATATACTGGTTAGGGGAAAAATTCAAGAGGAAGAGGTATCATAAATATCTATGCACCAAACATGGGAGCATCCAACTGTATAAGACAAATCTTAATGGACATGAAAAATCTAATGTCCAGTACCACAATCTTAACAGGAGACCATAACACCCCCTTATCCCAAAAAGATAGGTCAACCAGACAAAAAATTAGCAAAGAAGTAGCAGAACTGAACCAGAGCTTGGAACAAATGGACTTGGTAAACATATACAGTGTTCCACCCAACGACAGCTGAAAACACATTTTTTTTAGCTGCACATGGGTCATTTTTTAAAATAGACCACATACTAGTCCATAGGTCATGCTTAATATACGCAAGAAAACAAATTATCCCATGCATATTGTCTGACCACAGTGCAATGAAACTGGAAATAAATGACAAACCAGAAAAAATCCCTAAATATATGGAAATTAAACGACACCCTACTCAGCAATCAATGGGTCACAGATGAAATTAAACAAGAAATTCAACAATATCTACAATTCAATGAAAATTCAACCACAATTTATCAGAATTTATGGGATGCGTTTGAAGGAGTTCTCAGAGGAAAATTCATAGCTGTGAACTCACACATTAGGAAAACAGAACGGGAACAAATAAACACCCAAATGCTGCACCTTCGACATCTAGAAAAGGAAGAGCAAACCAAACCCAGAGCCCAAAGACGGGAAGAAACCATAAAGATTAGAGCAGAAATTAATTCAATTGAGACGAAGGAAACAATTCAAAGAATTAAAAAAGGAAAAAGCTGGTTCTTTGAAAGATTAAATAAAATTGATAAGCCTCTAGCTAACCTCATCAAAAAGAGGAAAGAAAAAAATCAAATATAAGCAATAAAGAATGAAAAGGATGTAATCACCACAGCCCCAGTGGAAATTCAGAAGATTATCAATAGCTACTTTGAGAATCTTTATGCTCACAGAATAGAAGACACAGATAAAATGGACAGATTCCTACAAAGGTACAAATTACCAAAACTGAATCAAGAAGATATAACAACTCTCAATAGCCCAATAACAGCCAATGAAATACAAAATGTAATAAAAAGCCTGCCGACAAAGAAAAGTCCAGGTCCTGATGGATTCACACCTGAATTCTACAAGAAATTTACAGAAGATATAATCCCTATACTCCTCAAACTCTTCAATGAAATTGAAAAGGAAACAGTTCTCCCAAAATAATTCCTGGAGGCAAGTATTATACTGATACCAAAACCAGGGAAAGACACAACTGAAAAAGAGAACTACAGGCCTATCTCCCTCAAGAACATAGATGTAAAAATCCTAGTAAATAGAATACAGCAAATCATCAAGATTATACACCATGACCAGGTAGGATTCATCCCAGGGATGCAAGGATGGTTCAATATTCAAAAATCTATGAAAGTAATACACTATCAATGGCGTGAAATCTAAAAACCACATGATCATCTCAATTGATGCAGGAAAGGCTTTTGACAAAGTCCAACACTCATTCATATTCAAAGTCCTACAGAAAATTGGAATAGAAGGCCTCTACTTCAATCTGATAAAAGCCATCTATGACAACCCAACAGCTAATATAATTCTAAATGGGGAAAAACTGAAATCTTTTATTCTCAGATCTGGTACAAAACAAGGATGTCCTCTATCATCACTCCTATTCAATATAGTTTTGGAATCATTAGCTAGAGCCATTAGACAAGAGGGAGAAATAAAAGGAATAAGAATAGATAAGAAGTTAAATTATCATTATTTGCAGATGACATGATACTTTACTTGGAAGAGCCACAAAACTCCACCAAGAAGCTATTAGAATTGATACACAAATTCAGTAGCATAGCAGGATGCAAAGTCAGTACCCAAAAGTCAGTAAAATTCCTCTACACAGATAACAAACAGTGAGAAGGGAATTCGAGAAACAATATCTTTTACAGTAGCACCATGGAAAATGAAATACCTTGGAATTCATTTAACTAAAGAAGTCAAAGGGGCTGGCGAGATGGCTCAGTGGTCTAAAGCACCTACTTACAACAAGCTTAGCAAAGCACATGGACTGCGGTTCGATCCCCCAGCACCACATGCCAGCCAGCCTCGCCCCCTGGTGGGCTGAGCTGGCCACACATACAATAAATAAATGTAAAATAAATAAATAAATTAAAAAAAAAAGGAAGTCAAAGATCTTTTCACAGAAAATTACAGTACTCTGAAAAAAGAGATCGTAAAGGATTTCAGAAAATGGAAAGATATTCCCTGCTCCTGGATAGGAACAACCAACATCATGAAGATGGCCATCCTCCCTAATTGTACAGATTTAATGCAATCCCTATCAAACTAACACCAACATACCTCTTAGACCTAGAGAAATCTGTTCCTAAAACTTATTTGGAACAAAAAAGACCTAAAATAGCAAAGGCAATCCTGGCCAACAAAGACAAGGCAGGAGGCATTACAATTCCTGACTTGAAATTATACTCCAAAGCTACTGTGATAAAATCAGCATGGTATTGGCAATGAAATAGACCTGAAGATCAGTGGAATAGATTAGAAGATACAGAGGCCTCTACGAACACACTCAGCCACCTGATCTTCAATAAAGGGGCCAAACATGTTTACTGAAAGAAAGCCTCTTTAACAAATGGTGCTGGAAAAACTAGCTCTCTACATGCCGAAAACTAAAACTTGACCCAGGTCTATCACCATGCACTAAGCTAAAGTCAAAATGGATTAAAGATCTAAACATTAAAACAAAAACACTAAATCTCCCAGAAGAGAAAGTAGGACGAACTCTTAAAGACATAGGGATAGGCAAAGAGTTCATGAGCAAAAATCAAATCACATGGGTAATACTTGAAAGAATTAACAACTGGGACCAACTCTTATTGAGAAGATTTTGCATGTCAAAAGAAATTACCAACAAAGTGAAAAGACAACCCACAAATTTCGAAAAAATCTTAACGAATAAGCACTCAGACAAAGGTCTGCTCTCTAGAATTTATCAAAAACTAAAAAACATTAGGGCCCCTAAATTTAAAGACCCAATCCAGAAATGGGCATCCAAGGTGAACACACACTTCTCAGAGGAAAATTAAAGAAGCGAATAAATATATGAAAAAATGCTCCACATCACCAGCTATCCGTGAATTGAAATTAAAACAACACTGAGATACCGTCTCACCCCAGAAAGAATGGCTATCATAAAGAAATCAACCAACAACAAATATTGGAGAGGCTGTGGGGAAAAAGAAATCCTTCTCCACTGCTAGTGGGAATGTAGACTGGTGCAACCATTATGGAAAGCAGTGTGGAGACTCCTTAAGAAACTAGGACTGGAAATCCCATTCAAGCCAGCTATCCTCCTACTGGGAATTTTCCCGGAGGAACTGAAAACATCATATCATAGTGATATATGTGTACCTATGTTTTTTTTTTAAATTATTTTTATTTTTATTTATGTGTGTGTGTGTGGCCAGCCCAGCCCACCAGGGGGCAGGGCTGGCCAGCATGTGGTACTGGGGGATTGAACCGTGGTCCCTGTGCTTTGCTAAGCTTGTTCTAAGTAGGTGCTTTAGACCACTGAGCCATCTCACCAGCCCCTGTGTACCTATGTTTATAGCAGCACAATTTGTGATAGCCAAATCTTGGAAACAACCAAGATGCCTATTACCTGAGGAATGGTTGAAAAAGATGTGTGTTTTTTTTACAATGGAGTATTACTCAGCTATAAAGAATGATAAACTCAAAGCCTTATATTTAAGTGGATGCCACTTAAAGATACACTTATAAGTGAAATAAACCAGACCCACATGTGTAAATATCATATAGTCTAGTATAAGAACTCAAAAAAAAAAAGAAAGAAAGAAAGAAATACAAATAGAAAGGTATAACATAATTAAAAGGAAAGTGAGAACTTGAGGACTGGACAATGAGAGGGTAAGGAGAAAAGCTGGAAAGCAGGACAGGGACAAAGCCATACATTTATATGCACAAGATGAGCAAGGCAATGATGCTGAGAAACACCAGCAGATTTTTGAAACTAGCAGTTAATTGATAGGATTCTCACCCTGACTAACTACATGCTGATACCTATGAACCAAGCAACTGCACTGAGGATAGCAATGAGTAATAGAAGGGTCACATTTGGAATGCCTGTCATTCTGGTCTTCTAAATACGTACTTCTTGTCATGACATGAATCATTACCATACTGTCTCACAAGTAAAAATTTTTTTAATGGGTAATAAATGAAAAAAAAGACAAGAAAAAGAAAAATGTCACAGGACTGTCCTGCTACATTGCTGTATATGGTTAGATTTTTAAATTTCTGTGTAAAAAATAAGTAATTGTTTATTTATATTCTTTAAATATTTTTCATTTTTAAAATTTTTATCTCCATACTCTGTAGGGACTTAATGTTTAACATATCAGTACTTAATGGAAAATACCTGTTCCATGTTATACCTAAGATGTTTGATATTCATACAGATATTGAAGTTAAACCCAACTGCATATGTTGTAGGGTAATAATAAGCTCTTCTGGAGGGTTAAGAACCTAAGTTTGCAGACCAAAAATTAGAGAAATAGAAGGGCTGCAAGGTCAGCCAACATTTTGGCCATAGCCTTTCAAGGTCAGTAAAGACTCAGGACATAGGAGAACCTATACTGTAACATCATGTAACTCAATTCTGTCCCAAATTTTCTGATCATGGAGATGATGGGGCCACAGAGCAACATGATTGATGGCATAGAGCGTGCCTAAGGAGAGTAACCTGGAGAGAAAACATTCTCTCAGGCTTTTACAGAGAGCAAATTTGTCAAGCAATGGCTGTGACTCATCCACATGGCTGACACTGACAAATGATCTGCAACCTGCAGTACAGGGTTAAGGATAAATCCTGAGGGTACTTGACGGACCTTATCAGATACAAAAGTTACATTTCTCGTTACATAGGTCTTGCTTTATCTTGGTCTTAACCATCCAGCAGAAAAGTATAAAAACATGGTATATAAAGTAAAGCCATATTAATATGCTGAGCTGTGAAAGGCTCCAGTCAACAACTTCTGTGGATAACCCACTATTGTGGACTGCTGGACTGTGTTGGATTGTTTTGCTGAATTCACACACCTATAGTATTTAGATGCCAATGGAATACCCATTTCTGACAGGACTAAACAAAAAAAGGGGACACAAAGGAAGGACCATTTTGTATTTGTATATGCAGAATAGTTAGGATAGATATACAGCTACTTTCGCTTAACTCAATGAGAAGAAAGAGGTGTACTAATAGTGTTTGGACAGGATATCCTGTCTGCATCTTGTACTATGGATAACCATTAAGAAGATAACAATGTATTAATTATTGAAACTGCCCTAGTAATCGGTTTTGAAACTGTCTTATTGCTATTTCTCAATAAAATAAAATTTAAAAAAGAAAAGAATTTCCCTAGGGTACAGCCACCCCCACTTACATATTCCTTGTCTAGAGGCACTTCTGCCCCACCAGTGACAGCTGAACAGCAGAGGGGTCTGGTTCAGGTGGCTCAGGTTTGCTGCCTTTGGGTCTGCCCTTGCCAGATCGCAGGGTTTACTGCACAGTGCTGAACACCAGGAGAAAAGAAAAAATGTTCCCTTCAGTAAACTAAACTGCTCACCATCCTTCTGAAAGATTGATAAGTATTTGCATCAGAAAATGAGCCAGAAGGACAGATGAGGTATGGCAAGGAGCCTCGTGCCAGGTGAGGCTGCTGGGCCCCCACAGTAGCAGACAGGCCTAGGGGCTGCTGAGCGGGCTCCTGTGTGGGGTCATTGGGTAGAGGGTTAGCTGTCCCAGGAAGAGCCACACTTGCATTTCTTTTGTCCCCTTTGCAGAGTGAAGTACAAAAAGCAATTACGAGCTTTTTTCTCTTCTAGGGAGGGAAATATATGCAGGCGGTAATTCAGTATGGGAAGATAGTATCCTGGCTAGAGATGGAGTACGGTTTATCAGAGAAGGAACTGAAAGCATCTGAATCATTTCTGCTTGCTGCTTTTCTGAACCTGGCCATGTGCTACCTGAAGCTGAGAGAATACGCCAAAGCTGTGGAATGCTGCGACAAGGTAAAGGTATCTCTAAGAGATGGACGTGGATAGTCCAGATCTTTTTCTCCACACCCATACGTGGTCTGTTTGCCTCCTCCTTCCAATTAAAGGCTAGAGAATTTTCCATTTTGTAAATTTATTTGCATTTTGGGATTGTTTCTCAGTTTAAATCGGGAAATTCAAAAAGGTTATTGTTATAATCAGACTTTTTTTTTCTTTTTATTTTTTACAACCAGACTTTTCTGATACTTGGAGTACTTGTTTGGGTTACTTGTCTCTCACTGCTGAGACAAAATACCTGACACCCAAAATTAAGGAAAGAAAGGTCTAGCTCACAGTTCCTGGAGATTTCAGTCTGTACTCTGCTGGCTCCAAGGCAGAGTGGCACATGGCAGAGGGCGGCAGTTGATGGTGGTGGAAGAAGCAAAAGCAGTAAGAGCAAAAGGGGAGAAGCTATCCAAGGCTCTTTCCCTTTCTTATATGGCATGCAGCCTACCCGTCCTAGGGTGGGTGCAACACACCCATGATCTCAGCAGTGGATCATGAATTAATCACAAACTCTAGAAGCTGCCCCATGACTGCGTGAGGCTCTGGGGAGACATCTAGACACAAACCATAACAGTACTCATGATACCTTATGGATAAGTTTTAATAAAACTGAAGGGTTCGCAGTCTTAAATTTCCCTGTGCCCCTTGAGTTCACCATCAGAGTGGGCACGTAGGGGTTCCCCAGGGAAAGCAGATTCAGCTCGAGCTTTTTAGTGCTCTGCTGTACCACACTGCATCCGCTCACAGGAAGGCACGTGCAGGCACTTCCTGATGCCATCCTGTGAAATGTAAATGGATAATTGGAAAGACCACCTAGCACCTGTCAGCCCTCTCCATTTTTACATCTGTGTTGCTGCTGTTTCCCATCTTGATGTAGAACTGGAGGCACTTGAGTAGTCACATACACCATTCTGACTTTACCACCTCCTGCTGGCTGTATCTGGTTTCAGAGTGAATGGGGCATATTATACGGTGGGTAAAGCTAGAACCTGGATGCATCTTAAAAGATAGACAAAGCAATAAGAAAAACGAAAGACAGGGGCTGGTGAGATGGCTCAGTGGACTAAAGCACCTACTTAGAACAAGCTTAGCAAAGCACAGGGACCGTGGTTCAATCCCCAGCCCCGCGTGCCAGCCAGCCCCGCCCCCTGGTGGGCTGAGCTGGTAACACACACACACACACACACACACACATAAATAAATAAATAAAATTAAAAAAAAAAAAAAAAAAAAAAAAAAAAAAAACGAAAGACAATAATCTTGTGCAGGGGCCCAAGGAGATAGCTCAGTAGAATAAGTGCTTACCTGGCAAGCACAGGGTCCTAAGTTCAATCCCCAGTGCTGGGGAAAAAAAAAAAAAAAGTCTTCTGCATCTTGGGTAAGTTTTTTGGTTTTTGTTTTATTGTTGTTGTTGCAGAACCAGGGATTGAATTCAGACTTTTTTTTGTTCTTTATTTCATTGTTGCTCCTGGGACATAAACCCAAGGCCTCATACATGCTAGCCAAGTGCTCTCTGCCCCACATCCCAGCTTTTTGTTTTGAGGCAAAGTCTCCTCACTGAGTTGTCAAGGCTAGTCTCAAACCTACCACCCTCCTGCCTCAGCCTCCCATGCAATGGATCACAGGCGTGTACCACTCTGCCTGGCCCCATTCACATCTTTTGATTACATTATCTGAAGCAATTATTTTGATTAAAACAGTCATATAATACTTCTGTCAGCCCTTTGTCCTCACTTCTGTTTGGTTTATTGTATCTCTCCCTATACAGTCTTAAAGTTTTTAATATTTACACAGTCAAATCTGCCTCTTTTTTCCCCCTAGGGAAAAAGTCTTTCCTACCTTAATGTTATAAAAATAATGGTTATATTTTATAACTGGGGGCTTCTATGCAAACTGATCTAAAATTTATTTTTGCATTTATAACATGAAGAATTTTATTCTTTTCTATGTGGCTAGCCTCAGGTCCCACCCAACTAGTATAGTGTCAGCCCCCCTGCTGATTCAGAGCACAAGTATTTTCAGCTAGTCCTCATGCATCTGGCTCTGAATGCTGTGTTCTGGTACACTGGCCTGCTTGTCCATGTGCATGTAATTAGACTTTGAATTTCAGTAGTTTTATAGTAATTTTTTTGCTTTGGTAGGATTAGTCCCTCTTATTTTTTTCCAAAGGTTTGCCAGCCACTTTTGGCCATTTACATTAAAATTGAGCTTTAAAACTAACTTCTGGGATGGCCAGATTAAAGCACATGCTTAGGCAGATGCAGGGACCAGGGTTTGATCCCTAGCCTGCTGTGCCAGTCCCGTTCCTGAGACTTACTGAGATGGCAACTGAGACTGGGCATTGTGGCACGCGCCTGTAATCCCACTGCTTGGGAGGCTGAAAACAGGAGGATCGCTACAGACTCTGTACTAAATACATAAAAATAAATAGATCTTCTTTAAGGCCCCCTCCTAAATACAAAAAATTAACTTGAAGTTACATTAAATACAGTAACTTGAGTAGTGCATTTTGATCAGTATATAATTCTCTAAAACACCACTTTTTTTAGAACACATTTTTCATCTCTTTTTCTCAGGAGGTTTTAGTAAGCTGTTTAACTGCTGAATTTCTTATCCAAATCCCCACAAGTATGAAGGATTCCTTTCATCCTTTCTAAAAGAGACCATCTATCCTTAGGCCCTTGGACTAGACAGTGCCAACGAAAAAGGCTTGTACAGGAGGGGTGAAGCCCAGTTGCTCATGAATGAGTTCGAGTCAGCCAAAGGCGACTTTGAGAAAGTGTTGGAAATAAATCCCCAGAATAAGGCTGCCAGACTGCAGATCTCCATGTGCCAGAAAAAGGCAAAGGAACACAATGAGCGGGACCGTAGGATCTACGCCAACATGTTCAAGAAGTTTGCGGAGCAGGATGCAAAGGTGTGTATGGAGCCCACTCACCTCCAAGTAGATCGGGGACTGGACTTGCCCTTGCCTTTGTTTGGGGAGAGCTAAGTATGGGGGCAGCCTCAGGCAGACCCCAGGAAGCACAGAAACCTGGAATAACTTGCTGCCTGATGTGAGGCTGGTGTGGATCCAGAGGTACAGGAAGGCTGTTCCACTTACCAGAGGCCCAAGTTGAGAGGCCCTGGGAGTTCATGCAGGCATGAGGAAAATACATTCACCTGAGAGGTACTAAGGCTTTTGTTACTTCTTTTTTAACAATCAGGGGTTTTTTTGCAAGTGACACTTCATTGTTGAGACTTGGGACATTTGCGGGAAGTCGTAGCCCTGCTGCCCTTGAGAGCTGGGAGCCCACCAGTAGGAACACCTATCTGGAGACCAGTCGACCTCCTGTATGGTGTAGTCGTGACCTGGTCCTGAGTGTGACCCCTCCCCAGCTCCACTATCACATGGACTGAAGCGTTCCATAGGTGACCCCAGAGTGAGCCCAGTGTTTTCACCAAAGAAGAGGGAAAGCTCCTGGCCAGCACACCCTGCTGGGCCAACCAGGCAATCTTAGTAAAAGCATAGTAGAAAAAGGCTGGAGGAACCAAGATGTTCTGTAACCTTTTTGATTTCTTATTTCTTCCTCAGGAAGAGGCCAGTAAAGCAATGAGCAAGAAGACTTTAGAGGGGGCCACCAGTGAAAAGGAGACAGAAAGCAAAAGAATAGAAGAAGGGAAACCTGAAGGCCACCTATGACACCACGCCAAGGAGGGAAGAGAGTCCAGAGAACTCGGCCCCTCCTCCCTGGGCGTTCACCCAACTCAGGACTAAAGGGTATTTAGTGTCAAGTTTGTTAGTCTCTGTGATTCTGGAAGCAAAGAGCACAACCGGTGGCTTCCCAAAACAGCCCCCCTGCTGCTGCCCCCTAGGTTCACTGAGGGGTGGCAGGGACCACTCCAGCAGGATGGGACAGGGAGGGCTGCTGGCGCAGATGGAGCCTCGGCCGGGCCGGCTGCTACTTCAGTTCATGTCAGCTCTCAGGACCCACTGCAGGGTCTCTTGAGTAATCCTAACAATTCGGCACTGTTAGATTTTACATTTGAACCTTAATAGCACTGCAGAAATCTTTAAAAAAAAAAAAAATGCTTAAAGAATTTCTCCTTCCCTTCAGGTGGGCAGAGTGAGGGAAGGAGGGCAAGAGTTTGCTTTTAAATGACTGAAGTGCTGTGAATGCAGCTCGTTGCATTTACAGCCAGCAGAGCCCACAGTGCAGGGCTCGCGGTCCTCCCAGCCCTACAGCAGGGTCACAGATTCGAAAGCCAGAAGCTCCAAAGCCACGTGCTGGCTGGCGTGGCTGCTTCCAACCCCCACCCACAGCCCGGCCCTGGGCAACCTGCTGCTGGTCCTCAGACCCACTTCCCGCTTCCCGCAAGCAGCGAATGAGCAGTGGGAGCTGCTGGGCGAGCTTTCCCTGTCTTGGATGAAATTCTGAGGTGCTGAAATGTGAAGAGAGCAGTCAGCATTGTGTTTTTGCTTCCCTCGCTGTTCCTCTTAGGAAACAATGATAATACCTTGTACTTCCTGCCAACACTGCTGCTGTTCAGCTTGTTTCCATTCTAGGCCTTGCTATTAAGAATTTAAAACTTGTTCTTATATCTCTGACCTGGAGTCGATTTATTTACATATCCATTTAGGATCCAGGCAGCTTTTATGTCTTTCTTTTTTCTTTTTCTTTTTTTTTTTTTTAATTACTGGCCCATAAACATGTATATTGGTTTATGGAACTTTACACTCCTCTATCATACAAGTCATTTTGACCTTTTACAGCTTAGTAGCTTAATTTTTTTTTTTTTAAGTGTAAGAGATTGAAAACTAAGCATTTGCTCTTCTCATGAAAGGTTTCCTGCAGGTGTGACAGGCAGGGGTTCTACCTCCCTGTGCTGCTAGCTTCTCTTTGTCTGGCACGAACCCCTGTGAAAGGCGGGAAGGCTTCCTGTGCAGGCACACATACCTAAATCTGCAGTCCTCGGGCATTGACTGAGAGCAAGTCCTAAGACAAGGATATGTATGTAGTTGAATGTTAGTCCTATGGAGTGTGGCTTTCTTTCTGACAGCCTAAGAAATACGGGAAAGCATTTGTCCACCCAAGGAACCATTTGCCTAAACCTAGAACGTCTCACTTTCTTAAACCCTAAAGAACACTGGCAGTTGCATTTTAGATTTGTTTGGGTTTTTTTTTTGTTTTGTTTTGTTTTGTTTTGTTTTTTTCCCGGAACCGGGGATTGAACTCAGGCCTTTGTGCTTGCCAAGCAAGCGCTTATTCTACTGAGCTATCTCCTCGGCCCCTGTTTGTTTGTTTTTTTTTAATGGTGATTTTAAGAAAACATTTTCATTACTAAGTTAGGACCTTAAAATCTAAAAATCAGATCATTTCCTTTTATCTCAGCCTTCTCTGTGGAACAAATGCAATTAAATTGTGAGATTTTGCCTTTAAAAATAATCTCTGCTTTCTTGTTCACACTTTGTCTTTCATGCAATATTTCTTTAAAAAGCCCAAGTCTTGCCTAGGAAATATGAAGAGCAAAAGTGATTTTGTTTATTTGCTTACTGTTAGTGTTTTTAGCTCTGTTGACTAGAGCATGATTCCAATGAGGCCACTGAAATTTCAGCCTAACAAGGTTAGTCAGCCTTTCGCAGGTAAAAGATGAGAAACTATTCCAAAACTCACATGGCTTTGGCCTGCTGTTTGCAAAGTGTGTGGCGTGGGCCACGAGGGGAACTGGCCCGCGTGTCTGGGAGAGGGAGGGTGTGCGAGTGGTTCCATGCAGTCAGTGGGTGCCCAGCACCACTCGGGAAGAGAACACTCAAGTTCTTGCCCCAGATTCATACTCTCAAGGGTTTTCATGGAAATCAGATGTCTGAAAGCATGTTTTAGATTGCATAGGAGTGGTGAGTCAGCATATGGTGAGTTTAAAACTTGGTTTCAAAAATCATTTAGATGCACTTTTGCGTTCCTTCAATAAAACATTTTAAAGGTTATTTTCCATTCTTCTTTGTTTTGCTCAGTCTTCAGGAATACTTTTGGTTGGAAACCGTATTGGGGGCCAGTGTAAATGAGCATCAGAAAACTGCCGTGTATAGCCTAGGGGGAGGATGGCAGAGCAATGGGCCTGCTAAGATGAACCAAACCACTACAGATAAGAGAGTTTGTTTTGCATGAACTAGTGGGTATTCTGCCTTTTACCTGATTTTTATGATAGAGTCAATTTGGGAAATGAAATTCAATATATGAGGTCCGAGTCCATCAAGCTCAGGTGATCCTCGGTGCTGCGCGTGTTCCTTTCTTGCCTAGCACAGCGCCTCAGGTACTCATCCTGACAAGCTCCAAAGGCCTCAGCCTGTGACTCCTGCTGTCTACACAAGGCGGGCAGGGGGTGGGGGGTACACCTCCCATAGAACCCACACGGAGGACACTGGTTTCCTTATGATGAATTCTTTGCTTCATCTGTATTTCAATTCTTTTCCTTTGTTGTTAAAGTACCTGTTAATGAAGTAATTCTCGGGCCAGGGAGATAGCTCAGTAGAATAAGTACTTGCCTGTCAAGCTCAAGGCCCTGAGTTCAATCCCCAGTACCGCAAAAAAAATAATAATAATAATTCTCATTAGTGACATTTTTCCCTAAGCAAATAAGTCAGGTATTGGGGTCATACATGGACAGTAAATGCAGAACCGTTTATTGATGGTGCTGGAGACTGAAAGCAAGGCCTCACTCAGGCGACACAGCCACCGTTGCCATGGAGCTGCGGCCCAAGGGCAGAGCCTTGACCTTAGCAGACTGGAACCCACCCTTCCTCGTGGTCCATTAGCGCCCTTGATTCTCTGAGATTGTCATCATCCCTATGACAAAATGCATTGAATTCAGAACTAAGTAATAAAAATCCTGAGACTCAGCTGCCTGGCTGTTTATGCATCTGCAGGGCAGTAATGGAGAAGGGTGTACAAAGGGCCTTCCACAGCGGCTGGAAGCTGGGAGGCTCTCAGGGCTTCCCTTCAGGTTTGTTGTCCTTCATGTCACATAGATTCCTGGAGGAGCTTGGGAAAGGGTATAAAGAAAAGATGCAGCCGTCTTGTGCAGCCGCTTGCCCTGTTCATCATTTGGTAATCACCAGTAAGCTACATGTGCAGCCTTAGTGTGTTGCAGGAAGGATGTACTGGATGTAGCTAAAGAAACCTGTGACAACATCGTGGTGCAAGTAATTGCAGCCTGGAGGTGAGATCATTCGAGCAGAGTACAGGTGTTTCTTCTGGGGGTGAGGAAACCCTGGAGAATCATGAAGGGGGAGGGGGCTGGGGAGATGGCTCAGTGGAATAAGCACTTCTCTGGCAAGTGTGAGGGCCTAAATTCAATCCCCAGTTCCGCAAAAAAAAAAGGGGGGGGGGGCCATAGCGGTAACACATCAGTGCTTGGTCACCATGCCACCTGACCTGGTTATACACATCCCAAGTATGATGCTTTCTAGGTGGAGGGCTGACTCCACCAGCACCAGGAATGAGCTCAAGGTTCCTCAAAGCTCCCAGACACTGGGTGGACTTGGAACACAGCATTGGAGGACCCTGCTTTTTTCTTCATGTAAGCTGGAGGGCAAGATCCACTATGCCACGTAACCAGCCCCAAGGGCAGGACAGGAATCAGCTCAAAGAGTAGTACAAAGGAAGAAACCCTGCACCCCAGGTGGAAACTGGCCGTCAGGGCCACCTGTGACTCCTCCCATGTCATATCACTCTTTCCATCAACCTTCCAGAGGGACAGAGAGCATGGCTGCTCTGTCATTCCCACCCTCAGAGGCAAAGCAAGGCCGTGTGGTCCTCGAAGGTTAGAAGGAAGGAATTCTGATCATGTCTTTTCCCCTTTAAGGTTTAATTGACACCTTACCAAGGCAGGTAGGTGTCTAAGCCATTCTTGAGGTGTGAAATGTTCCTCGTGTGTACACTTTGGGATGCTGTATCCTCTAAGCCCTTGCTGTAGATATTGTGGCTCGGCTTAGTCATCTCCCTAAAGTTTCTGTCCAAGAAAATAAGGCCAGAAGAGCAGGTAGGTAACAATGGTGTCTAGGTGCACCACTAATGCACCAAACTGATTGGAGGTCCTTATTTCACCCGCTAACAATGATGTTTCTACACTGAGGACTCCTGATTTTTTTTTTTTCTAGTCTAAAAATTTAAACCCACATGTGCACTATTACCTCTGAATGTACCAAAGTCTTCCTAAAAATGACACTAACCTGTACGCGTAGTCAGTGACGTAAGAGTCTCTCTGCTCTTCGGAGCCCCAGGAGCTCATTCTCGTCCCCCTGCTCAGCACCTAGTGCTCCATCCCAGCCTGGCACGCACTCGGGCCCACCTGGCCTGCTGTTCTGCCAAGGTGGCCTGCCGTCTCTCTAGCCCTTCATTCCCATGACTTCATTCTTGAGATGCAGCAGCCAGGATCACACCATATCCCAGATAACCCTGCAGCTTGATTATTTTCCAAGTAATGAACCCATGGCTCCTTGACTTGAGTGGTCAGAATTGCAGGATGCTCCGTGGTCTTCAGGCTACATGGATTTCAGCTCTGTTCCTAGCCACAGCTGCTAACAGCCCAGCACCTGAGCCGATCCCAGTCTGCTGTGAACCAGCACTGTGGCACTAAGGTGAAGGACCAGGACCCCAGGGCTTAGCGTTCACAGGCAGACAAGAGAAAAGAGGCCGACAGGTCGCTCTACCATCTGCCACCTGGTACTGATCCCTACAAAATTAGACACTGGAACAGGAGACTTAGTTCTCCCCTCCAACTCTCCTGTCCACACAGCCTTGTGGAACCCTGAATGGGCTCTTCTGCCAGCCCTGCCCCCACACTGGTCATGGCCCCCGGGCTGCACAAAGCACTTTGTGTAGAATGCCCCAGCCCCACCCAGGATGCTGGCCTTTTGCCTGGGCCCTGCCTGAGAAGTTTCTGCTGGCGGCAAAATTTTAATGTCTTTGGAGAGGAGCTTCACGTTTCCAAGGTGACCTGTGCAGAAGTCTGGGGCACAGGGAGCCACCCTGAGTTTCCTTTGCCCTATGGGGAGTTTCCCAAAGCAGGTGCCAGATACCCTTTGCCCTATGGGTCACTGGGAAGTATTGAGTTCCCGGGAAATTAGTGTATCTTAATTAGAACCCCTCCCATTCACACAGCTGTCACCTCCTGACCATTCTCAGGAGCCCCACCCCTTGCACCAGCCTCTCCCTGCAGTAGAAAGTGGCTTTAAGTGGGCCAGTCACACTGTCCATCTGCCTGTCATCTGTCTCCCTCTCTGCTTCCCTTGAACCCGGCCGTGTCCTGCTGACATGTGCAGGTTGGAAGAAGGCTGCAGTGAGGTTTGCCCCTTCAAGCACCGTGACCCGGCCTTGCCGCCTTCAGGCAGGGACTTGCCTCAGCACAGGTGGCTGGGGAACACTCAAACAAGACAGCGCTGCACTTCTTGGGTAGTGGTTTTGGGTAGACAGTTTTGTGGGGGCAGCTGCACGGGAGGGCCCTCAGCAGATCGCCATCAGATGTCCCTGAGAGAAGCAGAGCCTGTGAGTGGCAAGAGCTCCAGGTTAGGTCCAGCTCTCTAAGGACAGGTACGGTTGGGGTGCAATCACTTCCTTACCCGTGGAATAGTTTTCCTTACCTATAAAATAAAGGCAGCTACTATTTATTTAACTTAAAACTTTTTGCTTCTTTTTTGGGAAACACCAAATGGTGGATGACGCAGGTGCAGTGGGAGGTCGCAGGCACGGCAGATGCCGGGGTCAGGGCTGAAGCCATGGGGCTCGAGGCGAGAAGGCTGAAGACAAAGAGTAGATTCCTGTCACCAAGCTGGGCCAGCTGGACAAAGGCATGAAGATCAAGTCCCTGGAGGAAATTTACCTTTTTTTGTTACCCATAAGGGAGTCCAAGATTATTGACAAAAGGGCACATGCCTCCAGGATGAAATTCTGAAGATCATGCCTGTGCAGAAGCAAAGTCATGCTGGCCAGGGGACCAGGTTCAAGGCATTTGTCACCATTGGAGACTACAAAAGCCATGTTGGCCTGGGTGTAAAGTGTTCCAAGGAAGTAGCCACTGCCATTCGTGGGGCCATTATCCTGGCCAAGCTCTCCATTGTCCCCATGAGGAGAGGCTACTGGGGAAACAAGATCGGCAAGCTCCACACTGTTCCTTACAAGGTGATGGGCCGCTGTAGCTCTGTGTTGGTGCCTCTGATCCCTGCGCCCAGAGGCACTGGCATCATCTCAGCCCCTGTAACCAAGAAGCTGCTGCTGATGGCTGGTATTGATGACTGCTACACCTCTGCTAGGGGCTGCACTGCTATTTTGGGCAACTTTGCTACGGCCACCTTTGATGCCATCTCCAAGACCTCCAGCTATCTGACCCCTGACCTCTGGAAAGAGACTGTGTTCACCAAGTCTCCATATCAGGAAATCACTGATCGTCTCGTGAGAACCCACACCAGAGTCTCTGTCCAGAGGACTCAAGCTCCAGCAGTGGATACAGCATAGAGGGTTTTTACACAAGAAAAATAAAATGAATTAAGTCTAAAAAAAAACTTAAAAATTTTTACTTGTAGATTTAGAAAGCAAATTTTACCATCACAGCCTTTTCTTTTGTTTTGTGACAGGATCTTGCCAGGTTGCATAGCCTGGCCTCAAACTTCTTGGGCTCAAGTGACCTTCCTGCCTCAGCTTCTTCAGCAGCTGGGACTACAGGTGTGCAGGGCAACATCTGATTCATCAGGACTATCTTAAATGCACCACTCTGTGCCAAGCATGTTGACATTACTGTGCAGCCGATCTCCAGAACTTTCTTTTCCTGAAAAGCAGCCTCCCAATCCCCTACTGTATGCCACAGGGACACCACCCTAAGCCTGTGAACTTAACTCCTCCGGGCGCTTTTCATAAGTGGAATCAGCATCTGTCTTCTTAGGACAGGACTGCTTTGATTAGCATAGGTCCTCAGGTTCTGTCAAAATCTCCTTTCCAAGGCTACGTAATCTGTATCCATTCACTTGAGCTGTTTCCCCTTTAGCTGTTGTGAGTAAAGCAGCTGCGAACATGAGCGCAGCATCTTAAGACGCTGCTTGCAATTCCTTTGCACAGACACACTCAAGTGGAATTGCTGGGTTAGTGGCAAGTCCATGTGTAATTTTTCAGGAAATGTCACAGTGTGGTCCGGAGCAGCTGCACCACTCTGCAGCATCCACGCTGCTCCAAGTCTGCAGTCTCCCCATGGACTCACAAGCACTCATGACTGTCTTTGCCTCGCTGAGGGGTGTGCAGTGGTGCCTTACGGCTCTGAGGTGTGGCTCTCCAGTGCATAACCTCCCTGTCCCATTGCACCCTGTGGTGGATGCCAGCTGGTGGTCCACTTGTTCCACCCAAGCATGGTGCTGGCTGTGGGAGGCCACCTGAGGATGGCTGCTGGGAATGTAACAGGCAGAACTGGAGAAGCCGTGTGGAGGTTGCGAGGTCGCTGTTATGGCACCGCTGGTTCTCTTGGGCAATTCTGCTGGAGAACCTTGTCCTGCTGGCTTTCCCGGTGAACGAGGCTGTTCTGGCAGAGGAGGAGCTCGGGACATTGTTGACACTGGGAATGGCTATGGTTCACTTTGGGGGAACCCGGGTCCTCACCTTGAATGTCGCTTCCAGGCATCAGGAGGGGAAGATGGTGCGTTGCTCGGTCACGTGGAGAAGCGTGTTGCCTCGGCTTCCTCGTGGGGACGCAGCTGTCCTCACTGTGGGAGGAGCTCGGGACCTCATGTTGCTGAGGAAGCCTGAGGCTTTTCAGGGAGCTCTGGTTCTGACCTTGAGCATCACTTCCTGGCTCCCGTGCAGATCCCTCAGCTTGCTGGCACGGATCCTTCACCCAGCTCGCACAGCCGCTCTAGCTTCCACCACAGACCTGGGGGCCTTCCCAGCACAGACCCATGACACATGGCTGCAGGGGACATTGTCCTGGGCTCTAGGCCTCCAGCTGGACTCGTGGGGGCACTGTTACGGGCTCCAGGTTTTCAGCTGGACTCCTGCAGGATACACTGTCCTGGGGTCCAAGCTCTCAACTGGAGTCTTTGGTCGTTTGTGTGTGGACAGATTCCCTGCACTCTTTGTGTATGGCTCTTTGGGTGATTATTACAAAATAACTCTGTAAACAGTGTGTCCTATATTAAACTGTTCCCCCTTGCAAAACCCCAAACTACAACCCCTACCTTCTAGGTATCTTTCCAGAAGAGCTAAGGGCATTCTACAGTGATCCATGCATACCTGTGTTTATAGCAGTCAATTAACAATAGCTAAATCTTCAAAGTGGTTTGTATGTCCATCAACAGAAGAATGGATAAAGAAATGTACTTGCACACAGTGGAGTACTACTTGGCTATAAAGAAGACAACTTTAGGGCCGGGGAGATGACTCAGTAGAATAAGCACTTCCCTGGCAAGCGCAAGGGCCTGAGTTCAATCCCCGGTTCTGCAAAAAAAAAGAAAGAAAAGAAAAGAAAAGAAAAGAAAAGAAAAGAAAAGAAAAGAAAAGAAAAGAAAAGAAAAGAAAAGAAAAGAAAAGAAAAGAAAGAGACAACTTAAGTCATGTGTAGAAAAATGGAAGCACCTTGAGATCATAATACTAAAAGCAATAAATCAAACAGACTTAAATCGTGCCTGGTTTCTCTTATATGAAAAACCTAATGTATAAATAATTTAAGAACAAACATAAAAGATAGCTAATAGGAAACAAAGATCTTTTGCAAATATGAAGAGAGCCAAGAGATGAAAGGAGGGGAAAGGGGAGACAGAATCAAAATGTGAGGGCTGGCCAGATAGCTCAGCAGACTAAAGTACCTGTTTAGGCAGAGTGCAGTGGCCGGGGTTCCATCCCCAGCCTGCTGTGCCAGCCCTGCCCCCGCCCCCCGGGGCACAGTGAGGCCAGCACATGAGACTGGGCATGGGGGCACACCAGTAATCCCAGCACGTGGGAGGCTGAACACAGGAGAAGCACTATGAATCTGATCTACTAGTGAGACTCTGAACACTCTATAGACCCTTCCCTGAAATACAGGGGAAAAAATGTGTTAGGAACATGTATCAATATCCCACAATGAATATAATCATTGTTAGTACTGCAAATATATACTAATAAAAACATTTTAAAAATTTTAAGTAATCTCCCTGTCTCCAGTACCACTGACCATCTATCTTTTCAAGTGTTAGTGACCAACTCTGGAGAAATGTAAGACATTGTGTAGAAACTGGTTTTGGTTTTTTGGGTTTTTTTATATCTAGTACAGGGTCTATAGCGCCTCACTATGTAGATTGGACCGGAGTGCTCCTACTGTTTTCAGCCTCCAAGCGCTGGGATTACAGGCGCACCAGCATGCCCAGTCTCGGTCCCTATCTCAGCGCACCCCAGGGGTGAGGGAGATGCAGCATGCCGGGGATTGAACACAGTCCCTGCGCCTGCCTAAGCAAGCACTTCAGTCCGCTGAGCTATCTGGCCCACCCTACGTAACAAATTCTTTGCCCATTTTTTATTTACTCTTCTGTCGCTGAGTGATACTGGCTAGCACCTACTGTACCCGGGAAGTATGCTCCAGACCAAACAGACATGTGCTAACCCTGGCGGACTAGTAATTTGGTAATCCTCCAAACCCATCATCTTTAAATGATTTGCAACACATTGAGCTAGGTGTGGTGGTGCATGCCTGTAATCCCAGCACTCAGGGGAGGTTGAGGTAGGAGAATCTTTGAGTTCGCGACCAGCCTGGGCTACAAAGTGAGCTCAAGGCCAGCCTGAACTGTATAGCGAGACTGTCTGCAAAAGACAACAACAATAATAATAAACATTTACAGGATGGGATGGCAGAGAAAAACTGATTTCATGTTACTACACTTTATGTATAAAAAGACTCACTAATTCATCTGTACTGGTCACAGTACCATCGGAGTCTTTTGATAGACTACTCCACTTGGCTGAATTTCTTTTCTTTTTTTTTTCTTATTCTCGCCTCAGTTCTTGTCTCTGATTTTCCTAAGGCAGATGTCTTGGGAAGTGTATTAAGGGGCTTAGAATTCCAATAATGAAATGAATCGCCCCTTCGCAGGGACCAGCACCAGCCAGGCATGACATCATAGTCCCAGCAGTGTCCCCGCTAGCTGTGAGCTGATGGAGACAAAGGCTACACACGATTCCTGGCCAACGCGCAGAGGCGGGTGCTGCGGGCGCAGCTGCCTGCATCCTCTGGACCTGGATCAATTCACACTTCAGCCGTGACGTAAGGCAACACGAGACCTGAGTTGCAGTTGCCTGCAACATACTTTTGCCTTGTGGAAGTGATTTTTAGCCAGGCGTGGTGGCACATGCCTGTAATCCCAGCACTCGGGAGGCTGAGGCAGGAGGATTATTGCAAATTGGAGACCAGCCTGGGCTACAAAGTGAGCTCAAGGTCAGCCTAAACTGCACAAGACCCTGTTCCAAAAAAAAAAGTGATTTTTTTTTTGCATTTGAAATCAGGAGTATTTCTTTTTTTTTTTTAATTTTATTTATTTATTTATGTGTGTGTGTGTGGCCAGCTCAGCCCACCAGGGGGCAGGGCTGGCTGGCATGTGGTGCTGGGGGATTGAACCGTGGTCCTGGGGCTTTGCTAAGCTTGTTCTAAGTAGGTGCTTTAGACCACTGAGCCATCTCACCAGCCCCAGGAGTATTTCTAATATAGAGATATGTGTAGAAAATAACAATATCCACAGAGTTGTTAACCTTTTTTCTACAATACTAAATTGCCCTGGTTGGCCTTAAACTTGTGAGCCTCCTGCCTCAGCCTCCTGCAGAGCCAAGATTACAGGTCTGCATCCCCTTGCCCAGCTAGCTGTTAACATTTTTGCCTTCTTTATTATAGAAATTTCATTTTTAAGAAAATGTTACATCTCGATTTGATTTGAAACTGTCTCATTGCTATATGTTTATCAATAAAACTTTGAAAAGAAAAAAAAAAAGAAAGAAAATGTTACAGACACAACTAAAGTCCCCGTCTTCTCTACCCTCCCACCTTGGAGGCACCGGCTGCTCCTGGCTGCTGCTGGGCTTCGGCTGCCAGTAGATCCACCGTGCTCCGTAAGTCTACAGTGCAGGACAGCGGGGGTATCGCACTCCTTGCCTGAGCCCCTTTCTTCCTGCCTTTGCCAGCGGGGACAGCCAGGTCAGCGCTGCCAGCCACACTCCAACTCCTCCTAACTCCATGTGGCCGAGAAACAGCCCTTGCCAGAGGAGGAAGACTGGAGAGGAAGGTTTCTCTTGTGCCGGGGCAGCTGCCCCGTTGCTGGCCACAGCCACTGGTGACAGTCACAGCAATGGGCCACAGTGACGCGGTTTATCTGGGTCTTGGTTGTCCAGCTCCCGCAGCGGTTCTGTGAATTACGCAGCACCTTTCAGATGAATCCTTTCTCTACTGATGTCAGAAGCATTCTTTGTTGTCTAGAACGTCAAAGTGTGATGTCCTTATCGCTTGCTTTTTTAACTTAACGTTTTCTGGATTCAAATGGATATCTGTACAGTAATTCGTTTTTTAGTATATTCATTTCATTTGGGGGGCAGTTTCCATGAATAAAATCCCCAACACCACCACAAGGGGCAGAGCTGAGTCACACCCCACTCAGCACTCCCAAAATACAGAATCTTCAGCAACTAAGTGGTTGTGGCACTTTGCAGCCACTAAGCTTCAGACAATTGAAACACTGGATCTGCAGGGAGGGCCGGGGAGATGGCTCAGTAGATCTGCAAGGAGGGCCGGGGAGATGGCTCAGTAGAATGGCATGAGTTCAATCCCTGGTTCGGGGGGTGGGGGGGATCTGCAGGGACCAGTCTACCTTTGGGGAGAAGAGTTTGTGTTGTCAAATTTATTGACCTTTCCAAAAACTTTTCTTTTCTTTTTTTCGTTTTTGTTTGTTTCTTTTTGTTTTGGTTTTGGTTTTGGTTTTTTTGAGACAGGGTCTTGCTATGCAGTTCAGACTGGTCTTGAATTTGTTTATGTAGCCCAAACTGGACTTGAACTCACAGTGATCCTCCTGCCTCAGCCTCTTACGTATTGGGATGACAGATGTGCACCACCTGGCACAGCAGGTCTTTCTTCTCTGAATGGAGGAGTTCTCAGCTCCAATCTTCCTTTTATATCACCGCCTCCCATACGCTCTGGTAGGTTGCGTTTCTGTTTCATTCATCCCCAAAGTATTTTTTCATTTCCCGTCTGATGTCTTCTTTGACCCATAGGTTGTTTAGGAATATGTTGCTTAATTTCCACATATTTTGAATTCTCCAAATTTCCTTCCATTATTAATTTCTGATTTCATCCCATTGTGGTCAAAGAACATACTTTATATGATTCCCTGCATGATTTAAATCCTAAATTTATTGAGACTTTTATAGCCTGACATATGGTGTATCCTAGAGAATGTTTCTTGTGCACTTCAGAAGAATGCAAGTAGTGCATGGTGTAATACCAGGGCTTTGGGAGGCTGAGGCAGGAGGATTGGAGATTTGAAACCAGCTTGGGCAATTTAGTGACTTAGAGAGCTCCTGTCTTTTGTTTGTCTGTTTGGCAGAACCAGGGATTGAACTCAGGCCCTTGTGCTTGCCAGGCAAGCGCTTATTCTACAGAGCTATCTCCCCAGCCGAGAGCTCCTGTCTTAAAGTAAAAAGGTCTGGGGGTGTAGCTCAGTGTGGAAGCCCTGGGTGCAATCCCCAACACCACACACACACACACACCCCACACATGCTGCTGTTGGGTGGAGTATTTGATAAAGACCTATGAGCTCCCGTGAGTCAGGGTGTTGCTCAAGTCTTCTGTTTTGATCATTGATCCTCTAGTTCTGCCCATTAATGAAATTTTTGTCTTATATACGAGGTCTCACTACACAGTCTGAACTTCTAGTGGTCATCCTGTTTCAGTCTCCCTTAGTGCTGGGATTAGCCATGCCTGATTCCAGGACCCGCACGGCATGCAGTACCAGGGATCAAACTTGGGACCTTGCACTTGCCAGGCAGGCATAAGTTTATGTTGCCAGGCTATCTCTCCAGCCTCCATTAGTGAAATTTTGAAAATGTGATATTTCCAGCTATTACTATTGAATTGACTATTTCTCCCTTCAGTTGTATCACTCCATGTATACCGGAGCTCTGGTGTACAGGTGTTTATAATTGCTGTCTTCGATTCATTCTTTTATCATTATAAAATGTTCTTTTTTGTGTGAAGTAACATTTATCTTAAAATCCATTTTTTAAATATTAATATAGCTCTTCTAGTTACTGTTTCTGTAGGTCTACTTTTCCCTTTTCATTTTCAACCTATTTCTGCCTTAAAAGCTAAAATGTGTCTCTTGTGGACAGCATCTAACTGGAATTTTCTGTGAGGGGGATCGAACCATGAGCATACTAAGCAAACAATCAACTGCTGTGCTACACTCCTTTTTTTTTCAGAACTGGGTATTGAACTCAGGCCCTTGTGCTTGCCAGGCAAGCACTTATTCTACTGAGCCATCTCCTCAGCCCCTGTGCTACACTCCTGCACACAGTATTTTTTTAAAAAGTTCATCCTCTTAATCTTTGTCTTATAATTATTTAATCTATTCACACTTTATGTAATTATTAATAAGGTATGTAGTTCAGGCTGGCTGTGAACTCACTATGGAGGCCTGTGTAGTGAACACTAGCTGGTCCTGCCTCATTCTCCTGAGCACTGGAATTATATGCCTAGTGACATTTATAAACTAGTTCCAAGAAGTCTGTACTCGATTGTGTATGGACACAGAAGTCTTCATGGTAGTTTAGTGGTCACCTAATTAATGTAATTATTGCACAGAGATTTCCTGAAATTTACAGAGCCAGTGAGCCTCCCGGTCTTTGCCAAGGAGCTCTGCAGGCCCCAGGTGGGTGGCGGCCCTCCTTGGAAAGGGCCCTGCCTGCCTCCACCTGGAGAGCTCTGCTGCCAACCACAAATAACCGAAGAAGAATCTGCAGGGCCTCTGAGAAAAGGTGCTATAACCTGACGACTGCACCGCCATCTTGTTCTGTATGCACCATTCTAAACGCTGTCACTTTCCACTGCGCCCCGTTCTCTACTTGAGAACCTGCAGTTGGGCCTTTCTCACGCTGTCCTCTGTGCGTACCCAAGTCTAGGTCGGGCCCAACATCCTGTTCTTGCCATCGTTCCCAGGCACAAACTACACCGAACCACCCAACCTGTTATTGTTCTTGAAGACAGGTAATTTTTCTACTGTAGCCCCTAGTTGAACCCCTGACGTCACCCTTTTGTGGTTTGTCAGCATAAGTACCCACTGCCCTCATTCTCCCTGTGCGCACCTTTGCACACTCTGCAGGGTGTCCACCGCTGGGTACCAGCTAAAATAAAGCGCTCTTTTCTTTTTGAGACTGCCTCGCTTTCAGGTTACAACAAAAAGAAGACACCCATAAATCTATGAAAGCTGAAGAAAAGTTCCATAGAGTCTGGGGAGATGGCTCAGTGGAATAAGCGCTTCCCTGGCAAGCGCAAGGCCCTGAGTTCAATCCCTGGTTCCACCAAAAAATTAAAAAAAGAAAAGTTCCATAAAATTTCACTAGGGAGGTGACATTTTGATCAAAAATTTCATTTTTATCTTATTTTTTAAAATTTATGGGGCCGGGGAGATAACTCAGTAGAATAAGTGCTTGCCTGGCACACGCAAGGGCCCGAGTTCAATCCCTGGTTCGAAAAAAAAAAAAAAAAAAGTACAGAAAATATGGTCTCCTATTGAGACTGGGCGTGGTGGTGCACTACTGGGCATGGTGGCACACACCTGTAATCCCAGCTCTTGGGAGGCTGTAAACAGGTGGATCCAATCTAGTAGTGAGACCCTGAACACCCTGTAGATCCTTCCCTTAAAAAGTACAAAAAAAAATTGTATTTATTTGGTACAGGGTCTCACTACACAGCTTGGACTCATGGTGGTCCTCCTATGTCAGCCTTCCCAGTGCTGGGATTATAGGTGTGTGTTTTACACCCAGTTTGGAGGCCCACACAGCATGCCCAGGATTCCGGGACGGCACAACACGTGATACTGGGGATTGAACTCGAGACCCTGTGCTTGTTAGGCAGGTACTTAGACTGCTGAGCTATCTCCCAGCCTTTCATTTTTTTAAGTTTGGGAAAGAAAAAAGCTCTTCCATGAAACTAGAGCACAGGGCCAGGGGTGTAGCCCAGTGGTGGAACCATGTGCTTAGCACACACAGACCCTAGTGTCACGTTGGTCCTGGGAGAAGCACACTGGGGCTAGGGAGAGAGCTCAGCAGTCTAAGCACCTGCCTGGCAAGCACAAGGCCCTGGGTTCAATCCCTGGTACTGAATGCCGAGCTGGCCACTGAAACCGGGCATGGTGGTACATGCCTGTTATCCCAGCACTGGGGAGGCTAGCAGGAAGACCACTACAAGTCTGAGCTGTGTAGTGAGACCTTGTACCAAATTAATTAGTTAATTAATTTTAAAAAAGAGAACATGGGGCCGGGAAGACGACTCAGTGGAATAAGCACTTCCTGGCAAGCACAAGGGTCTGAGTTCAATCCCTGGTTCTGCCAGAGAAAGAGAGAGTGAGAGAAACTAGAATGCACCAGTGAGGACAAGAGAATGGAGGGCAGCTGGCAAAACCCAGGGGTGAGCGGAAGAAAAACACAGAAGCACAGAAGAGAAGGTAAAATTGAATGTATTGGGAAAGAGACGCTGCTCACAGTGCAGAATGGGGCTTGAGAGAGCAGGAAACAAAGAGCAAGAGGAAAAGGAAACTGTGCTGCTTAAACAGTTAAAACAGCTAGACAAGGATTTGCAGGCCTGTAATCCCAGCATTTCAGAAGGCTGAGGCAGGAAGACTGTAAATTCCAAATGGATAGTTTAGCAAGGTCCTGTCTCCAAACTCAAAGATAATAAGGCTTCCTGAGGATACAGCTGAGTGCAAAGGTGCCCGGTTCACCCATCGGTATGAAAGAAAAGAAAACAAAGAGTAAGTCAGAGCGCTTGTGTACTTGGGTCCCACCCCATGTACTGCTCGAGGGGCTGCAACACAACGCACACCTGCGACACAACACACACAGCGGCAATCCACATGGCCCGAGGCCTCTGTGTGTCAGGAGGCAGGCTCCTGCTGAGGAGTTCTCAGAATCAGCTCCCATGTAAAACAGAAAAGGGAAGGCATGAAAATGGGCCAACTTGAAGCATCAGAGGATTTTTCTTTTGTTTTCCAATAAAACTTTACAATGACCAAGAAAAAAAAAAAAATGCGGTGGACCAGGGGAAAACTGAAAATAAGGACTTGGGGGTCTCAGAGCCCAGGGAAATGTGGAGGAGCCCCCGCCGCCGGGCACACAGACCTGACCGAGGTGGATGAGGCTGATGGATGCGGCCTCCAGCGGAGCCGGCTTTGCTCACCAGCAAGCCGGGTGGGCTCGGGGCCTCACAGCCCAGGGCGGCGCTGCGGCCTGGGCCAGCACCCCGGCTCCCTGGGGCACCCGCAGCCTTTCCCTATTACGCCTCACCAGGAGCTGGCACACTCACCATGCTCTCGAAGGACTTCTTCCTGTCAACAGAAGCTGACAAAACAGGCTCTGTAGAAATATTTTTCTAAGGAAAAATGTCCGTTGTGAACAGAAGAGCAAAGTGACTTGAAGGTGCCAATCTACCAAAGAGCTGCCTTAAAATCCAGGTAAAAAGGCCTAGAAGTATAGTTCAGCAGCGGAGCGCCTGCCCGGCCTTCTCCTGATGGGGGCCCTTGTGGGAGGCGCAATAACTCCAGGCCTGCAATCCTATTGCAAGTGGGTTTCCGGGTTCCTGTGAAACTGCCACATCACGACTCTGCGCCACGTATCCCTTAATGGTCACCTCAGTGCCTCTGACCTATTAAATTCTCTTGGTGCATTAGCGTCAGCAGTGACGCAGACTTCCTCTTCTCCTACCTCTGCCGAGCTAAGCTCCTAATTCTTCTCACCCCGCCTATTTCCCATAAGCCTCCTGCTATGCCCCGGAGGCGGGACTTCCTGTCCCACCCCGGTTGCCTACTTACACGCGCCTTTTTACCCACCGACGTCATTTCCCTTTGCCTCCACTATATATACCCAGCACCTCCCCTGAATAAACGAGACTTGATCAGAATCCTGTCTTGTCTCTATTTCTCGCGTCTCCTGTCCTTTGTTCCCTCCTCATTTCCCCGCTCCTCTCCCAGGTGACCTTCGTTGACTGACCCACGGGTTGGGACAGGCTTTCAGATAAATCGCTGGCAACACACACACATCATCATAATCAAAGGTGTGTAAATCAAAGATGAGGAAAAACTCTGCCTGTTATTTGGGAGATTTCAAGACGAGAATGGAAAATGTAGAAAGCCAGTACTTTGTGAAAAGATTAGAAATGTAATAAAGGATTTAGTAAAACTTTAGGAAGGAAAAGACAAACCCTCCATGAAACAAAAGCCAGCAGAGAGAAGAAAGTTGAATACCCTTAAACTTAAGGACAAAAACAGACTTAGAGCATAGAGCAGTTCCTACAGGAAGAAAAAGATATGCAGCAATTCATGCAGTCCTGCACCCCAAGACCTCACAAGGCAAGAGCTTCCTCGCGTGCCACACACTGGTCTCCACTGGGCACCTGGAAGAATAGTGGCTGTCAGCCCCGCCCCCAGAGGGTGTGGCTGGGTGGTGGGAGGCGTGGCCTGGCCACTGGCTTTGAAAGCTCCCAAGTACGTCCAGTGTGCTGATAGAAGAGTGTATGGGGGCGGGGAAATTATTGACTACAAGACTCTGGTTAACAAAAACCCAAATGCACCTCAGCAAGAGCATAAATAAGGAAACTGGCTTGTTCACCCCTTCAGCAATAAAAAGGAAGGATCTGACACAGGCAGCAAGCACAGAGCTCAGGAAACATCGTGCTGATGAGGAAAACCAGGTACAAAATAATGCTTCCCTATGGTTCTCTTTTTTTTTTTTTTTTTTTTGTAGAACCGGGGATTGAACTCAGGCCCTTGCGCTTGCCAGGGAAGCGCTTATTCTACTGAGCCATATCCCCGATCCCCCTATGGTTCTCAATGACATGAAGTTTCAGCAAAGGAGAGCTGGTCTGTGGTGAGGACAGAGACAGAAAGAGACACACAGCAACAGAAAGACAGGAACGCAAATGAGAGAGGGCAGAGGGCAGAGCTCTTAGCTGCAGAGATGAGAAACTAAGCAGAGAATCCAATACCATGAAGAATCTTCAATACCATGAAGATGGATTGCAGGAGCGTCCTAGATTGTTAAAAGCTCCCAAGTTCGTCCAGTGACCCCATGACCACAAATCCCTTCCCTGGCTGCCAGACTGAGAAACTAATGCAAGTAAAACCAAAGCTGGTGATCCGTCCAACCCCAGGGACTGCAAAATCATCTCCAGAAAGACGGGCCCCGGTAGCCTGCTGCAGAGGCCAGCCAACATTTTCCAGTAAAGGGTCAGAAGGCCACCAGTTTGAGCTGTGCAGGCCAGAGGGTCTCAGTTGTAAATCTCAACACTATCATCCTAGGCTGAGTGTAGTATCAGCAGATGATAGAGTGTGTCTACTTTTTTTTACTAAAATGTCATCGAAAAAAACATAGCAAGCCTTTCAGGACAGGCTTCGATGGCTGACTCCATTCTAGTCAGAGGCAGAGGTAAAGGAGGATGGGTCAGTAAGACCCAAAGTTGCTATGTCAGGGTCAGTGGCCAGCACCTAATCCTTTGAACGCATCAAGCTCCAGGGAAGACAAAGTGTAGCCTATCCCATAACCATCCTCTTCAAAATCAGCCATCTGTCTCACACAAGGAACACCTTGTAGAGCTAGACAGGAGTGGAGGCAGGGGCAGGAGGACGTCAAAGGCATGGACAACTTAATGAGCCTCCATCTTAAATGAAATTTAAAATATAGCTTTAAAAAAAAAAAAAAAGGGCTGGGGAGATGGCTCGGTAGAATAAGTGCTTCCCTGGCAAGTGCAAGGGCCTGAGTTCAATCCCCGGTTCTGCAAAAAAATAAAAAATCAAAATAAATAAAAAATGAAATATAGCTCAGTGGCTGAATACCCTCTGTATTCAATTCCCAGTGCAAAAAAATACTGTTGAAATGAGTAAATTCACCCAAGTTTCAGGATACAAGATTAATGTACAAGCTAGGCATGGTGGCACAGGCCTATGACCACAGCACTCTGGGAGGCTGAGGCCGGAGGAGAAGATTAAGCCCAACCTGAACAATATAGTGACTTAGTGAATCCCTATCTCCAAATAAAACAAAAATAAGTTTGAAAGGGCTAGTGATGTAGCTCAGTATGAAAGCCTTGGATTCAATCCCCAGTAACACACACACATGCGCGCGCGCACACACACACACACACACACACAGAGGCGCTCAGGCACAAAAGTCAGCATACAAAAATCAGATGTAACAGACTTTTCATCCATTAAAAAAATCAGTTGTATTTCTATACAATAGCCATGGGCAATTTAATGAAAAAAAAAAGTTTTGTGTGTGTTTTAAACAATTTGTTCAACTAAAATGTCATACAGTGATTTCCATTTATTTGATTCATCTTCCCCAGTGGTGATTTACAGGAAGTTCAAGCCAATATAAATATTCACAAATGTGTGGCCATCTGGGTACACGCCTACACAATACTTCAGCAATATCTTTCAGCAGGAAGGAAAAACACTGAAGAGTAATGGCCTGACACAATTAACTCGGTACAATGAGAATCTGCTCCAAATATTTGTTTCTGTTCAATTAAGAAAACCATCCTAGGGCTGGCCAAATATCTCAGCGTATTGAAGCACCTGCAAGCAGGCGCAGGGGCTGGGTTCGATCCGGGCCTGCCATGCTGGCCCCGCCCCTGGGGCGCACTGAGACAGCAACTGAGACTGGGCGTGGTGGCACGTGCCTGTAACCCCAGCTCTTGGGAGGCTGTAAACAGGCAGATCACTGAGTCCGATCTAGTAGTGAGACCCTGAACACCCTGTAGACCCTTCCCTAAAATATAAAAGAAAAAAGAAAACAAAAGAAGGGGGAAACAAAAAGAAAGAAAACCATCTGGGGGCCAAGGAGATGGCTCAGTGGAATAAGCGCTTCCCTGGCAAGCGCAAGGACCTGAGTTCAATCCCCAGTTCTGCCAAAAAAGAAACAAGAAAGAAAGAAGAAGAAAATCATCCTTACAACACAGGATAGTTTTTTATCTATAAGCAGGGCCTACAACACTTAGCCATCACTTAGGTACTGAACGGCAGAGCTCCGTCCCCAGCTTAGGCCAAGGATTCGCAGGGCACAGGTTCCAGTAACTCGGGCTCCTGGTTCTCCCGCAGCACGCTTCTCTGGGCAGGCCAGCTGGCGCTTCCGTTGAACCCAGGTACCTTTCTCTTCGGCTTCCTTCTTTTTCTGATCATTTTCTTTGATGAGTTTCGGGAAGCTATCCCAACTCTTTCAGTGTTTAACATGCTCAATGCACACATTAATCCTCTTGGCAAGTATCTTGCCCTTAACTTGCCTGTTCACCACAATGCCAACAGCATGCTGGTGACATCATAGGCCCATCCGGGTCTGCTGTGGTGACATTTGTGAGGGACTCCTTTCTGCACAGTGTCTGCTCCCTCTATGTCTACAACACCCCCTTTCTGTAGATTCACGTGTGTGCGGCAAAGGAGCAACCTACATTTTCTAAAAGGCCTAGAGAACATGACAGGTTCCCGCCCTTTGTCCCTTTGTGTGCCTCGTTTTGGCAAATTTCTGGAAGATGTCCATTCCAGCCTAAAGGAATGAAAACCTTTTACAACTTCACCCACAACAGCATCAAAAAGGATAAAACAGATGTGAATTCAATAAAAGAAGTATGAGATATGTACATTGAAAACTATAAAACATCACTTGCAGAAACTAAAGAAGATCTAAATAAAGCCAGCCATGGTGATGCACACCCATAATCCCAGCACTCAAGAAACTGAAACAGGAGAATCTCTAGGAGTTTAAGGCCAGCCTGGACTACGGAGCAAAAAAATAAAGAAATGAAATGAAATAAAATTGAACCCCTACCTCACATCATATACAAAAATCAACTCAAAGTGTAGTAGAACACAACTGTAATCCCAGCACGTGGGAGCCAGAGGCAGGAGGATCACTGTGAGTTCAAGGCCAGCCTGGAGCTACCCAATGAGTTCAATCCCAGCCTACATTACGTAGGAAGACCCTAACTGTGTCTAAAGACAAAACATGGGCCAGGGAGATAGCTCAGCTGAGTAAGTGTTTGCCTGGCAAATGCAAGGTCCTGAGTTTGATCCCTGGTACCAAAATAAATAAATTAATTAATTAAATAAAGACAAAATGTCTCAAAATGGATCAAAGACCTACATGTGAAAATCAACACTATAAAACTACTAGAAGAAAATCCCAGGCGTGATCACCACGGATACACTCAGCATCTGGGACAGAAAGCAGGTCTGTAAGAGCCCGGACAGCTGGAGGTGGGGAAGGGGCAGAGCTGCTTCTGTTTTGTTTCATTTTGCATTTTGAGATAGGGTCTCACTGTGTATCTCAGGCTGGCCTTGAACTTACAGTTTCCCAAGTCAGCCTAGAGTTACTTTCAACTGTATATTCACTTTTACCTTTTGAAAGAACTGTCAACAAATAAGATGTAAATTCAAAGAAAGGAAAAATAAAGGACCAGATTTTGCCCAAGGACTATATAGTTTGGCAAGCCCTGGACCAAGCCAGAAAGGCCCCTTTGGTCACCATGGAAACCAGCAGAAGCAAGGAGGAATCCATTACTCCAGGATGGGTTCACCAGGGCAGGCTGCATCTCCTGCCTCTGACTCGCTCAGGCCACGCTGAGGAATGCAAAGCCCTTGTTCCTATCGCATAATTGCTGAAAGATCTGAGGATGTTTCTTTCCTTAAGATACAACTGAGTAAATCGCTGCGGGCTCCTTTAGGAAGCTTTGGAGATGTGTACTACATGCTTAGGAAGTTTTGCAAGACCCTTCCTCTAAGGAACCCTGGCCGGGACGCCACCGAAGGGCACTGGGCCTATGAGCTGCCCTGAGAGATCGTGACCATTCCTGGGAGAACTAAGCCCAGTTTCTGACAGCCACAGCTGGAATTCTTCTCTTCTGCAGGTCACATAATATTTTTGTGGCCAGCTCGGCTCTGTTATTCGTAGGGACAGCATCAAATCTATGCCGATCAGAACATTCCAGCTGGGATTCCCCAGTGCTTGTGAGGTTTCTCGTGAACAAATACGAATGCTCAGTCTGTTCAGCTGCAGGACTCCGTCTCTCCCAGGAAATGTGGGAGCCTGTCTCCATGACAGCCTTCCTGTCCTTGCTCCCTGACACCCCTCCTTCCTCTCAGCCCCCTGCTGACACCTCCTGAGGGTCCCTGTGAGCATGGGTCCTGTCCCACCTGTGTCTCCATCACGTCTAGTCACCGTTGCTCTGGACTCCTCACCTGTTTTAGCCTCCATCTTGCTTTCTGACTCTGAGACGGGGTTGGCTGGAGCTCACCATCCTCCTGCCTCAGCCTCCCACAGTGCTGAGTGCCACCCCTGGCTTTCATGGGGCCTCTTTCCAGGACCTCTGGTGGGTGTATGGCTCAGTTATGGCTGCTGCCCAGTGGACCTCACATTCAGGGCCACCCCAAACCGGCCCGGGTTAGAGGAGGACGGGCACACCCAGAGCTCCCATTCTGCCCACAACTTCCCAAGAGTGGCCAGGAAAATGGCAGGGAAGTCAGGACAGAGGAGAGGGACTCTGGACATATGGAGTGAAATTAAAATGCACATGCACTGGGCCAGCCACATAGCTCAGCAGACTAAAGAGCCTGCTTCGGCAGATGCAAGGACCAGGAAGGGTGGCAGCACACAGCTCTCTGGTGACACTGGCACTCCTCTTGCATGGTTCTTGGGTTGTTGTTGTTTGAGACAGGGTCTCACTGTATAGCTCTGGTTCTATGCCGCCTAGAGTTTGCAGCTATCCTCCTGCCTCAGCCTCCTGAGTGCTGGAATTACAGACATGCACCACCATGCCCCGCTTGTCCGCTCACATATTTCTAATGAGTGCTGGGTGCCCGCTGGGACATTCCACGGGATGGAATGGGGGCGTGTGGGGGTGATAAGCCCTCTCGCCATTCTCTCTTCCTGCATGCCTGGCTTCCTGCTTCTGCACTGAAGCTTCACCACACAAGGCCAGGATTACATCCTGGTTACAGCCGGCAACCTGCAAACCACGCAGTGGCCACATGGCTGTTTGCTAGATATCATGGTTACGTCCCGTGCTGTGCTGCACACGCTGTGCAGGGGCTGGCTGCGGCTCCCTGGGGCGAGGCTGCTCCTCCCCGCAGGCCACTTGTGACCACAGAGCCTAGCAGCAGTGAGCCTCAGCGCCAGTCTTGCAGTTTTCTCCTGTGCTCTCTCTATGCCCTAAGACTGCACAAAGAAGCCAGGCTGGGCACCTGTGGGCAGACAAGTGGCCCCATGTCACTCACTCAGTTTCAGGGGAAAAAGAGCAGCCAAGGAGCCAGGTACGGTGCTGCACCCTGTAATTAAAGCACTCAGGGGGCTGAAGCAGGAGGATCATTGTGAGCTTGAGTTTGAGACCAGCTTGCGCTACAAAGTGAGCTCAAGGAGAGCCTGAGCTGTATAGTGAGAACCCGTCTCAAA
>NW_004524581.1:29284991-29289046 GCF_000260255.1 Octodon degus
AGAAAGAAAGAAAGAAAGAAAGAAAGAAAGAAAGAAAGAAAGAAAGAGAAAAAAAAAAAGAAGAAAGAGGACTGGTGAGATGGCTCAGTGGTCTAAAGTGCCTACTTAGAACAAGCTTAGCAAAGCACAGGGACCGTGGTTCAATCCCCCAGCACCACATGCCAGCCAGAGCTGCCCCCTGGTGGGCTGAGCTGGCCACACACAGACACACACACACACACACACACATAAATAAATAAATTTTTTTTAAAAAAAGAAAGAAAGAAAACCAGCCAAGCATGGCTGGCTAGCCATTGCTGGTACCACCAAGCTAATAGGTAACTGAGCCATACACCCACCAGAGGTCCTGGAAAGAGGCCCCATGAAAGCTAGGGGTGGCACTCAGCACTGTGGGAGGCTGAGGCAGGAGGATGGTGAGCTCCAGCCAACCCCGTCTCAGAGTCAGAAAGCAAGATGGAGGCTAAAACAGGTGAGGGGGAGTCCAGAGCAACGGTGACTAGACGTGATGGAGACACAGGTGGGACAGGACCCATGCTCACAGGGACCCTCAGGAGGTGTCAGCAGAGGGCTGAGAGGAAGGAGGGGTGTCAGGGAGCAAGGGGTGTGGCCCGCAGATCAGTCCCATCCGCTGGGGCAGGTGAGGAGCCAGGTGCCCGAGCTGCTGCTGCCCAGTGGACCCCACGTTCAGGGCCACCCCAAACCGGCCCAGGTTGAAGAGGACGGGTACACCCAGAGCTCCCATTCTGCCCATAAATTCCCAAGAGTGGCCAGGAAAATGGCAGGGAAGCCAGGACAGAGAAGAAGGACTCTGGACATATGGAGTGAAATTAAAATGCACGTGCACTGGGCCGGCCACATAGCTCAGCAGACTAAAGAGCCTGCTTCGGCAGACGCAAGGACCAGGGTTTGATCCCCGGTGTGGGCCCCCAGGGCACACTGAGATGGTGACTGAGACTGGGCGTGGTGGCACACACCTGTAATTTCAGCCCTTGGGAGGCTGAAAACAGGAGGAGTACTACGAGTCAGATCTGTGTAGTGAGACCCCGTACTAAATATATATACTTTTTAAATGCACATGCCAGGGACAGGGAGACAGCTCAGCAGCATAGTCTGCGCACATACATTTTAATTTCACTTGATATTTCCAGATTACTTTCCAAAAGAGCCAGTATAAAATTCAATCAATAATAGGTCCAGGGAGATAACTTAGCAGCACAGTGCCTGCCTGGCAAGCATGAGGTCGTGAGTTTGATTCCCAGTAGCCAACAGAAAAAAAGAAACAAAGAAAGAAAGAAAATAAATAAATAAATAAATTTTGGTAAGGCCTCGGGGAAAACAAAACCTTTCCACATTGCTGGTGGGAATGTAAACTTGTACAACCACTATGGAAATCTGGATGGAGATTCCTCAAAACACGAAAGCTGGAAATTCCATGCATCCCAGCTATTCCCCTTCTGGGTATCTTCCTGAAAGAGTCCGAGACACCGTGTCGCAGCGATCCACACACATCCGTGTGTGCGCAGAGGCACATCCCCTAATTGTGAGGAAGGGTAAAAAAAAAAAAAAATGGAACGCACACACCATGGAGCACTACTTTACCATAAAGAAGGATAGAGCTGAGTCGTTTGTAAGAGAATATGCATCATGGAGCCGGGGAAATGGCTCAGTAGAACAAGCGCTTGCCTGGCAAGCACAAGGGCCTGAGTTCAATCCCCAGTTCCGCAAAGAAAACATGCATCTTGAGACCATATTGTTAAGAGAAATAAATGAGACAGGCAGCTTACACAGCGCGTGCTTTCCCTTACACAAGAAAACCAAAATCTAAGTAAATTAAAGAGTAAAAGTAAAAAGGGGGAGATACATTCTTTTTTCAGAAGAGAATGATTCCGAGAAGGGGAGCTGCGCAAGGGAGAAGCTGACTCCCAGTGACGGATGTGACCACGACGTACCGCAAACGTGGACTAATTCAAAGAAATATTTTTAAAGTCAAGTTACTTTGTATACAGCAAAGAAAAAGAATCAAAACTAATCGAGAAAAAAACTTTTCAAAAGGAGGGCGAAAGGGAGGCCCGGAGAACCGCGCGCGCAGCTCTGCACCCCCTCGCTCCGCGCCGGGGTCGGCACAGGGGCGCTGGCACCGCGAGGGGGCGCAGCCGAGCCTTGGCAGCCGCTGGTGCAGGCGACCTCGGCCGAGCGCGGCGGAGGCGGAAAAGGGTGAATCAGAGCCAGGATCAGTGCGGCCGGCAGGGGGCGCCAGAGGGCAGGGCCGCACCCAGCGAAGGGTTCACCCCGCACTGAAATACACAGGAGGGGGGCGGGGGAACGCACGCCCGTCCTCCCATCACTCCCGAGGCTGAGGCAGGAGGATCGCCGTAAGTCCAAGGCGAGTCTGAACTATACAGCAAAAACTTGTCTTAATAATCAAACAAGCAAGCAAAAACAAAAACAAACAAAAAAAAACACACAGAGAAAGCAAGCAAGCAGGGAAACAAAACAGTTTTTAGAAGGAAGCCCCGGGATGGTGGGCCCCAAGCCCCAAGCCTTAAATGAGAATTTGACTCGCTGAAGATGAAGACAGGCTTGTATTTTTATCCCCTCCGAGCAGGGATGGCCCAGTGGCCAACCGAAGCAATAAGCAGGGAAAGCAAGGGCAGCAGGGTCCCTTCAAAGGGAGGAGGGGGCACGGTCACAGGCGACAAGGTTCCTGGAGGTTATGTGGGGCCTGACCTCAATACAATGCATTTAGGCTTTGTGTACATGAAGCCTTCGCTTTTTAAAGGCAGTTTCACTGTGTATCCCAGGCTGGCCTAGAATTCTCAGGGTAACCCTCCTGCCTCAGCCTACTGAGGGTCGAGACCACAGTCATGAACCACCTGTAGAGGGGGTGCTGCTGCCTACATGATTCTGATGAACGTCTAGATTTAGGGGAGGGACGCTGGTGACAGTTGGGCCTGTTCCAAGGGTCAGAAATCAACTCTGACTCAGAAATCGAGATACTAAAAAAAAAAAAAAAAGAAAAAAGAAATCGAGATACTGATTCATGTATCTAACAATCCCAGGGCTGTTCCAGGAATGGCTACATCTTCACTACTACAACAAAACACCAGAACCCCAGGGCACTTATGAAGACAGGAGGTCCACATCCCCCCAGGGGCCAGAGGGGCAGGTAGGATGCCCTGGCCGGTGACAGCCCCATCCATTAGTATCCGAGGGAAGGACAGAGGCCTGGAGGGACAGGAAGTTATCTGACATCCCAGGAGGGGCTGCGGGCAGGTGAGTGCAGGAGGGAGGAGGCCAAGCCGTCACTGCAGAGGTGAGGCAGTTTCAGTGATGACAGAGGCCGGGCAAGGCTACAGCAGCGGCGCCAAGACACTAGGGTGCCAGAGCTCTGAGAGCCGCGAGCCCCAGGCCCCAGTAACAAGCATGCAGCGCTGCCTGCGCGCGGTGACACACTGGTAATCCCAGCTCTCCCGGGAAGCTGAGGCAGGAGGATGATGAGTTGAGCCAGCCCGGGAGCTTGGTGAGTCAGGCAGGCCCTGCCTTAAAATAAAAAAGAAAAAGGGAGGAACGGCACTCGGTGTGAGGGCTCTAGGTTCACGCCCCCACAGGATAAGTACAAAAGTGAGAGCAACAGCATAACCCTTACTCGGCTCTGGCCCCGAGATTCAAACAGTATTCAATTCAAGAGATACAACTCAAGCTGGGTGTGGTGGAGCACGGCTGATGTCCCAGCAGGAGTATTGTTGCAAGTTCGAGAGCAGCCTGGGCTACAAAGCAAGCTCAAGGCCAGCCTGAACTCCACAGCGAGACCCTGTCTCGACAAAAAAAAAGGGCCGGCCAGATAGCTCAGTGGACCAAAACGCCTGCTCAGGCAGGAGCAGGGACCAGGTTCAATCCCCAGCTACGGCGCACACTGAGAAGGCCACTGAGACTGGGCATGATGGCGCCCAGCGTGGGACCCTGTAGACCCCGTGTTAAATGCATTAAAAGAGAGAGGGAGGAGAGGGAGGGAGGGAGGGAAGGGGAGAGGGAAGGAGGGAAGGAGGGAAGGAGGG
>NW_004524581.1:29290127-29291474 GCF_000260255.1 Octodon degus
AAAAAAAAAAAAAAAAAAAAGACTAAATAAAATAAAAGGACTGCGGATGTAGCTCAGTGGCACAGCACTTGCCTAGTATGTTCCAGAACCGCGTGTGCACACACACACACCCCAACACTTTAAGGTTCAAGACTGCGGTCTGCTCTGATCTCTGTGCACTGGGCCACTCAGTCCTCCCTGACCAGGGGCTGAGATCCAGGTACCCGAAGCTTTGCTGTTTGTAGCCCTGGATCCTTGGGAACTGGGAGGGCTGAAGCTGACACGGTCCCACTGCAAAGGGGCCTTCTGCCTAGAGACCCTTGCCCCAGGCAGCTAGCTACTCGGGAGGCTGAGACGGGAGACTCACTGCGAGCGCATGGCCAGCCTGGACTACATAGCGAGACCCTGTCTCTAACTAAATGATTAAACCACCAGGAGAAGCCCCAGGAGGCCGTGCTGCGGTCACACCCAGGCTGGGGACACGGCCTGGACACCTGGCCCAGGTGTGGGCCCAGACCCCACTGGGCTCCACACCCAGGAGAGCAGGGGGTGACTTTTTCTCTGCAAGGGCCTTGCCTGGCTGCACAGTGGCCCCAGGCTGTGTGGGGCAGCAGCTCAAAGGCAAGGGGGACTGGTGACATCAGGCTTAGTAAGACCTGTCCCTGACCTGCCTGGGCCTGGCCACACTATGGGGCCATGTGGGGTTGAGTCTGAGAACACCGGCTGGCTCCAGCCAGGGAGAGCTGGGCTGCAGTCACCGGCTGCAGCAACCCCCTGCTCTCTATCTCCATCCTGTCACTCTGCCCCTGGAGGCGGAGGCAGCCCTGTGGGGCCTCAGTTTCCTTACGTGTGCATGCAAGTTCTCATTGCTGCTACCCATAGGACGCTTGCTGCGCGGGCAGGTGCCAGGTGAAGGGCTGTGTGTGTGTCTCTCATAAAACAGAACGGTTAGCTGGGCGTAGTGGTGCACGCTTATAATACCAGCATTTAGGCGGCTGAGGCAGGAGGATTGTTAGTTCGAGACCAGCCTGGGCTACAATATGAGCTCAAGGCCAGCCTGAGCTGCATAGCAAGATCCTGTCTCAAAAAGACAGACAGACAGACAGACAGACAGACAGACAGACAGACAGACAGATTGTCTGCACTGCGTACCTGCAGGCCAGGGAATGGTACAAGGTCGCACTGAGACCACGTGCCTGGTCCAAGGAACTGTGATTGATCAGCATCACCTTCACTGGTGGCAGCAAATCTTCATCTTCTTTTTTTTTTTAATTTTATTTATTTATGTGTGTGTGTGTGTGTGTGTGTGTGTGTGGCCAGCTCAGCCCACCAGGGGGCAGGGCTGGCTGGCATGTGGTGCTGGGGATT
>NW_004524581.1:29291574-29302230 GCF_000260255.1 Octodon degus
TATTTATGTGTGTGTGTGTGTGTGTGTGTGTGTGTGGCCAGCTCAGCCCACCAGGGGGCAGGGCTGGCTGGCATGTGGTGCTGGGGATTGAACCGCGGTCCGGGGGCTTTGCTAAGCTTGTTCTAAGCAGGTGCCTTAGACCACTGAGCCATCTCACCAGCCCTCTTCATCTTCTGAGAGTGAATTTAATTTTTTTCTTTTTCTTTTTTTGCAGTAACGGGGATTGAACTCAGGACCCAACGCATGCCAGGCAGGGGCTTATTCTACTGAACTATCTTCCCAACCCTCTTTCTTTCTTTTTTTTTTTTTTTTAAATTTTATTTATTTATATGTGTGTGTGAGTATGTGTGTGTGTGTGGCCAGCTCAGCCCACCAGGGGGCGGGGCTGGCTGGCATGTGGTGCTGGGGGATTGAACCACGGTCCCTGATGCTTTGCCAAGCTTGTTCTAAACAGGTGCTTTAGACCACTGAGCCATCTCACCAGCCCTCTTTCTTTCTTTTTGACAGGGTCATACTACGTACATAGCCCAAGGCAGGAGGCCTTGAACTTTCGGCAAGCCTCCTGCCTCAGCCTCCCGAGTGCTGGGATGAAAGGTGTGTGCTGCCATGCCCAGCAGGAATTGAATTTTTTTTTTTTTTTTTTTTTTTTTTTTTGCTCCGAATGCCTTCAGGGCAGGTTTGGCTGGCTTGAGTTGTGGGGATGAACCACAGCAACCTGAGCCTGACTGCTTGGTGGAAGCAGCCACTTAAAGAACTGAGCTAAGGGGCAGGCCCCTGGGAATTTAATTTTAGAAAGCAATGAAATTCTAAATGATGGGGCCAGCCAGATAGCTCAGCTGACCCGCTTCGGCAAATGCAGGCACTCATCTCCAGCCCTCAGGGTGCACTGAGCCGGTGACTGAGTTGGGCGTGGCGAAGAGTACCTGTAATCCCAGCACTTGGGAGGCTGAAAACAGGAGGATCATTATGAGTTCAGTCTACCTAGAGAGGCCCTGTAGACCCTGTACTAAATATATATATTTTTTAAAAATCCAAACAGAGTGTAATTACAGAGCCTCAAGCATGTTTTGCCCACAGTGTGGGTACTGGAGTAGAAAGCAAGGGCCCAGAGATTATCTGAGCGCCTGATCTGAATCGGATCCCCAAAGGGACCTTGCCCTTACCCAATCTTCACCGCCACCCAAGACACTCCGACCCCGGCCTGAGCTTCCACACAGCCCAGTTCCTGCTGCCGCTGCAGTTTCGGACCCTTCTCTCCCGTGCCGCACTCTGACCCCATCTGTCCCTGTCCAGAGCTCAGCCTGTGCTAATTCCTGAAGGATTAAAGCAAACAGTCACCTTCCAGGGTGTACAAGATGTGACTCTGCAGTCCTCAGAAGTCACTAGAGGAGATATTTAAGGTCTTACAGACTAAAGTTAGAAGTCCAGTGAGATAGCTCAGTGGACTAAGCGCCTGCTTAGGCAGGTGCCGGCACTGGGCTTCAATCCCCCATACTGCACGCCACACGCACCCCACGAGTGCTGAGCTAGCCGGCCTGGGAGGATCATTATTAGTCCAAACTGGGAGGCCTAGGAGAACCTGTCTCAAAAGAATTTAAGCTGTTTTTCACACATTTTTAGAAATGGCATCTGCAAAATTACATTTCAAAATCTGAAGGGAAAATACTTGGACTGAATAAATGCTGAAAATTCAATCAAGGGGGCTGGGGAGATAGCTCAGTAGAATAAGCACTTGCCTGGCAAGCACAAGGTCCTGAGTTCAATCCCCGGTACCACCACCAAAAAAAAAAAAAAAAAAAAAAAAATCAATCAAATATAGGCCAAAGAGGTAACAACTGCCTCAAATCCCAATGCTGGAAAAAAAAAAAAAATCTAATATAAGCGTTTTTATGAAATTTTAATTCTCCATTGTGTTGGAATCATAGGTGGGTGCTACCATGCCCAGCTATTATTAATACTTTTGGAAAAAATAGAAATGCTTGCAAAATAGTATCCAGTGCCCTACTAGTTGCCAGTATAAAGGTTTATAACCTAGACACCTATAGTCCCAGCTACTCAGGAGGATCTCTGAGCCCAAGACCACCCTGGACGATTTATCGAGACCCTGAATCAAAGACAGTAACAACAACAAAATGGCCGCCACGATGCCCAGGTCCAGGGAAGACTTACACACATGGAAATGTAACTGTCCCAGGAATTATTACAGGTAGGTGTCCCCGGGGTGCTATGGGCACCCTTGAATGCCGTGCTAACACGTGAGAGTCCTGTCCAGTGCCCGCTGCCCCAGCCCCTGGGACTTCGCACGGGCTCTGTGTGCCAGGACTCCCAGTGGTGCCTGAGCCAAAGGGGAGCACCGAGCCCTGCCCTGATGTGTGTCCTATACACCCGTGTCCCCCTGTGATGGCGCCAGGACAACACTGACAATAAGTACAAATAAAACAATTACAACACATGGGAGCAAAAGTTACTTGAAGCCAGGTGTGGTGGTTCATGCCTGCAGTCCCCAAACTCGGGGAGGCTGAGGCAGGACAGTCACCAGCTAAAGCTTAGCCTGGGCATTTTAGTAACATATCAAACCCTGTCTCAAAATAAAAAGGGCTGGAGATGCAGCTCAGCACGAGGGCCCTGGGTTCAATCCCCAGCATGGAGTGGGAGGAGACATAGTTCTATGAATGTGGTATCTCCCAAAATTATCATCCTGGAAAAAAAAAAAAAAATCTCACCCTGTTCTCACAGAGAGGTCACAGTGGTCATGTGAGGGGATGGAAACAAGGTGAGAACACTGGCCCTGTGACTCAGTGTGAGGTCCTCATAACTAGGTGGGGGGGTCCGTGCAAAAGGGTCAGCTCATCATCAACTGCCTGCCGTCTCTGGCACTAGGAATTGAGCTCAGGGCCTTCCCTCAGCTCTTTATTTGTGGGAAATCCTCCTGCTAAATCGCTAAATTGTCCAGGCTGGGCTCAAACTTGAGATCCTCCTGCTTCCACCTCCTGGAGGATTACAGGCCTCCGAGCCACAACACTCTAGTTCTTCTTTTAATGAGAAATTAATACAATCCTAGGATCCAAGCCAATATGTTCCCACCGACCATAGCCAAATTGCACGGGGCACCTCCAACCCAAAGCTCCGGGTTTGGGGAGCCCCGGCACCACCGTCCTGTAGGCTGCTGCGGTCTGGGAAGGACGACTTGTCTAGATTCACCGCCCTCTTGTCCCCTTGGGAGTGGGGTCTCGGGAGCCCCTCCCCCAGGGCGGCCGCCTAGCCCTGCTGAGCTGCGGTGAGGCTGAGCCCAGATTAGCGGGTGGGGAGCGAGACCCGACGCTGCGGGGGGAGGATTGGATTGGCAGAGGCGACGCCATGCCGCTGCAGGACGAGACCCTGCGCGAGGTGTGGGCCTCCGACAGGTCGGGACACCCGCCCTGCGCGCGACCTGGGGTCCCGCGGTCCTGGGGTCGGGTGGGACAGGGCGGCAAGACAGCCTGGTTCCTGTGCTCCCCTGCAGCGGGCATGAGGAGGGCGGCCCAAGCCCGGAGGCCCAGCGGCGCCCCAAGCAGGTAGGACCTCGGCTGGGGGGGGGGGGGCCCCGGGGGGGGGGGGGGGGGGACCCGAGAGGTCCGAGCGGGCGGCAGGCCGAGGCGGACGGGCCTCCGTCGACACCAGCCGTCCAGGCGTGGAGGTGCTTTGGGGGTGCAAGAGGGGATGTTTCAAGGCGCGGGGTCCACTGGGGCGGATGTGGCTCTCGGAAGCGGCAGAGGTGCAGAAAGGGGTCCTCCTGCCTCGGCCCTCCGGATAATCCGCTGCTATTTCTGAAGGCTCAAGGGATTAGAGGGCTCTGGACCGCCCTCGGGGCCCCCCTTTTCTTCTCCCCTCCCGACCCCCGTTCCCCCCACGCAGAAACCGAGGAAGAAGAGGACGGAGACCCCCGGGTCCCCGGACCCCGCGGGCCCCAAGCCGCGCAGACCCGGAGGTGGGCGGGGTCCCGGACGGGGTGGGGAGCTGAGGGCGCGGGGTCCGCGGGCGCCCGCTGAACGCGGTGTCCCGCGCAGCGCGGAGGGCGCGGCCGCCCGGCGACCCCGGCCCCGACCCGGGCCCGGACCCCGCCGTCTACACCAGGTTCCTCAGGGACCCCGAGGCCAAGAAGCGCGACCCCCGCGACACCTTCCTGGTGGCCCGGGCCCGGGACGCCGAGGATGGTGAGAGCGGGCCGAGGGGCGACCTAGAAAAGCGGGCGCAGCCGCTTGCTTCGGGTGGATGCCTGTGCACTTTGTCCCACTTTACAGACGGGAAGGCTGAGTCCCAGGAGGCTGAGGGTTTTGCCTTAAACTACAGTTAGGAGTAGAAGTAGCACACACAGGCCTGCTGGAACACAGCGCTACCAGGACGAGCAGAGTGGAGGGGTGGCGGGAAGGGAGAAAGAGGGGAGCCCGGCCGGGGAGGTAGAGGGGCAGGGCGGGGCCGCGGCGTGGGCGGGGCTGGGTGGAGCTCACGGGGTGGGGCCTGTTACTTGGGCGGGGTCTTTGGGGTGGCTCCTGCTGGTGGGCGGGGCCTGAGGGGAGGGTCCGGCCGAGAGCCAGTCCTGCAGGGAGGGTGAGACACCCAGAGGGCTTTGGGAGTCACCTTCCATCCTGCCTTTTTCCCAGAGGGTAGGATTCTGCCCCTGGTGCCCCCTGGGCTCCCAGAGAAGGGTCCTCAACCCCTCCACTAGGAGGAAGTTCTGTTTGCAGAGGAGGGGGAAGAAGATGACGACCGGGAGGAAGAGGAAGAAGATGAAGAAAAGAAAAAGCAAAGTCCCGTGCCTGCCAGGAAGCCCCCGAAGGACAAGGCTTCCGGGGACAAGAGGGACAGGAGGACCAAGGCCCCGGGCCCCAGGGGTGGGTGCTGAGGCCGGATGATCAGGGCCCACAGTGGGGTGGCCCAGGGCTGGGGTCGCAGACACAGAGGCCTAGCACGTGACTCTTGACCTGACCTGGACCTGACCCGACCCGAGGGCTCCCCCTCTGGGGCTCCCACCCCGGGGTCCTCACGTCCCACCCCACCCCACCGCTGGGCCGCCCTGCGGGAGGGGCTCTGGAAGGGAAGGTTAGAGGACTCTTGTTTTGTGGTTTTGGTTTAACTCAGTGTGAAATCATGTTACAATTTTTATAAAGATGTCAAATGATTCAGTAAAAAATCAATAGTTAACAGCAGCTTTGGCTGTCGCCTGGGTACCTCTCCTACAGAGGTGCTGGTCTGTGTCCTCACATCTGGAGCCTGGGGTCCCCAAGGAGAGCAGGAGTGGCCAGGGAGACTTCCTGGAGGAAAGGGTGGACTGGCAGGAGCCAGAGGCTCAGGTAGAAGCCTGGCATGGCATTCATTTACTCATTCATTCACTAATTGCCTTCTAAGCTCCTACCTTTGTCTGGCACTTTTGTAAGGAAGAGTACTGAGGACTGAACACAGGGCCTTCACACTGAGCTACATCCCCAGCCCTTTATTCATTTATCTTTTATTTTTATTTATTTATTTTTAAATCTGAGTCTCACTAAATTGCTAAATTGCCCAGGCTGGGTTTGAAATGACAATCCTGCCTCAGCCTCCCATAGCTGAGGACCCTGCCCACGTGGCTTGTGCACTACTTTTTGGATTTACAAGGAAGAAACACAAGCAAGAGGCAGGTGGGGGCCCTGTCAAGCCTCTGGCCTCCCTGGGGACCGGAGGAAGTACATCGGATCAGAAGACCCTATACAACCCAGTCATCCTTTTCTTTGTCCTCAACTCCCATTTCCAGGGGACCTGGGAAGCCCCAAGCCTCCACAGAAGGCTCTCCGCACTAAGAAGGAAGCTGGGGACAGGACTAGGGTGAAAAAGGCCAAGAAGAAAGGTGAGGCCACCCCAGGAGGACAGGGGGCTCGGGCTGCGGTGGGGTCATGACCCTTTCATACTGTGCATGAAGGGGCTTCGGAGGCTGAGAAGGATCTTGAGGGGAGCCCAGCGGGAGAGGAGAAGAGCCCAGCTGCCCTGTTCCTGGTCAGAGAATGTGGTTCTGCTGGGAAGGCTGGGAAGAAAAAAGGTGGGTAATGGGGCCTCTGGTGCTGTGATGTCTTGCCTGTGGGAACCAGGAGCGTTTGTAACAGGTGGCTTAGTGCAAGTTAGAAGCACAGGTTCAGGGCTAGCGAGACAGCTCAGTGCACTAAGCGCCTGCGTAGGCAAGCACAGGGTTTGATCCCAGGTACCACATGCTGTGCCAGCCCCATCCCTGGACTTGCTGAGTTGGTACCGAGTCAGGCATGCTGCACCCCTGTAATCCCAGCACTGGGGAGGCTGAAAACAAGAGGATCACTCCCAGTCTGAGCTGTGTAGTGAAACCCTGTACCAAATATATATTTTTAAAAAGCACAGGAGAGAGAGAGAGAGAGAGAGAGAGAGAGAGAGAGAGAGAGAGAGAGAGAGAGAAGCTGGGCATGTTGGTGCAAATACACCTGTGAGCCCAGCACTGGGGAGTTCGAGACCAGGCTGAGCTCCATAGTGATTTTGAGACCAGCCTGAACTATACCACAAGACCTTGGCTCAGAAAAGAAAAGAAATCTGTGATCATCCTGACTGCTATGTGGCCCCAGGCAGGGTGGCCCTCCTGCATTGTGGTCAGGGTCAAGCTCGGCTCAGCCAGGCAGCTAAGGAGTGCACAACCTCTTCCCCTATGCTAGGCCCACCCCGAGGCGCAGAAGAGGATACAAAGGAGGAAGAGGAGCACGAGGAGGAGGAGGGGGCGGCTGTGGCAACCAAGAACAGCAATCAAAAGGGCAAAGGGAAAGGAAAAGGCAAAAAGGTCGGCTGGTCAGGCATGTGGGGCCTCGGGGATGGGGCTTGGGGTCACTTTGTGCCAGAATCTGGTCCCCCCTCCTATAATACAAGGACACAAGGCACCGGGCACCACCAAGCTAGGACCAGTCCAGCCTGGGCCTCTGTCCACTGGCATTGGAGGTCACCCCCCTGCATCCTGTTGGCTCTGGCCAGAGATGTCCCCACAGGCTCGTCACTAAGAGAGACACATTTACAGGAGAAGGGATGTGGCACACACAGGCAGGCAGGCAGGGAGCGCCTCTGTCCACAGTTTCGGGGATACCAAGTGACACTGTATTTCTACCCTGCTGCTCCAAGCTCCCTACCTAGGGCCTCTCAGTCAATAGCAGAGGATTAACCTCTGGCTGCCCTGGGCCTCCAGGTTCCTGTCCAAGCTGGCCCATGTCCCTTACAGTTGGCCATTCTCTATGGGCAGAGGAGGTTGTTGAGTATTTTGAATACCACTGCTGCCCAAAACAGGACTTGGTCACCAACACACCTGAGCTGGCACAAGCAGGACAGGCGTCCATCATAGAGACCCCCACAAGGGCAGGAACTTGGTCTTAGCTTTCCGGGTTCATCAGTCAGTGCAGGAGCGATCAGGTCTTGGGAACTGACTCCCAGGAGCCAAGCTCACCATATGCTGACGTAGCAACCGAAAGGTCAGGTAATTACCTCTCGGGGAATCCAGCTGAACACAAGTCTTCGTTTTACTAGGTCCTTGAAATTCACCACCGTGCAAGTGTTTGGCTAAGCTCCGGCTTGCTTCGTATCACATTCCAGACATAGTCTTGGGTTTCCCAAGTTTCTTCTGGGGCAGGCTAGCGTGGAGCTGCATGGCCACCTGCCCCTAGGTGAAGGCCCGCGGTTGTACCTCACCTCCTGCATGGTGCAATCTGCCCTCAGAAGAGTACTCCCCCCTGGGCTCCTCAGTGCTCTCCTCAGTGCTCCCCTGTAATCCTCCAGTGCCCACGCCAGGCTGCCCGGCCACCTTCCTGTCCAAGAGGAGCAGAATCTGAGGACAGAGTGCAGGCCTGAGAATAGAGAGGGGTCACTGCAGGGTCACTACGCCACCCCAGGGCCCTACGGAATTCACTTACATTGCCGCTAACAAATTGCCCCAAAGCCCAGGGTCTGTAAATAGTCACTGTTAGTGACTCAGTTTCCTAGTCCAAACTCAGGAACAGCTTATCGGGATGGGTCCAGCTTGAGGTTGGCCACCTAAAGCTTGCCTGGAAATGGACAGCCCCTTCTGCCGCTGTTGTGACAGCTGGCTGGAGCCCTCTGCAGGTTCCTGGGGACCCCTGGACAAGGTGGCTGCCAGCATCTCCTGGAAGCCAGCAGAGAAGCCAGGCAGGAGCCACAGAGGCTTTTATGCCCCAACCTGGGAAATCGCCACCGCTCCTGCCATGTCCCTGCGGCAGCAAGACCGTGCTGTGGAAGGAAGTGACCCCAGGGGCTAAATGCTAGGGGCGCAGGTCCCTGGGGCCAGCTGGGAGGCTGGTTGTGCTGGCCACCCTGTCCTTGCCCTGTGTTGCTAAGACAAAGCCACCAATGCTGGGACAGTGCTTGCCCCGGCGAGGAACATGGCAGACCCAGCTTACCCCAAACCGTGACCTTCATGGGAGGGAAGGTTTCCTAAAGGCAGGAGCCAGATGGGATGGGGCAGGACTCAAAACCCAGCTCTACTGCTTGCTACTATGGGAACCCCAGAACTCACTTAAGACTGATTTGCTATCTGTACAATGAAACAGGGGCCCCGGAGGGCTCATGAGAGGGCTGAAAAAGCTAATATTGGGCCAGGGATTTAGCTCAGTGGCATAGCACCTGCCTGGCAAGTGCAAGGTCCTGAGTTCCATTCCTGGTACCCTCCCCCACAAAGCTAGTATGTAGAAAACTTTTAGAACACATTGGTGGGGTTTATATGAATATTTTTATTTTATTTTTTAATTTTTTATTTTTAAAATTTTATTTATTTATGTGGGGGGGCAGCTCAGCCCACCAGGGGGCGGGGCTGGCTGGCATGTGGTGCTGGGGGACTGAACCGCGGTCTGTGCTTTGCTAAGCTTGTTCTAAGTAGGTGCTTTAGACCACTGAGCCATCTCACCAGCCCCGAATATTTTTATTTTTGAGACAGTCTCACTATGTAGTTCAGGTTGGCCTTGAACTCACCATGGAACCCCAGGCTGGCCTTGAACTTTTGGGGACCATCCTGCCTCAGTCACCCCAGTGCTGGGATTATAAGTGTGCGCCGCCATCCCCTCCCCCCAGCATATATGAGCATTTTAAAATGTGTAAATTAAGTCAGGCCCCTCGGATCCACCCACACAAGATGCACTTCTCAGATGAAATGGGCACTAAAATGTTACAAAAGGGGCTGGGGAGATGGCTCAGTGGAATAAGTGCTTCCCTGGCAAGCGCAAGTGTCTGAGTTCAATCCCCAGTTCCGCAAAAAAATAAAAAGACCAGTGTGTGGGTCCTAAGCATGACTGGACGCTCACCTCACCGTGAGATGTGCCCCACTCAAACTATGTCACAAGGTTGGTGGGTTGACCCATCACGAAAAAGTAAAGACATGAAAATGTAACAAACGTGATGGACCAACTGGGGGGACGCTGGCGTTTGAACCCAGAGCCTGAGCTCTTAGTCACAAGGGAAACAAACTGATAATGAACCAGCAAGCCCCCCATCCTTGGGTAGGAGGGTCTGGGGGACAGGTGTCCCCATCTGGAAGGACCAGGGCCCCTCGGCTGCTGTTCTCCACACAGAGAGTGACTGTCCAGGTGGCCCTGCCCTGTGTGCAATCTGGGGACCCGCTGCCAAGGTGTGGAGCAGACCTGGCCTGATACCTCTACGTCTCCCAGAAGGAGGAGAGGCCAACGTCCCCACCCGTGGAGGTGGACGACCCCCGCGAGTTCGTGCTGCGCCCTGCCCCACAGGGCCGGACCGTGCGCTGCCGCCTCACGCGCGACAAGAGGGGCATGGACCGGGGCATGTACCCCTCCTACTTCCTGCACCTGGACGCCGAGAAGAAGGTGGGCGGCGGGTGCAGCGCGGGCCTGCTACTGGCCTTCATCGAGGGTCCGCCCTGACGCGCCCTCGGCCCCCTCCAGGTCTTCCTTCTGGCCGGCCGGAAGCGCAAGCGAAGCAAGACAGCCAATTACCTCATCTCCAGCGACCCCACCAACCTGTCCCGCGGTGGAGACAACTTCATGGGCAAGCTGAGGTGGGGCAGGGTGGTCACCCGTGTCCTCCTACGGGGCATGGTGCCTTCTGGTGGGACCCACACATCCGGTCTCACTTAGGTACAGTGGGCGGCAGTGGGGCCTCCTCTCTCTCTCTCTTTTTTTTTTTTTTTTTGAGACAAGGTCTCACTTTGTAGGCCCAGCTGGCCTTGAACTCACAATGATCTTCCTCCCTCGGCCTCCCACGTGCTGAGATTACAGGAGTGCTCCTCCACGCCCAACATTTACTTACTTAATTAAGAACACTCTTAGGGCCAATGGATGCATGGATGAGTCACGCTGTCCTAAGCATTTTCCAAATGTTAACCCATATAATCCTTTTACCAAACAAATGTGCACATTTTGCAAATGGAAAGCTGAGGTTCAGAGTTTAAGTACCTTGCCTAAGGTCACATAGCTAGGAAGAGATAGAGACGAGAGATTCGAGTCCTACCCAGTGTCCTTATAGCTTCAGCTTTCAGAAAAAAACCTCTCCAGGGTTGATTGTGGTAGTGCGCCTCTATAGTCCTACACTCCGGAGGCTTGAGGCTGGAGGATCCCACCATTTAGAGGCTGAGGCAGGAGGGTCAGCTCAAGTTGGAGGCCAGCCTGA